>NW_008794172.1:1006964-1015747 GCF_000699145.1 Aptenodytes forsteri | reverse complement strand
GGGGGACACTGCCCAGCTCCCACCCGGAGCTCCGAGGCCGCGCTGCCGTGGCGCTGACCCGGGGGCTCCGAGCCCTCCCCTCCCCGCAGGGCAGCCCCTTCCCCGCCCGCCGCCCCCGGAGGGCCTCCGGGCGATGGGGCCGCTGTAACTGAAGCCCCAGGCGGAGCGACGCAGCCGAAGTCGAGCCGTAGGAAAGCGCCTGGTTTAGACATTTCCTCGGAGCTTCTGACTCGGGGCTCCAGAGCAGCGTGTCCAGGAGAAGCCCCGTCCTGCTCCCCGGGCTGCGGGATCAGCCCCCGCGCTGCCTGCGCCGTCCCAGACAGCCGTTCCTCTCCGAGTTCACTGCGGTCCGAAATCCTGAAATTAGGGTCATGCAAATAGGAAGATACAAACGTGTGTGTCAGCCCTGCGCGAGCCAAAAGCCCGGACAAGAGCTTGTTGTCTCTCCAGGTTAAATGAGGAGGTTGTTCTAGCCGGTGAGGCTGTTTATACAAAACACAAAGCAATTGAGGCCGGCGCTAATTTCTTTTCCCTAAGGTCAGATTGTTTCTACTCAACGATACCGGAAACACTAAGGAGAGGATCGACATGGGAGCACAGCCACGTCCTCCTCAAACGCTAACCTGGTGCACGCAGGGTGACACCGGGTGATCTGGGGCTGCTGGATCCGCAGTACAGCTGCAGGCCACGTTCCGCAGAGCTGCAGCCCCACAAATCCCCCTGTCCGGCGGGAGAAGGGAAAAGCACTTAATGAAACGTTGTTCTTACAGAAACCCCGGCTAGACTGTCACAGTGCTGATCTCCCATGCACAAGCAGGCTCTGCTCCCTCCGCATGATCCCACTTGTCCAGCCCTGCTCTCCAGCTCACCAGAAAAACCAGGTACCACCTCCCCAGGAAGGCGTTTGACCGACATCTCCTTGCTGAGAGCCGCTTGCCTGCAGTGCAGGCTGGTGAGCAGAGAGCAGTGACCGCATCCTCACCCAGCCCTGTGCTCCCTGGAGCGTGCGTGGGGCACAGTCCTGGGGGAACAGCCACTGCTGGCTGAAAGACGCATGTTCAGTGCCTGCCCCCCCCGCAGGGCTCTGCCTGCAGGAGAGGTGGCCCCTTGGCCAGAGCACCGGGCGTCCATGGCTGCCAGAGACAAAAGGCTGGGACAGACGCTGATGGGTGCAGTGCTCATGCTGACCCTGGTGTAGGAGACTCTCGTGTTGTAAGATGCGACATGGTTTGACTCAGCTCTGCCAAACAACGGGCTTTGTTCAGATGCACCCTGCCCCAGACCTGCTCACTTCTCACCAGATCCGTTGACAGAAAGGGGTGCACCCCTGGTCCCCTCACAGCTGCCTCTGATGCTGCATGTCTTGGGCTTTCCCGCTCCTATTGAACTCTCTCCTCAAGCACCTCGCAGGCGGCACAAAGTAAGGATCCTGCGCAGGAGCCAGGCAATCACTATCCCAGCCCAGGAGGGCAGGAGGAGGCGTGTGAGGAACTGTCCTTCAGCTTCTGCCTCTCCTCCGGAGCCCATCACAGGACATGAGGCTGCAGATTTTACTCATGTAATATATGTCAGGTTTAAAAACCTCCCTGCTTAAAAAGTAATTGCTTTTATTTTTATCCTGTCCTGACTACAGCTTCCAGCAGAGGTGGAGATTTCAATCCTTCCTGGCTGACAATGCTCAGCCTGATCCGTGGGACTGGCAGCGCCGCATCTTGTTCTGCAGCTGCCAAAGCGGAGGCAAATCTGGCAGCTCAGGCAGCAGTGGGGCCTGCTGGAGGATCGATCCCAGCACTGGCCAGCGCATGCTGATGGCTTTCTAAATTAAACAGGAAAACAGATCTGTCCTGGGAGGGAAAGGGCGCTTGCTGTGCTGGGAGCTCCCACTGCCCCGGGACAGGCATGTGCTCCAGGGGCACTCAGCTCGGCTGTCCCCAGCCTGGGGAGTCCAAAGAGAGAAAACCGGTCCCAGCTCCTCAGTCCCTCCGCACAGCACGGAGCAAGGCAGCCACAGGATGGACCCGGCACGTCCGCAATGGGGGCCCGAGGGCAGCCAGCCCTGAGCTGGGCAGGGAGACCATACCTGCGCAGCTTCAAGCAGCAGCGTGGCTCCCGGCTGCGGCCAGCCAAAATGTTGCCTGAGCCCCTGCGGGCCGGCTCTGTGGCTGCCCCCATGCGGGGGTCCCTGCCAGGGGCCCCGCGCTGCCCAGGTACGGGGACATGGCCCAGGCTGGCAGGGTGCCTGAGCTCTTCGGCGAGAGGCACGGAGCCGGGCAGGGATCTCAGCTTAGTCTCTGGTAGGCTCGTGTCTCTTTATCAAGTATTTTCATTGTGAAACGAGATGCCTCAGAGGATCCCAGAGGAGCAGAGGAGTGTCCCGGACCCGGTGAGGCCCCTGCAGATGGCAGAGGAGATTAGGGGTATAGTTTGCTCCAACTGCTGCCCTCCCACACCTCCCTGGTGAACGGCCTGAGAAGTTCCCCAACCACCCCCTCAAATGCCATCCCACACTGTGAACTTGGCAGGGGGGAGGCAGCTCGGGCAGGGGTGCAGGTCCCCTCCTGACCTGGCCCAGGACACCAAGCTGGAGCCAGCTTGGCCTGAAATCGGGAATTTCCTGCTCCGCAATCAGCTGCACCTTGCAGCGCTCCAATGGTGCCCACAGCTCCCCGGCCATTATCAGGGTGACATTTCTGGGCTGCGGGTGCCAGCGCCAGCCCTTCGCTTTGAGGAACCGCTGCAATCAGGCAACGTAACTCATTTCTCACTTGCATTTGGCTGCCAGGAAGAGAACAGGGGACTGTGTAATCACTCTCCTCGGGATTAGATCATGAATCAAAACCCTGCTCAGCTCCCTGCTCCAGCAAGCCCTGCCAGGAATTGTCCATTCTGATCCCGGAGCTCAGGGTGGGATGACAGAGGGGCCAGGATGGGTCTGCATGCAGGCATCCCCTGCAGACAGGGGATGCACAGCTCAGGCTGCGAGGCACGGGGTGCCCGTCCTGGGAATGGTCAGAGCAGAGGAGGGCTCTGCAGCGACCCAGGACTTGTTTCATGGTTGGCTTCAGCAACCCATGCCCATGGGGGCTCCCAGCCTCCTCCTGCCGTGTCCCTCTTTGCCCCAACGCACACAAGTTCAGGGAGGAAATGTCACCCAAACCTCAGTTGTGGCTTTAACCCCAGGCAGATAACTTCTGTAACTCTGGGCTAAGGAAATCCTCAGATGTAACCCGCATGCAAGTTTATCCCAACATATAAATTTATCAAACTGAAACAACTCTTGCTCCGAGCTAGCCATATTAAATAAAAAGCCTGCCAGCATTTTTCCTTCCCCGACCAGCAGGATCCGAGTGTGCACAGCCTGATAGCGCCTTATCTCAGCACCAGCCCCCTGAGCTCCGCCTCACCCTGGCCAGCAAGCCCTAATCACCATGGCCAGATGTGGCAATGACCTCAGAGCAGCCATGGGCTGGAGGCAGGGGGGCGGGGCCGCCCCCCCCCCCCCCCCCCGAAACACCACCTTCTCTGGTGAGCCCCTCCGCGGGGCTGCATGGCCAGGCTTGAAAGCGCCTCTGGGTGCTGGAGCCTGAACCGTGCCTGTGATGGTACACCTGGGAGCGCAGAGAGGGTTGCGTTTTTAAACTCTATAATGCCAAAACCCCCATGAGAAGGGATCGGCCCCGCTGCAGCGATGGGGCGGGTGATCCCCTACTGCAGGCAGCGCTGGGCAGCACAGCGGAGGCACAGAAGCAGCAGGCGAGGGAGCTGCCCAGACGGGTTTTGGCCATACTCCTACATGAACACAGGCCTCCCCTGCCCTTTGCTTTGCTCTGGGAGTGCCTGCAGCTCTCGCTCTCTGTCTGAAGCACTGAGAAGAGGCATGACTGCTCCCGTTCATGGGAACGTCATGTTTGGAGGCTGCCACGCTCTCTCCCTCTGAGCAGCCTAATTATGTCTCCTTCATCTCTACCCAGCACCCGAGGGCTTCCACACCAGAGCAGCCTCACACAGCATCTCTGGGCTCGCTCTGGTGTCCCAATCCCATGATTACATCATTGAATGCTATGAAGCACTGAATAAAGATAAGGAAGCCAGTTTCAGAGGACAATTAAAAGGCTTTGTTTTACCTGCCGACAGAAGCTTACATCACCATGAGGTAAAAATTGCCACCATGCCCTGCAGAGGGAACAGCCAGGGAGCATCTGCTCCCTCCAGGGCGGCAGCACCAGCCAGCAGCGGCTTTTCCAGCCCCAGGACCCGTCCCACGGCTCCAGGCAATCGCCAGCAGACAGCAGCGTTTGCAAGCACCCCGCTGCTGCTGCAGCGCTGCCTTAGTGCCCGGCACAGGGAGTAGGTCCCACAAGGACCTCACAGGCACAGCTGGATGCGACCTTTCGTAGCCAGTCGAGAGGGTATGGAAAAAGGAATTTTACACCATGTTCATTCTGGAAGGGGGGGGGATATACTCTTCCTCCTCATCTCACTAAGTAAGCAACTAAGTAGGAAGCTGAAAAAGAGCAGTGAATCACTGCCAGGAGCGCCTTGGAAAGAAAAAAGCTGGTTTTAGGCTTATCTAATGTCACATCAGCCATTTCCTAAGAAGGGAGCAAATTTAATTAGGAACACAGACTCACTCAAGGACAGCCAGGTTACATACAGCACATGCAACTCAGAACACAATACTGAGAGGTCAGCATCATACATACGGAGAGCAAGAAATACAAACATCCCGGGCCTGCCTGCTAAAGGCTCGTTATTCAGGATCAAACACAGATGCCATTAGGCACAGAACAGCCAGCACAGAAACACAGCTTGCTGCAGGGTTACGAAAGCAGCAAGAGGGGAGGGCACAGCAACCAGAGAGGGAAGGAGTCAATGTGGGTGGCATGAAGAGGCAGATCTTGGACATCGAAACGAGCCCAGGGCAGACACTGGTAGCAGACGATTCCTACAGAGACTTTCCTGGCTGCAAACACAGAGGGAGGACCCGTCCAAACAGCGAGCCCTGGGTTGAGCAGAGCCTGTGCCAGTTTGCAGGGACACACGCGCTGCCTCTGCCGGGACGCACTGTGGGGCTCCCAGCGCGTGGCATGTCGCAGCCTGCGCCAGCCTTTGCTTCTGTCCTTTGGAAAGGTGGGCGGGCGCCAGCCACGGGGAGCTGGGCTTCTTCAGCCGCCGTCAGACATTCCCCAGCGAGACAGTGCATGGCGGCACCAAGACAGCTCTTTGCGTCCCCAGCATTTCTGTCCCCAAGGGCCACCATGTCCATCCTTTGCCCTCAAACCTCACAGTTCGGGTGGGGACTCAGCCCAGGCTGTCAGAACATGCACCTGAGAGCAGGGCACGTGAAACCAACTTGGGCTGCCCCCAGGCTGCTGCAGCGCTGGCGGGAGGGGGGCAGGTGTGCTCACCGCAGACTGTGCCATCCCATTCGCTCATGTAAACCACCTCAATGATTGTAGGGTTGATGGTCTCCAGAAAGGATCAGAGATCGCATTAGCCCAGCACGTCAGTGACTCCGCACAAGCGCTGCCGGCGCCCTTCTCCAGCAGAGAAGTGCTGGCACACAGGAATTCCTCCGCAGCATTGCTGTCACTGGCAGAGAGGAACCCTGGTCACCAGCCTCCAGCCACAGCTCCAGCGCGACGTGCCCAGATCAAGCCAGCACATCCCGCTGAGTTCAGGTCAATGGGCTCCTGCTACAAAAAGGAAATTTTTAAATTTCACAGCCCCACAAACTCAGCCTGGACTCCGGCATCTTGTCTACACTGAAAATTACCTACCATCGGCGAGGGGTGTCAGCAGCACTGCAGCTGAACCAGTGCCGAGTTGTCCTCCGAGGGCAGGGCAGGCAGGACAAGCTGTTCAGCACCAGCTGGGGACAGACAGCTAAAGCGTGCCGGGGAGCAGGCGCCGTCTGCTCCACCGGATCCGGAGAACGACCACACTGGGTCTGATCAAAGGTTGCTCCAGTGCAGCACCCCACCTCTGCCTGCAACAAGCACCGAATGCTCGGACAAAGAACGGGAAAGGTGAGCGTGATCCTTCCCCGGCACAGCTGTCCAGCTTCTGCTGGTCAGCGGTTAAGGATTTACCGGGTCAAAGACTGTACCTGGGTCGTGGTTTCTGACAAGATGGGCACTTCATTATCAGCACCGAGAATCTAAAAACTTAGTCATACCCTCTACCAGCCGCTGTTGTACAGAGCGTACCCCACCACCTCTGGAACAAACCCATTAGCTTTCAGTGGACGGCACGTGGAAAATTAAAGTAAATGTTGCCCTGAAGACAGGCAGTAAGGGCCCACACGGACCGTAGCTCTGGCGTGCGGAAAAAAGCACTTGTGCTGCCTGCTTCCTACTCGGGTGGGGCGGCTCGGCAGGCCCACCCTCTCCCCAGCACACTGCTGTGTTCATCTGGTGCAGTAAGGAAACGCGGCTGAAGGGCAAGAATCTGGTACGCTGTTCTGTTTTGTTTCTGATGGAAAAATAGAGATAGATGAAAACACCCAAGGCTGCTCTATAAATACATCTCATTTTAATTACTTCAAATTAGTTCCTTGGCATCCACCCCCACCCGGCTGCACCGCCTGCTTTGCAGCAAGCACACATCATTCTGCCATTGGGGTCTTCTACAGCACAGCTGCAACAGCGAGTTCCTTGTGCTTGCTTTCACCCCACTTGGCAACGCAGCGGGGATTGCAGAGCCCAAGCACACGGCTGGCAGGAGGGAAGGAAGTGCCCTTCAAGGCCAAGCTCGACCAGCCAGCTGAAGAGACCGCTCCGTGGCCTTCACAGGAACGGGGATCTGCAACAGGAGCAGTCCCATTATTTCACTTCTGGGTGGTCCCCCTCAGAACTGCCTAGAGCAGCTTTAGCCTCTCAAACACAATCAACAGGGAGAAAAGACAGACAGAGGATCTCTGAATATTTCTAAGTAGTCACGTCTTTGGAAAGCTTCGCAGAGTCTCCTTGCCCCAAGTAATCCCGAGTATGCAGCTGCTTGCAGTCACGGCTTGAAACCAGGCCAGAAGAGCAAACCTTCACAGCAAGAACTGCTTCAGCAGCCAGGGAAGAGTGGAGGGGAGGGAGCTGCTATCAGAAGAACTTGACGCCTCGGCCATCATCCAGCGTGATAATTTCAGCCTTGTGCTCTTGCTGCAAGGCTTGCAGGGCACGGAGCAGCATAGTCTCGTCTAAGCCGTGGAACTCTAGGGAAGGACAGAGATCCCCACCAACAGGAGAAAAAAAAAAAAATCACATCAGGAAACAAACAGGCTTACAAAGTCCAGGGACTGGTGGCAGTGAGGCAGAGAGCTCTGAAGAGCACCTTTCAGACTCCAGCGCCATAACACTATGGCAAATCCAGAGTTACAGCTACACTGACAGACTCATCACTACATTGCTGCATCAGGAACAAAGCCTGAAGGTCAACAGACAGAAGGGAATGAGTCACAGCAGTCTCAAAGGCAGCGCAGAAGCTAGGCATAAAACCAAAACACCCCACACCTCACGCCAGATAAAAAGCTGGGCACTAGGGAGGCTTGTGGAGCAGGGGGAGGTTTAAAATGCAAACAGCGATAACAAAAGGAGATGTTCATCCAAAGTGTTAAAAAAGCCTTCAGGGCAGCATTTGCCAGTGGTGATTGGTGTGAGCTTGCATAAGCAATTTTAAAATATTTAATCTACAAAACTATAATCTAACAATCAACCGTTTACGCGCTGAAATCAAGTGTGCTCTGAAAACCTGCTCTGGAACACGACACATGACGTTACCTTCATTCTCTGTATCATCTCCACTGGCTAATTCATACAGCGTGAATACAGAGTTGGTCAAGCCATTCTTCGACACCTGGAAACATAAAAGCGATATAGCAAATCTTGTCCGTGTGATTTAACATCCTCAGCACGATCTGTCGTACATCTCGGTGCAAGCGAAATGGAATGTGGATAGCACTCGATGAGCAACAATACCCTGGAAACACTCTGGGGCACTGGAGAGTCAAGAAATGACACCTAAGGAAACTAAGACGGTTCCTTTCCCTGCCCCTCTGCTCTTTCTGCCCATGTGTTTTGCAATAAGGACTCGTGCCACACGAAGGCAACACAGCAACGCTGCTCTGTCCTCACTACGGAACAGGCAACTGCAGCGGGAGCAGACGACTGCATCCATTGCTCAAACTGCATTTTACAGCAAGTAAAAAGCTGTTAACATCTCTACGCTTCTCTGCAACAGAGAGAAATGGAAGAAGAAAGGTAAAAGCAGTGAGGAAGCAAGAGAAAAATACTAGTAGTCTTTTTCACAAATCACAGCCAACTCCACCTGTCCTCCCGGACACAGAAAGCCTGGTCTGTGGGGCGAGACAGCTTCTATGTTCTCACCCACTGATAGATGAGCTTTCCCCATTCTTCTGGTCTCCTCCACATGATCAGAAAACTGGTTTTGTTCTTATCTAACCATTCCAGGTTCCCTAAAATCAACAGGGAGAAGGTATTTAATCAGAGCACAAGTCTACAGTAACGATCAAACCTGCAGATTTCACGACACGTGTTAGACATTACGCCCACAGGTAGCGTCAGGTAGCTGCCTCTCCCCGCCATGTGACCGCTCGCGCCAGCTTCCTAAATATCTCTACGTGTACAGGAATTAATTTCTCTTTCGAGCCCCCTCCTCCTCCCGCAGCTTAATCTGCCCCTGGGAAGGCAGCGGTTTGGCTCCTGCGCGCGGGCGAGGCCGCGGAGCCGTGGGCAGGGAAGGCCCGCGGGACCCTGCCCGGGCGGAGGCAC
>NW_008794172.1:1006242-1006473 GCF_000699145.1 Aptenodytes forsteri | reverse complement strand
CCCTCACCGGGGCCCGCGGGGCTGCTCGAGCGGCCGGTAGCCCCTCAGCCCGGGGGGGCGGGAAGCGTGGGGCAGCGCCCGGGCGCAGGACGCACAGGGCCGCCGCTGCCCGCTTTCTGCCTGCTTTCTGCGCGCCGCAGGCAGCGGGGCGGGGTGGCCGGGGAACCGCCGGCGGCGGCCCGGGCGGGGGACCGGCGGGGCGCGGGGCTGCTCGAGCGGCCCCTCAGCCCG
>NW_008794172.1:1003781-1005619 GCF_000699145.1 Aptenodytes forsteri | reverse complement strand
GCCCGCTTTCTGCCTGCTTTCTGCCTGCCGCAGGCAGCGGGGCGGGGTGGCCGGGGAACAGCCGCAGGTGCCCGGGCAGCGGCACTAGGGCTGGGCCTTGCCGTCCTTGCTGCGCCAGATGACCAGGGTGACCAGGAAGGGGATGAGGCAGATGGGGGCGATGATCATGGCCAGCAGCACGTCCTCAGGCGGGTCGAAGTAGACCTGGTGCTCCAGGGTGCAGTTGTGGAAGTAGCGGTGGTGGCTCTGGAAGATGTACTGCTCCGCCAGCGCGTTGGGGTAGCCGTAGCGCAGGTGGTCGGCCCAGCCCTCCAGGCAGGCCTGCAGCAAGCTGTAGGGCCTGGGGAGAGAGCCACGGGGTGCTGGGAGGGGACGGGGACGTGCAGGGCATGGGGTGGCTGCGGGACACCAGAGGCACAGACTCCCTGGCCAGCCCCAGCCCCCCCCTGGCCCAGCAGCACCCCTCTGGACTGCCCAGGGCTTGCTCTGCGCCCCGCTGCCTGCACCAGCCAGCCCCGCGCAAGCAGGGGCTACTGGAGGGGAAGGTGGCCCTGGGTCCGTTGGGCCGGGAGCTGGTGGCCTGTCGGCATGGCCCGGGGGCTCTGGCCCCATCAAACACTTTCTGCTGTCCACTCGTGTGGCCATGGGGATGGAGGGGCCACAGGCAATGCCCCCACCAAAGTGTCCGCACGTGCAGCTTCCCCAGTCAAGGACGTCCCTGAAGACGGTCAGAGCCCCTGCCCCCCGCGCCCCTGCAGCACTGCTCGGGAGGGCTCTCCAGCCATCCCGCCGCCCCGTACCTGCTGATGACTTTCCACTCGCACAGCTCTGACGCCGTCACATTCCTCATCAGGTCGACGAAGACCTCCCAGCACTTCTGCGTGATGTTGGTGTACGTCTCCTCTGCAGGGGAAAGGCACTGAGCGTGGGCGGCACACCCCTGCCAGAGCCTGTCACTGCCCACGGCTGCTGGCAAGTGACAACTGGCACCTGGACCGGGGTGGACACAGGCATGGTGGGGGGCTGGACCCCACAGCAACCCCAGGGCGATGCCTAGGAGCACAGCAGGAGGGCAGGCTGCTGCTGGCTGCCCCCACTGTGGCCAGTGCCAGGGAGGGCTCCACGGCAGAGCCTGGCTATTTTGGGGATGGACAGAGAACACATGGCCATGGGAAAGGGGGGGTCACCCTGTAGTGCAGAGCCAGCCCCGGCCAGGGCACCGTCGGCCCCGTGGCACTGCCTGGCCCTCGCTGAGCCCCAGCACTCACCTACGAGCTGGGCCGTCCAGTTGAACACGGCCACGGGTGGGCTTGTCCTGGTGTCCTGGCCAAAACCCTCCGCCTCAGCGCCCGCGTGGCAGAGCCCCGTCCCCAGGAGCGCTGTGGAGGAGAGGGGACAGGGTCAGCGGGGGACAGGCGCTGGCAGGGTCCAGTGCATGGGAGCTGCCCCAGCAGAGGCTGGGGGCTGCAGGAGGGAAACGGTTTCGGGTGTCCCTCAGGGGCCGCTGGAGCCCGCAGTCAGGGCGTGGGGAACCATGCTGCCCAGAGCCTGGTACGCGCTGGGACCAGGGCATCCAGCCCCCCGCATGGGCAGGGGCTGTGGGGAGGGGGCCAGCCAGGCTGCGGGCAGCTGCCCAAGGGCTCGGAGGGGCTGTCTGGGGGCTGCGGGCCCTGGGCCGTGGGTCACAGCACGGGGGAGAGCCGTGCCCCCCCACCCGTGGGGAGCCAGCACCAGGGCCGCCTCACCGCCCTGGGTGGCTGCATTGCAGCCAGACGGGGCTGGGGCAGGAAGAGGAAGCGCTGGCCGCAGCGCAGCACTGCCGGAGAGTCCCTCCGCGT
>NW_008794172.1:1002242-1002733 GCF_000699145.1 Aptenodytes forsteri | reverse complement strand
CCGCCTGCCATCTGCCCCACACCCAGCACAGCCTGCCATGGGCATGGGGCATGTGCCTCCTCCACCCCGCCAGCCGCTTGCCCGACGCCTGACCCACTGGAGCCCCACAGCCCGAGGAAACTGCCCCATCCATCTTCCGCCTTCGGCTGAGGGCCCACGGCGTGGGGCAGCGATGCCAGTCGCGTAGTGAACCACCCCGGTGGGCCCTGCCTGGGCCACTCATGTGGAGCTCCAGCACGGCCAGGCACTGGCCACGGGGTGCTCCCGGGCTGGCACAGCAGCTGTGGCAAGGGCGGCGCGGCCTGCCCTGTCCCTGTCCCTGACAGCCCCTGACAGCCCCTCTCTGTCCCAGCCCGGGGCTTTGCAGGGCTCCCCAGCCGTTCTTGTGGGTCATTTGCAAAAAGATCATGGATGAGCCTGGTGGGGGATGCCCACAGTGCCCAGTGCCTGCCTGCCACCGGCCCCTGGCCACGCAGGCAACGGCCGCCCCA
>NW_008794172.1:1001523-1002148 GCF_000699145.1 Aptenodytes forsteri | reverse complement strand
GCCGCCACGGCCCCGGGGCCGTCCCCCGCACACTTACCCCAGAGCAGCAGGAGCCCTTGGGAGAGCCGGCCGGAGCCCGTCTGCGTGCGCGGTGCCATCCTGCAAAAGCCTGCCGGCTAACGACCGGGACAAGTATTTCAATGGAAATAACAGGAAGCAACTCCTTTCCTCTGACAGGGGCAGTTTGACTACAGGAGACGTGTGAAAAATGAGATTGCTCAGCGCTGCTTTAAAGCGTCTCTCCCGGCGGGACCCTGCCGCCGCACAGCGCGGTGCCGGCCCCCTTAGGCATCGCTCCCGCGTCCCAGCACCCGGGCAGCCCGCACCTCACCCGACGGCCCAGAGGCTCTGCTCCCCGCACAGCAAGTCCAGTTTTACGAGGCCGCTATTTGTTTACTTGTGTATTTCTCTTTAATCCTGTCTGGGCTGGGTTGTGAAATCCCTCGTCTCCTGCGTGGAGGGCAGGCAGCCCGGCAGCCGGGGGGAGTGGACGGGGAAGCGTAATGTCCCCAGACAGGCGCTGCCGCCCAGGCGTGGGGGCGGCGGGGGAACCCATGGCCCCGACACCTCGCCTTCTGGCTCACCCCGGCACCCGCCCCCCGGCGCGCCCTGGTGGGCCCGGCCC
>NW_008794172.1:1001093-1001383 GCF_000699145.1 Aptenodytes forsteri | reverse complement strand
CGCCGCTCAGCGCGGTGCCGGCCCCCTTAGGCATCGCTCCCGCGTCCCAGCACCCGGGCAGCCCGCACCTCACCCGACGGCCCAGAGGCTCTGCTCCCCGCACAGCAAGTCCAGTTTTACGAGGCCGCTATTTGTTTACTTGTGTATTTCTCTTTAATCCTGTCTGGGCTGGGTTGTGAAATCCCTCGTCTCCTGCGTGGAGGGCAGGCAGCCCGGCAGCCGGGGGGAGTGGACGGGGAAGCGTAATGTCCCCAGACAGGCGCTGCCGCCCAGGCGTGGGGGCGGGGGGC
>NW_008794172.1:998036-1000862 GCF_000699145.1 Aptenodytes forsteri | reverse complement strand
CCTGCCCCATGGCCGGCATTGCCGGGCCAGCCCCGGCCCCTGCCTGCAGCCGGGGAGGGAAGGGCAGTGGCACAACCTGCCCACGGGTGCGAGGCCGACGCAGGCAGGGAGGTGGGGAGAGGGCAGAGACTTGGCCGACGTTGCCAGTCCTCAGCCCTGACACCTTCCTCCTGCACCGCCCAGCCCGGCGCCCACCCAGCTTTGCCAGAGCTCCTTGCTCCTGGTGCAGCTCCCGCCTGTGGGGCCCACATCCCCCCGCAGAGCAGTGCCGCCGAGGACGACCCCAGCCCTGCGGGTCTGTGCCGTTCTTGCCCGAGGACCGGGATGAAGCCAGGTGAGCTCATTTCACCTCTGGCCCACGGCAGAGTGCAAGCCCAAAGCTTCCCCTTTAACAGCCCGCCCGCAGGACGCGCAGAGCGTGAATCGGAGTGTGATGAAGTGCAGCTCATAGGCACCCTCCCTGCTGCGGAAAGACAATCTCACCGAGTTTCATGCTCCCCGGCAAACGTCCTGGCAGAGGCACCCGACCCTCCCTGGGCCGGGGCCCCCGCCGCTCCAGGGCACTGCAGGACCTTTTGTGGGCAAGCAACCACATCTGGAAGCCATCAGGCCCTGGCACTCTGGGGGCCGCAGGGTTGGAGCCCCCTGGTCCCGTTCTTTGTTGGAGCCACTGGAGCCTTCGGTCGGGCGGCAGAAGCCTCTGCCAGGGAGACACCCAATGATCTCAGCGCGGCCCCAGGGCCGGGACAGCCGCCCCCATCCTGGGGCATCCGGAGGGGATGGGCAGGGACGGGACAGACAGGGACATGACGGTGGCTGCCAGCCAAGGCCCAGGGCTCCCCCCACCAGCCTAGCATCCCCAGCACTCCCTGCCAGCCCCTACCCCAGGGTGCCGAGGAAGGGCTCGGCCCATGCAGGGTCGGGACCCCGGCGCCTGGGACCCTTCTCCCAATGCTCCCCTCCCCCGGGGCAGATGCAGGCAGCCAGAGTCCCGGGCCCAGCCTCCCCCTGTGCTATGGGACCCGCTCCATCCCCAGGGATGCCCAGACCCCTGTCCCTGCTCTGCCCTGTCCCCTTCACACTCAGTCCACTCATCCCACTCAGTTCCCAGGGCTGGGAGGGAAGGGGGCTGTTGCTGGCCCCTCAGTGGCACAGGGGCAGACAGGGGCTGGGCAGCTGCCCGCTGGGGTTTGAGCCCCTTTCCGGACTCTGCTGAGTGTGAGGGCGGCTGCAAGGGGCACGAGGCAGCCAAGCCCCACGGCCGCAGCCACAGCCATCCCGGGGGGCAGCCCACCCAGCCCAGGGGGCCTGGCCCCCGTGCAGTTGGTGAAGTATTCAGCGTGGACCTGTAGGAAGAAGGCGTCGAGGACGGCACTGGGCCAGGGGCAGGAGAGCAGCTGGGCCAGCAGCTGGGTGCAGCCGGAGAGCTCGCTGTAGGTGCTGTGGAGGGGGCGGCGTGAGGCCGACCTGCCAGGACAGGACACGTCCACCGCAGCGGCCCTGCAAAGGCCCCACTCCGAGCATGCATTTGGCTCCGCTGGGGCCTACGCCGACCCACCTGCTGATCTGGTCCCAGCGGCAGCGGCTGCCCTCAGGGGTGGCCATGACGGCAGCATGGAAGGGGGCCCAGCAGTAGAGGGAGATCCAGTCCTGGTAGGTGTCCTGGCAGCGGGCCTGCCCTCCGAGCACCTCCAGCGGTCCTGCAGAGCACCAGCCAGACCCTGGGATGCCGCCCTGCCCCCAGCTCTCCCCCCAAGCCCAGTTTCAGGGGCACTGTTTGGGGTCACCCCTGGGGAACACTCCCAGCTCTGCCCAGCGTGGGCCAGGCGCCCCGTCTGCCATGCAGGGAGTTCAACACGCAGCCCTGGGGATGGAGCTGGGGCTGACGGGGCTGCCTGTGGCCGCGGGGGCCCCACGGGCTCAGCCAAGCCGGGACCTGGGCTCTTGTGAGCCCCAGCACAGATTGCACCGGGCCCACCGAGGTCTGTGGGTGGATGGGGAGGACAGCCAGGGTCGCAGGGCAGCTCTACTCACCATCCTCGTCCAGGTACAGGTAGTGACCTGGAAGGACAAATGGTATCGTTGGCGCTGGCAGGACCTGCGGGACCATGCGAGGGCAGGGCCCTGTCTCCCGGGGGTGCACCCCCCGCCTCTGCCAGTGGCAGAGCCTGTGGCCACGGCAATGCTGCGGCAGCCGGGGCCAGGGCCGCGCTGGGATGATGGCACCAGGATCTTACCTTCGTCCTCGGAGTCCCCGTACTCAGTGTCCCCACACCCTGCAGCAAGGAGACACAGGGTACCAGGGCTGCACAGCCAGGGACAGCCCCAGTGCCGAGCTGGCTTTGTTGCACGAGCCGGGGGGGTCCCAGCACACCAGAGACGTCTCCTCCTCCCAGGCCGAGCTGAGCACAGCAGAGGTGACCAGCCCGAGGGGAGGGAAGGGGAGCAGGAGGCTCCTGGCTCTGCCTCAGCCTTTGCAACTGGGGCAGAGCAGTTTCTGAGCAAACACCAACTCCGTGGGCAGAGAAGCGCGTAGCAAACCCTGCCCAGAGCATCCTCCGAGGGGATGCCAGGAGGGGCCAGGGGAGCTGCCGCCCAGCACGGATGCGTTGGGACAGAGGGGGGGAAACAGGCCAGGGACCCTGTGGGGACTCGCTGCCCGGCCAGACCCTGTGCCCGACCCCCTGGGTGCCTCCGTGCAGCCCTGGCTGCCACCCCCGGGCCGCACCGCGTCCTGGCTGCCCTTACCCTGCTGGAGCAGAGGAAGGAGCAGGCAGCAGAGGAGCCGCACCCCGAGGAGCATCCTCCCACCGCCGGGACCGCTGA
>NW_008794172.1:979576-996315 GCF_000699145.1 Aptenodytes forsteri | reverse complement strand
CGGGAAGGCTCTGCCCGCGGAGGGGTCGCGGGGGCTCGGGAGCGGCCGGACCCCGGTCAGCGCGCTTGGTTCCCTGCTGCGGCCGACGTCCGCGAGCTCCCCGGGCTTTTCGGTGCTCTTTGTGCCGTGGTTGTTCCGTAAATAGGATGAATGCAGATTTGCGCAGTTATTTTTTCCTAGTTAAAGTCTATGATGCAGTTGAAATCCACAGGGATTTTTTTTCTTGTTTACAGGATTAAGCTCTCCGTTATTTGATATTTATTCTTTCTGTATTTTTATAGAAAAATGGAAATCGCCACTCCTCCAACGTCAAAGTGTATTATATACTGGAAAAGAAAAGTCAAGTCTGAATATATGCGTCTTCGGCAGCTCAAGAGGTTCCAGGCAAACATGGGAGCTAAGGTAAAGACGTAGGGATGGTAGCGCTAGCTGAAAGGATATCTCCTAAAGACTTCGCTTTACCTTGTAGTATTTGAGCAGCTATCAGACAGGTGCTTCATCCTGCAAATTGCAAAGCTGTATTTTCCTTGTAAGCTGGATAAGTTTGAAGAGATGCTACTTCTGCTCATGGTCCATTGTTAGCCTGGAGCCGTGCAGTCAGCGTCTGTTGCACAGAGAAGTCTGTTGGCTGAGTGCTTGCACAACTGCAGCACGAGGACTCATTTCCACTTGTTCCCACTTGTTCTTTAAAGTATCTGCTTGCTTGAACCCTCTCAGTGCTGGTGGGTTTCAGATGACTTACTCGGATGCTCCTCTCCTTGGCAGGCAGGATTTTAGAAGAGGTTGGCTGGGATCAGGAGTTATCAAAAGCTAATGGCTGTCGGGTAGATGTTCAGCACGGTTTTGTACCAATGCTGAGTTTAATTAGAGTTTCTTCTAATGAGTATCATCAATTTGAAATGCTCTGCCTTGCATACATTTTTATACTCGAAACAAAATCTCAGGAGGTGTTTTAGTGTTCTCAGCATGATTTCTTAAATTTTGAGTGCTTCTTTCTCTCATTTCAGGCTCTGTTTGTGGCCAACTTTGCAAAAGTTCATGAAAAGACTCAAATTCTGAATGAAGACTGGAAGAAGCTTCGAGTCCAGCCGGTGCAATTGATGAAGCCAGTCAGCGGGCACCCGTTCCTAAAACAGGTGTGGAGAGGAAGAGGGGCACGGCAGCAGTAAGGGTGGACTAGAACCAGGGCTTTGCAGGGAGCTGTGAGGATACGGGATTGTTTTTTGTGTGTGCTGTCCTATGTCAGTGTCAGGCCGTGCCTTGCACTCTTGTGGGATACAGAAATGGGGAAAAAAAAACCAAAACCAACCCAAGGCCTTTCCTGTGAAGAGGTCCCAAAGAGTGAATGCAGGGCTTCACTGCGTTTGTCCTGAAGTGCGATTTCCCTCTGGCTGTGACTGCCTCCCAGGGGCGGTTTCCTCACTGCCCTTCTCTGTACTCGTATTCCAGTGCACCGTTGAGAGCATTTTCCCGGGATTTCCAAGCCAGACGCTGTACATGAGGACCCTGAACACGGTGGCGCTGGTGCCCATTATGTACTCCTGGTCCCCTCTTCAGCAGAATTTCATGGTATGTAGGAAGGCTCTGGGGCACGAGGTTTTGGTGTGATTAGTGTGTAGTTGTTACATGGTTGTGGAGTGATTATACCTTCTTGAACCCTCTTGTTTCAAGTGATGTCTGCTCGAGAGATGACGGAAAGTATTGTTTTAGTTGCTTGTTTTGTTGAATCCCATTAAACAGCCTTGTATCCACGCTGTCTTACCCAGCTAGTCTCTCCTTTACACCTGACTCCTTGATAGGGCCACCATTATTTCACAGGATTCAAGGAGTAAATATGGTTTGGGGTTTGTTTTTTTTTTTTCCCCTAAGATTTTTCTTCCCTTTTAAATGAAGAGTTTTATTTCTTAGGCAGGTCCTTTGTGACTGGATTACCCTGCTGGCCTCGTTGTAAGGATGCTACTGAGGATCAGTTCCTCTATCATAGTAGCGTGGGGAGTGATTTAAATGCAGATTCTGGTGTGGTGTAGTTAAGATTATTTGTTAAACAAACAGGTGGTCTGCGGCTAGCCTGGCTCTTTGCCTGGTGTGGGGTGTGGATGTGTTCCTGCAACCTGCAGGGCTCTCTGAAGCCTCCCGTAGCAGACCGGGGGAGCAGTGACACCAGCGACTGTAATGCAAAGAGTCGGTCGGTGTGCCATGGCAATGAAGGCCCAGTGTCCTTGCTCCTGTGGTTAACGCGAGAGTGCTCCTCAGCTTTGGCTGTGCTCCTCCGAGGAGTGAGTTACCGGTTTGCCTTTCAGTGTTCCAAGTTCTACTCTGCCTTGAACACAATCTCTCTGACATTTTTTGGCTGTTTATTATTCTTGGCAATGTGTGTGTTTCTGAGACTCTGTAAGCCTTGGAGGCACAGCTCTTCTTTTTTTAAAGCGAATTGCACTTTCAGGGGTCAGAGTTATGCTGCTGGCATGGGATAACAATGAAATGTCGGTGATGAGACATCTGAAACTGCAGCCAGGGAGGCTGAACCTTTGCACTGTGTTGTCTGTGGGTCTGAATGGGCAGGAGCAGCCTCGGAGACACGGCCTGGCTGAGAATCGGCAAGTGCTGGTTTTCTGAATTGTACCTGATCTCTTTTCAGGTGGAGGATGAAACTGTTCTGTGCAATATCCCTTACATGGGAGATGAGGTGAAGGAAGAAGATGAAACTTTCATTGAAGAACTTATTAATAACTATGATGGGAAGGTTCATGGAGAGGAAGGTAACCTGGGAGCAGTCAGCACTGTCCGTTCAGTCTCTTGCAAATAACATATCGAAGTAGTTAAGAAGTCAAAAGGTGGCAGCAGTAACCAGCTTTTCTGTGGGAGCTCTTAAAGCAGAAAAACAGGAACATGCCTGCTGTTCTAGTTTGCAAGGACACAGTTCTGTCTTTTGATATCCTGCTCCATTCTAGGCCTGGGGTGCTCTGGAGCCTCTGCTCTTGTTCATGGGGGTTCACAGGAGTGCCTTGGGGTGCTGAAAAATATGCTAGAGGTTAGGAGGAGCTCAGCAACCTTGTTTCGCTTGTGACCTTAGCCAAGGCTTTAATCAGGCTTTTCTGAAATGAAAAGCCAGGGTGTTTCCCTACAGTGCTGCCTACCCCATCATGAAACTCTGCCTGGAGGGAGGAAGGCAGTGGAAAACTCTGGTATGGCCTGTCCTCAGATTGCTAAAAATGATACGCTGCTCTCATGACTGGCATTAAAATCCCACCTATCCCTACAAAATTGCGAGGCAGGTTCTAGTTGTTAACAATGTCGTGTGGCTGGCTTGTGATTTACCACCATGAGGAATGTGAAAGATGATGGCACACCCACAAACTGGCTGACATCTCTGTGTTTCAGAAATGATTTCAGGGTCAGTCCTCATCAGCGATGCCGTGTTCCTGGAGCTAGTGAACGCCCTGAATCAGTACTCGGACGAGGAAGAGGAAGGACACAATGATTCTGAGGTTAAACAGGAGGATGGGAAAGAAGAGCTGCCAGTCACAAGGAAAAGAAAGCGAATTGCAGTGGAAGGTGGGTTTGGCCACAGAAATTGGGGCTGTGTCCGTCACGTTTCCATCCTGCCCTGCCTGAGTAGCTGGCCAGTGCTCTCCTGCCATCACTTGGTTATTAATGTGTCACTAAGGTCAGTGATCAGCTTGGCAAGTTCTGGTACGGTAGTCGAAAGCAGAAGGGAAGTCGGTTGTTCTTACTGTCCCCTGCGGACAGGATAAGAAGTCATCAGCTTAAAGTGTGGCGAGGAAGAATTTAGATGAGTCACCTGGAAAACCATTTCATGGCAAGATTAGCAAAGCAGAGGGGTGTTGTCTGAGGAGGCTGTGGGATCTCTGCTCCTGGAGGTTTTAAAGTGCTGGTCTGGCAAGCGTCTGTCAGTAAGTTTGTAGATAGATGTGATTCTGCTGTAGGCCAGGGAGGTGGATCTTTTCAAATCCCTTCCAGACCCGTTTTCCATGTATTAGTGTTCCTCTTCCCTCTCCTGTGCCAGCTGGAGTTCTTGTTGCATAGAGGAAGCTCTGGTTTGTGGGATTTTCATGTGTCCTGCGTGACCTTGGGAATGCTGACTGGTAGTTTCATCTTTGTCTTTGGTTTATAGTGATACGGGTAGCACAAATACCAGGACCTTCCGTAGATGTAGAAAAGCATTGTCTGCAAATCCTGCCTTGGTAAAAATAAATAGTAGTACTCCTGAAGAAATTGTTAGTACTTCCATCAATACATTATGCTACTCTGAAAGTGGCAGAGTGCGCTGCATCTGGAAATGCCTTAGCCTAGTTGCAGGAGAAAAGGTTTATCCGTTGTATATGGGATTACATTTCTGTCTCTTAAAATACAATCCTGAACACCTACCAGAATTGCTCTCTGTGGAAGAAGGAAAGACATGTCCGCATCCAGCTTAACTGAGGAATTGTCTCTCTTCTTTTTCTTAGGTAACAAGAAATGTTCAAAGAAGCGGTTTCCAAATGACATGATATTCACTGCTATTTCTTCTATGTTTCCTGAATACGGTTTCCCAGATGATATGAAAGAGAGGTAGAAGATCTCTACTTAAGTTGTCTGTTACCTTTCTTAGCAACAATTGAAATCTGTATTTCAGAAAACAGCGCTGTACTCTGACCAGAAAGTAAAGCTCAGGTGGCTGCAGGCACCGTGAGCAGAGTGGTTTTTGAGTGTTAGAAACTTTAGTTTAGCCTCAAGGTATCTGGGCCAGAGTCCTACTGGCCCAGATAGTAATGTAGTTGTGTAAAATGTCCCAAATTAGGAAAGCATGCACATCTGTGGGCGTTTCTGTTTGTCGAATAGGTACCGAGAGCTCACAGAAGTGTCGGACCCGAACGTGCTGCCGCCGCAGTGCACTCCCAACATAGACGGGCCGTGTGCGAAGTCGGTCCAGCGGGAGCAGTCCCTGCACTCCTTCCACACCCTCTTCTGCCGCCGCTGCTTCAAATACGACTGTTTTCTGCATCGTAAGTGCAGTCTCGGCCGGACGCTTCCCTAGAGCCCTTTTCTCCTCATTTTTCCTCAGTGCTTCATACTTCTGTATGCCTTGCTTAGTGTCTGTGCTGCAGTCTTTAGAGGGTGGTGCCTCCCCGGAGTTTGCAGTGGAGCCTTAGGAGCTGACAGGTGCCCAGAAGCCTTTTGTAAAGACGGCTCCACTCACTTCCTCAAACGGATGGTAAACCGACCTGCGTGGCCGTCCCCTCTTTCTCACCATTGTTCAGCACGCCGCATTCGAGCCTCCTGGCAGTTTGTGCGAGAAATACTGCCGCAACTAGACTTTACCCTTGCTTTGCAGAAGCTCATCAGGGAAAGGCATGAATGTTTCACTTCCAAAGTCTGGACATGCCCCTGTGTTTTGTTGCCTCACGAACTTACAGCTTCTTCTTAGTCATGTTCCTGCGGTTTGTCCTGCCAAAGCCTTTTGGATACTGGTTAGCTGTTGGACCTGCTGTTTCCCAGGTCTAAGGGCTTCTTTGGAAAGTCACAGGACTCCTTCCAGTGAATTATTTATTAAAAGATATAATATTAAGATCATGTGGTCTTTTTTTTTTTCAGTCTGAAAGCAGATCTTTTTCCTATGACCTCTCCTTCCCAAATGTTCCCCCAGTGCTGCTGAGTCCCCATCACGGGTTGGAGCAGGGCTGGCCAGGAGGTCCTGCCGCCTCGTTCCTCCCTGCTGGGAGAGCTGCTCGGGCACTCTTGCTGACTGCCTCAGGCTCCCACTCACCTTTGTTGAGTTCGTGCTGCCCCTGTCCCTTGCAGCGTGGGGGGAGACCCTTGGAGGATGCTAATAGTAAAGATAACTATTATTTTTTCAGCTTTTCATGCTACTCCTAATGTGTACAAACGAAAGAATAGAGAGACCAAGATCGAGCCAGATCCTTGTGGAGCAGACTGTTTCCTCTGGCTGGTATGTTTCTGTGTTGCTGCTTTTGAAACCACGAGAGAAGTAGCCTGGCCAGCCCTGCTCTGCAGAACTCTGTGGGTCCTTTTCACAACTTTGATGATTTTTCAGAATTAGTTCTAATCCTCATTGGATTCAGGGGAGCATGAATCCAAATACAGACCTTACCAGATGCATATTTTAGCAAATCTCCAACAAAGACTAATTTCATGGCTAGCAGATGGGAAATTGTGGTGACAAATGATTTCTCTGGACTCAGTGCAGCGTTTGAAAAATGAAGCCCAGGTTCAAAATGCTGGGGAGGGAATCTAGCGTATGTGGGGAAGGCTCAAACTATTTTAAAAATGATCTTTCAGAAATACAGCCTAGCTGTGTTACCAGGGATGAGAGCTGCAGATCGGAAGAGCTGGCTGCAGGGAGGTGGGTGCGCCTGGTGGTGTCGGAGCTGGTCAGCTGGCTCAGATACAGGGTGTCCTGGGGAGCTGCGGGGCTGGAGCAGAGGAAGAGGCCAGGAGAATTTCGTTGCCAGGGCAGGAGGCAGGGGAGCGGACTGGAGGGCCAGGGCCAGGGAGCCTCTTCCGACCGGGCAGCGGTGCTGAAGGAAGCGAAGTGGGAATGCGCAGTGCGGGCAGCTGGCAGGGCCTTGGCAGTCGCTGAAGTGACCGCGCATGGGGGGTCTTCCACCTTCTCTTGGTGGTGGCAGGGCTTGTCCCAGGGCCTGTGGAAAAGCCTTTCTGTGTTCCCTGGTCATCTGCCACCTGCCTTGTCTTCTGCTCTGGTTGCAGGAAGGAGCCAAGGAGTTTGCTGCGCTGCACAACCCCAGGTCCAAGTGCTCAGGCCGGCGCCGCCGGAGGCACCACGTGGTGGGTGCTTCTTGTTCAAACACCCTGGCTTCTGCCGTCGCTGAGACGAGGGAGGGCGATAGCGACCGAGACACGGGCAACGAGTGGGCCTCTAGCTCCTCGGGTACGATGCCACCCCAGAGACACCCCTCTCCCCTCTGGCGGTATGAGCAGTAAGGACAGGCAGCACCTCGCAGCTGGGGCTCTCCCTGTCTTGCCTCTGTGTCCCGCACAAGGGTGTGGAATTCTGAGTTAGCAGAGTCGGTGTTTACAGCTGGGCTTAAACAAACATGAGGGACACCAGCCCCTGCCCTTGCTGCTGTGGGATTCATTGTCCTCTCCCAGGAAGGAGGAATGTTGCCAGGCAAAGCAAGAGCTTTGCTGGGACCTGCAAAGCCAAGAGCCTTCAGCTCTTGAGCACCTTGCTCGGCTGTGCACGAGGAAAGTGCCCCTGGCAGGGCAGTGCCCGGGCAGCGCTGGTCTGTGCGCTTGCCCTGCTGCAGCACAGAGCAGGGGCCAGGGAGATGTTGAGGCAGGGGGCTTGTCTGTGGACCTGCCAGGGGTGAGCGCTTCCTCGGTGCCGCAGAGGAGCACCAAGCTGCTCCTGCCACACCAGGGGAAGTGGTGGTGGCTGGGACAGAATGAGATCCTGGGGGGGCAGAGGACTCCTGTACGTCTGGGTCCCGTCTCGGGCGGGAGAGGAGAGAGTGGCTTCCTCATCCTCGGGCCTCTCTGGTGCTGCTGCCATAGTCAGGGGGCTCCGTCCTGGGCCAGCCCTGGAAGGGGAAGGTGGCATGGTGGCTCTGGTGCTGCCTGGCAGCGAGGGGGCCAGCGCCACCGTCCCAACCGGCGCTGGGCTGCCTGACTAGAGGCGTGCGGCAGGGAGCGTGGTGCAGGGCTGCCAGGAGGTGTAGGGGCAGGGGTGAGGCAAGATGTTGGGCACTTCGGGGGGACCGCTGCCCTCGGGAGCTGTGATGGCGGAGGTGCGTTCTCCCATGTTGTGTTTGGCCTAACGTCTGCCTTTCCTGCCAGAGGCAAACTCCCGCTGCCAGACCCCCACCAAGCAGAAGCTGAGCCCTGCCTCCTCCCAGCTGTTTGCGGTGGAGACGCCGCAGGAGCCCGTCGAGTGGACGGGAGCTGAGGAGTCGCTCTTCCGCGTCTTCCACGGGACCTACTTCAACAACTTCTGCTCGATTGCCAGGCTGCTGGGAACAAAGACGTGCAAGCAGGTGGGTGCCTGGAGAGGGCAGGCACTGCAGCGCCTGGCCCAGCGGCAGGAGGGAAGCCTTGGCCGCTGCTTGCCTGCTATTTTTTCTTCTCTGCCACAAACCGCCTCAAGGAATGTGTTGCATCAACACTTTGTGGACTTCAGTGTTGTTATTTTGCAGTACTGCTGCTGTTTGCAGAATGAGCCCTGCGCATGCCCATGCTCTTAGCTTCCTCCAGAGTGCCTTGTCTGAGGCCGGGCGCGCTGGCAGGGCGGGCGCTCTTGTTTCCCAGGCAAGAGAAGCAATGACAGCCGTGGTCAGTGAAACTGGGGGCAGAACTGCCTGCTTACTGCTCCAGGGACTGGGAGCCCCCCTGTGTCTGCTTGCTTACACTCTCTCTATTTATGTTTTAGATAAAAACAACTTGAGTACACTGAACTTTGTTCTTCTTTTTGCTTCTGTTCTTTGGTAGGTCTTTCAGTTTGCAGTGAAAGAATCACTTATAACAAAACTGCCAACAAATGAATTAATGAATCCATCCCAGAAGAAGAAAAGGAAGCACAGGCAAGTGTTGGACAAGCTTGTTTTGTTCTTAAAATGCAACCAGATCCACTGCTTTTTGTGCCAAAGCATTCCTGGTAATCCCCATCTGGCTCCCATCTGTGCACACATCCCGCTGTCACACAGGGCTGCTGGTGCTGCTGGCTGGGTGCTGGCCCCTGGCCTCTCTTCCCAGTGCTGCTGCCCTGGCTGGGAGGCTCTGAGGCCTTGGGCTCAGCCCCAGAGGAGAGGGCAGCACGGTGCCTGGCTGTAGTGCTGCACTGCTGTGGGAGGGACGGTACCGCTGTCCTAACAGCAGCCTTAGCCTCAGCTCCCTGACTTATAACCTACTTTTTGTTGATCCCAGTGTGTCCAGTATTAATCTGGATCTAGCATTTGCCTTAAATAACTAATGCTGTAGCTGCGTCGTTCTCATCTTCCTCTGCTTTACGGCTGGCTGATGGTTATTAATGCATGAAGCTGCCAGACAGCCTCGCTGGAATCGCCTGTCTCCTGCTGCTGTGCTGACCGGTGGTGCCGAGCAGTTGTGGCCAGCTCTTCCTGACGGAGGCTTGTGCGTCCCCTCAGACCCTCTCTGTTTCTCTTCCAGGCTGTGGGCTGCGCACTGCAGGAAGATTCAGCTGAAGAAAGGTAGCGTTTGCTGTGGCTGTGTCACGCGAGGTTTGCAAGGCCACTCACCCGCGGGATGGAGTTCTCCGGCTCTGACTCGTGCAGCAGGACGGCAGTGTCCTGCTCTCCAGCCCCGCAGCTGCAGCAGCGCAGAGGGGGAGCGTCTCCCCCCAGCTGGGCTCCTTGGGGTGCCACTGGCCAGCCCTGCTGCGGCTGTGCCCTGGGAATTGCCGCTGTGCCAGTGCTCTCGCTGAGGCAGTACGTGCGGTGTTGTCTTGCTCCAGCCAGAGGGGAGGCTGAGGTTTGGCGTGCAGCCCCACTGTAAAATGGGCTGTTCAGGGCAGAGCAGACGTGTGCCATGTGTCGGTAATCACAGCCATGTGTCTGCGGGAGCTGTGTGCTGGGTGCTGCTGGGCTCCCTGCCCTCTGCCGGCAAACGGGTAGCTTGCACCTTCCTTGCTCCAGAGCCCTGGCTGTGCTGCTTTCAAACATTTCTGCAATGTGCAGCTTCTAATCTGGGCATTTCTCCTCTTGTTCTAGATAATTCACCTACCCAGGTGTACAACTACCAGCCCTGTGACCACCCCGAGCATCCCTGTGACAGCTCCTGCCCTTGCATCATGACTCAGAATTTCTGTGAGAAGTTCTGCCAGTGCAACCCTGACTGTAAGGAGAAACCTTGGGCTATCGGGCAGGAAAGCAGCCAGCTCTCCTGACACAGACCAGAGGGAGGGTGCAGAGCTGGGACTTGCTGGAGGCCTGCTTGGTTCTGGCATTCACTGCTCTATCCATCTGCAGCAGTTAGATTAGCAGTCTGCTGAAGTCCAAGGGGAAACTGTTCCATGCTGCCCTGTGACTCTCAGCAGCTGAGATACGTGCTCTTGTTAGAGAATGCTTGTCTGCATGTCTGTATCCAGCATCAACAACCCGCGGGTGATGCTGCTGGTTCCCTGAGAGCAGGATGTGTGGCCAGCAGTTAGGGTGGGAGATGGGTCACTGCTCTGCCATGGTTATTTTTCCTCTCTGGGCTTCCATTCCCAGATCTGCAATGGAGATAACCACGCTTGCCCACATCGGTGGGGCTTCTGAGGGTGGATTCGTTAGGGGTTATGACACAGCTTGGGGCTGGAAGGACTACAGGGTGACTGGGAGCCAACTCAGGCTCCAAGAGTCTCTGTACTGACCTGTTATGTTTATATTATCCGAGTTGTTTATTTTCAAACTGCACATAATCAGTCCCAAGAGGCAGATCAGCGTCTTCAGCCACGCAGATAGGAAGGACGCTGTGCATGGTCTGTGGTCTGCTAAGTGTGAGTGGTGCTCAAAGCTCCCGTGCACGCAGAGTCTTTCTGTGATTTGCTTCCAGCTCCTGGGTGCCCAGGCTGCCTCACGTTCACCTTGTCTCATTGTGTTCTTAGTGAGCGCTGTCCTGGTGACTCCGGGGGGGGCAGGAAGAGGCTTTCTGGGGGCTCCTGTCTCTGCTGCCCAGAGCAGAATGGGTGTAGAGCTCTTTATTAGCACAAAGGCACCTTCCTTATGTTAGCAGGGTCGTGGGCAGGCAGCGTGGCCCTTGGTCACGGACGGGCTTAGTTCTGTACCTGCCCGGGGCCTGTCAGGGTGAGACCTGGCTCGGGAGGAGCTTCTGTGTTCCTGCAGGGCTGAAAAACCTCATGGTGCAAAACCGTGGGCTGTGTTGCTGCAGGTCAGAACCGCTTCCCAGGCTGTCGCTGTAAAACCCAGTGCAACACCAAGCAGTGCCCGTGCTACCTGGCCGTGCGGGAGTGCGATCCGGACCTCTGCCTGACCTGTGGGGCTTCAGAGCACTGGGACTGCAAGGTGGTCTCCTGCAAGAACTGCAGCATCCAGCGAGGTCTCAAAAAGGTATTGACAGCAGCATGGCTCTGGACTGCTGGCAGGGGGCTGCCTCCGGGTAGAGCTGATAAAGAGAGCTCCTGCTGCGTGGGAGAGGGTGTGTGAGCCACCCGCAGCTGTCTGAGTGAGGAGGTCTGGAAGAGAAGCTGCTCTGCCCCAGGCTTCTGTAGCACTTAATCTGGATTATGGATGTGAAAATCAGGGGACAGGAGTTACATGAGGAAGGGTGAGAGCAAGGGAGCGTAAAAAATGACTCCAGAGAAAGGTTAGGTTTTGAATTCTGCTGGTCAGGGCAAGGGACTGCACATAAAAAAGACCAAAATTCAGAGAAAGATGCAAATTAGTGGGTGTCAAGTAATGTGCAACTCCAGCCTAACGATGCTATGACCTGTAAGCCTGTAGGGAGCCATGTGTCACCTTAAACCAGGGGATGCTGGGTGGACTCTGGCTCCCCTTTGCTCCTCGGAGTTACTCAACCCCGTGATGTTGGGACTCCGAGCATGGCAGCCAGCACAGCATGGCTGTTCCTGGGCACTGCCCTAATCCCGGCGTGTGCAACTGTGCCGGGAGGTGGAGAGCTCTTCACTGTTGCTTTCTGGTCTGCCTGATGCACGGGGTGTGATCTCTGTGTGCTGGGAGGTGGTAGGCCTGCTGACCGTAACCGTTTCCTTTTCACCTTGGCTCCAGCATTTGTTGCTGGCGCCGTCAGATGTCGCCGGCTGGGGGACTTTCATCAAGGAATCTGTGCAGAAGAATGAGTTCATCTCTGAGTACTGTGGTGAGGTCAGTGCTTCTGCCCGTGCTGGGGCTGCTGTGCCGCGTGTTCGGGAGGCTGCGTTTAGTGGCAGTGCTTCCTTCAGCTGCTGGTCCAGCAGGGACAGCGTGCCTTCCCCAGCTCGGCTGTGGCCATGGGCTCACTCTGACCAGGTTTAGAGATTGAATCTTGCACCATTTTGGGACCCATCTCAGTACCTCTAGGCCCTCCACCGTGGAGGAGTGTGTTGTGTATGTGCTGTTCCCTGGGAGCCCAGCTCTTGTCTCTGCTCCCTCCCTAGGAGCCCTGGCGAGCTCCTGCCCGTGGGGTGGGAGGGCGGGAGGATGTTTCCAGGAGGTAGGCGAGCACTGCTCCTCGCAGTGGTCCTCGCTGTGCCCTCAGGTGCTGAGTCTCTCAAGGCATCTCCTTCTCCAGCTTATTTCACAGGATGAGGCTGACCGGCGAGGGAAGGTCTATGATAAGTACATGTCCAGCTTCCTCTTCAACCTCAACAACGGTAACTCGCCTGGGGCTTCGAGGGGTGGAGGAGACTTGGGCTTCCTGGCAGGGTGCCGATGGCTGGGTGAGCAGTCTCAGCCGATCTGTCGCCTGAGCAGCAGACCTGTCTTTTCCAGCTTATTTCACAGGATGAGGCTGACCGGCGAGGGAAGGTCTATGATAAGTACATGTCCAGCTTCCTCTTCAACCTCAACAACGGTAACTCGCCTGGGGCTTCGAGGGGTGGAGGAGACTTGGGCTTCCTGGCAGGGTGCCGATGGCTGGGTGAGCAGTCTCAGCCGATCTGTCGCCTGAGCAGCAGACCTGTCTTTACACTACAGTTTTCTTTTTTTTTTTTTTTTCCTTAATAGATTTTGTTGTTGACGCCACCCGCAAAGGAAATAAAATCCGCTTTGCCAATCACTCGGTGAACCCCAATTGCTATGCCAAAGGTGAGATATCCCTGCCCAGTCAGATCTTGGTGGGGGAAGGTTCTCTGGGGTCCTGCTCAGCTCCGGGATTGCAGCGGATTCTCCAGGGTCCCAAGTCGCCCTGAGTCTGTGGGAGCAGCAGAACTTCAAAGACCCAGACAAAGTCTCCTCCTCTCTGCAGCAAATCACATTCCTGCTGGTGAGGGCTCAGCTCTGTGGTGGCCCTGGCCTCGCAAGGAGAGACTGCTGCTAGAGAGCAGCTGGGAGCTCCCCGGGGAGTGCCCCGTTCCTGCCGGGCAGGAGCTTGGGTACCGTGGCCCCGGGGGCTGGCAGCTGGCCAGGCAGGGCAAAAGTGCTGCGAGACCTCCTGGCCTGAGCTGGAGCTGCACGTCTCTGATGTCATCTCTCTGGTTGCAGTTGTGATGGTGAACGGAGACCACCGGATAGGGATCTTTGCCAAGAGGGCCATCCAGGCAGGAGAGGAGCTCTTCTTTGATTACAGGTACCTTGGGGAGCGGCCGGCTGGGGACTGGGGTGCAGGGTTGACCCCACTTTCTGCGTGCATGTTTGTGGGGAGCGTGGGAGGTCATTACAGCCGCCGTGACTTTCCTATCTTGTAGGTACAGCCAGGCAGACGCCCTGAAGTATGTCGGCATAGAGAGGGAGACAGATATCATCTAGGCTCTGTGCGGGGCGGTCCCCAGCACACCTTGCTGCTGCACCTTGTAAGCAATGCCATGTTTGCTTCACGCTGACATGACTGCTGCTGTTCCCGTTGCTGTGTGTGTCACAAGTGCTACTTTCCATCCAGACGCCCAGAGAGAGACTCGGGGCAGGAGTGTGAGCGGCTGCTGCCAGGGTGGCAGCTTTGCCAGCCCTGGGCTGGGGCAGGCTCTGGAGCCTTGCTCTGCGGGCGGTCTCCCGGGCTGGAGGGGAGCTGGGGCTTGAAGAAAAGCTGTGGTGCAGGAGGGACAGCCGTGAATTCTCAGTCTCTTTCCATTTTCTGCCGACTGCTGGAAGAACAAGAGCGAGCGAGGTACCACCCGCACTGGGACGCGGGGCACAGCTGGGGCAGAGGGGCTGGTGCTCCCCTCCAGCCCTGTCCCCTGGGATAAGCTCTGGTCTCGAGTGCTACCTCTTGCTGCCTGTTTTGTCCTGTTGACGAGGACAGCGACAGGGTTGGAAGCCATAGAGACACGGCTGCAGCGGTCCCCAGGCCCCAAGCTGCTGTCACTGAGGCACTGTTTCCCCTCTGCCCCAGCTGGCTGGGGGACAGACCGCCTAGCCGTGGCCGGCGTGGCACGATGCTTGGGGATGGGGAGAGCAGCACTATGCAAAAAGTCACTTTGGGTAGGGACGCCACTGAGCTGGTTAGAGACAATGTTACGGGGGTGCTGCTGCAAGCACAAGAGGGGTCCAGAGGCAGCAGGAACCCGTGAGCCTGAGGAAGCCCTTCCAGCCTGTGGCGTTTTCTCATGACTGTGGGGTGGCTGCTTGGCTTGTGCCCGTCCCCAGCTGCTCTGCTGCCTGGCTCTTCTGGGGCTGGCGCGTGGATGCTTCTGCTGGGCAGCTTTGGGGCCGCGGGGGGGGACTCCTGCTGACCGGCTGGGGCTGCACCCAGAGTGGGAGACGGGCCTTGGCCACCCTGCACCCAGGCGGGCGCTTCCTGACCATGCGGTACCAGAGCTGGTTCCTCCACCGTCCTCTGTCAGGACAGTCCCCTTCAGGCAGCACAGGCTCTGTGGGAGGTGTTGGGCCCTTCAGGAGCCAGCAGAGCAGGGCCCCTCAGGGCAGGAGCCTTTCGTTGCACAGGACTTTTTGAATGTTGCTGTGCTGAGGTTTGAACAGGGTGCAGCAGACCTGCCGCTGCCTGCGGTGACCTGCCTAGAGGTTTCTGACACCCTGGCCCTGGGGATAAAGGGGAAATGTTCTCTGGCAGGGCGAGGTTTGGCCTTAGCACCCCATGCAAAAAGAAAAAGAAAAAAGCACTTTAATCCTCAGCCGGCAGCTGGGCCCCGTGTACCGCTCTGGGGGTGGAGGGACCACAGACGTCCCAGACGGCTGTCATCCCTCAGCAGCACCTTTGCAGGGATGTTGCTCCAGGCCTGGGATGGGGCAGTCTGGATGGGGGGCTCTTCCCTGAGCAGGGCCTGGGGTGACCTGAAGGATGGGGCTGCCCGTTGGAGCCACGTGCGCTGCCAGCCAACTGCCTGGCCTGATGCTGGGTGCTGGAGGGTGCTCTGCCGGGCACCGCACCAGGCTGTCCAGGGGTGATGAGGGCCTGGAGCTGCGGGCTTCCAGCGCTGGGCTCCTGGGATGGCACTGAGACAGTTCCTCTGGCAGGGAGCCCGGCTGATCACCCCCTTTGGGGGCAGTGGCGTGGAGGGTGGGTGGTGTTTGTCTGGGGGCACCGCACAGAGGTGAGCAGTGCTGGGGCCCTTGTCGCCCTCGTTTGGGGAACCACGGGGCTCCCAAGGCACAGCCCTGTCCCAGCCGCACGGTCCATGAACACAGAGAGGTGCTGGGTCTGCGCCAGGAGCCTGAGCCCTCCCTGGCATGGCCCATGCCATGCCTTTCCCAGCCTCCCACTGCGGCAGGCGAGGCTGGCTGTCCGTCCTTCCTGATGTCTGTGATGCCTTCCTGGGGCTCCTGAGGGGGTTGGGTCTGTCTGGAGCAGTGCTTGTACCCTGGCACCTGCCTGAGCCCCGCTCCCCATCGCCTCCTGCTGCCTCCGTCCGCCCAGCTCGCCCCGGCCCTGTTCTCTGCTCAGCGTCCTCTGCCACCTTGGCCATATCTGCACTATGCCAGGCTTGTGTCTGTGGTTTGTTGATGGTGAATAATAATGCACTTTAAAGATAATGTGGCTTGTAGCCTTTGTCATAATAAAGTGGTAGCGAACATCCTCCCACGGCTTGCTGGCCTCTGTTACCTTAGGGAGCAGCTGGCAGTGGCACATTCCCTGCCTGTCTTCTGCCTGCTGCGGGCTCAGCCCAGCTGTCCCCTCCGCGGTGGTTGGCACCCTGGAGCCTGGCAGGGCTTGTGAGCGTCCCGGTGCCACCGGCTGCCTGAATCAGCACTGGCTCAGGGCTGGGAGGTGACAGAGGTGCACAGTGGGGAGAGCAGGACATGCTCGTGTGTGTACGAGCATAGCAGCAGCCTGAGCTGCATCCAGCCCCGGCTCTCTACATCCTGCGTCCCACTCCGGGAGTGGGAATTGCTGTTGTCCGTGCCAGTCCCTCCCCTGGGTGCAGGCTGAGCCACAGGGAGGGGAGAGGAGCTGCTGCCCCTGCATGCCCAGGCTGCCGAAGCAAAGGCTGGGAGTGTCAAACGCCGTCATTCTGCCTTTATTTGAGTATCTTCACATCTCATTCAACAAAACAGGTTTTTTAAAAATAAAGTGCCCAGTGGAGCTAGGCCTTTGGGTAGATAAATGCATTTCTGTAACGTCGTCTTACCACAATACAGCGAGTGAACAGGAGCTTTCCCTGGGCTGGAGGTAATCGGCAGGACTGGCACTTCGTACAGAGAAGTAGCAAACTACAGACCACGTACCACAACACGCGGAACGTAACACCCGACAGGAGCTTCCGTTTGGTTTTTTATACAAACCGATAGAATAAAAAAATCAGAGTGTAGTAGAATATCCAGCAACAAAAATGGTAGAAAGGATCTGTACCTGATCATATGAAAGCAGCATCTCAGCAAAGTGCGGTGGCGTCATGCGCGGCAGCGGCGGCCGTTGCCCGCACGGGCAGGGTATTGCTCGGCACACCCCGGGCTGTGCCCTGAGGCTGGGTATTGCGTGGCTTCCTTCGTGGCTCTGGCTAAGCGAGCAAAGCAGCGGGTAATCTACGCGCAGTCGTCGCTAACGGGGCGGCAGCAGCCAGGCGCACCAGGCACGCTCCCCTGTGAAAGGGAGGGTGGGCTGCCCAGCCCCAGGGCTCCCTGATGGAGGCAGGGCAGGTTTTGGCAGCTGGTGGGAGGCAGCAGCCTGCCTCTGGCACAGGGGCTGCCAGCGTG
>NW_008794172.1:973784-979340 GCF_000699145.1 Aptenodytes forsteri | reverse complement strand
GGCGAGCGGGGCTGGGGCTTGGCGGGTCGCGGCCGTGCTCTGGGGGCCAGGTCGGTGGCAGCCGCGGGGAGGAGCTGGCGGTCGGTGCGGTCCGGTCTGGTCCAGAGGCGGGTGTTGGCAGTTCAGGTGTGCTCGGCCTTTTGGTCCCGCGATGCTTGCTCGTCCCCAGGCGGCTCCCAGGGCTGTGGGGGCTGTGAGCCCGTCCCACCCCCCGGCCCCGCTAGTCCCCTTTTGCCTCCTCCAGGATCTGGGGCAGGTTCTGGTCCTTGCGCACCGACAGCGGTTTGGTGGCGCTGCCATAGTCCTGGATGGCCTTGGGCTCGTTGGTGTGGTAGGACCCCTTGTAGCGGTGGTAGTAGAAGTACAGCAGCACCAGCAGCCCCCCGAGCAGCAGGAGCAGGAAGGTCACGACTGCGGGGGAGAGGCGGCAGTGAGGGGCTGGGGAGGGGCCAGGGGGCTGCGGGGCCAGGGTAGAGGCAGGGGGAACACCAGCCAGGTGCTTCACTTACACCCGATGATGATCCCGATCCAGCCATCGTCGTGCACGTGGGGGAACTCTGCAGAGACAGAGCGGGTGGCTGAGTCCGGGCTGCAGAGGGGTCTCATGCTGGAGTGTCCCCTCCGCAGCTGACGCTTGCCGGGGGGCTCCCTCCCCGCTGGGGTCCCACCACAGCACCTACCTGTGCCCATGTACCAGGGGTCCATCTCAGGGGGGATGAGGATGGTGGTGAGGGGAAGCATGGAGGCGCAGCTCGACTCTACCAGCTCCCCCCGGATGCTGTAGGGCCGCACGACGCTGGTGGGGCGGAAGATGGCTTTGAGGGGGACGAGGCTGTTGAACTTCACCCCCGAGAGGCAGCCTGAGAAGCCGGGCGTGTTGTAGCGCTGGATCTCAGGGTCAATCACGCCGGTCTCTGTGGGAGCACAGAAGGAGAAGGCTCATCCCCTGTGGAGGGCAAGGATGGTGCTGGGCAGAAGAAACCCCGGTGTGCACGGGGATCCCAGCGCAGGAGGGGGCGGCCAAGGGCAGGACCCAGCTCACCCATCACGCGCCCCAGGTACAGGTTTTTGGGTGAGTCCAGCTTGCTGTCCACGAACAGGGAGAACTGCTGCTCCATGACGGGAAGATAGTCCACCTGGGAGGCAGGTGCACAGGTCAGTGCCTGCTGAGCCTTCTCCACCTCCTGCCACCCTGCCCGTGCCTCCTCCCATCCTGACCCCCAACCCTGCAGCCCCCCAGGCCCTGGCAGGGAGGATGCCCTGGCCCCGTACCTGGGTGTACAGCGTGCGGTGCAGGCGGGTGATGTTGACGTGGTGGGGCCTCCCATCTGTCACCGACTTGGTGGTGAGGGCGAAGATGTAGGGGCTGGTGCCCAGCTGGTAGCGAAGCTGCAGGCTCCCTGCGTGCAGAGCGGGGCTGTCAGCAGTGCCGGGGCTCTCAGTGGGTGAGTCCAGCCCCTCCGTAGGGCTGGTGACTGGCATCAGGGGGGAGGAGGGTCCCATGTGGCCCCAGCGCCCGGGGAGGTCCCCATAGGCTCTGGGTGAGCCCTGGGGTGGGGAGCCCTGTCCTCACCATCATCCTTGATGAGCACAGCCATGTAGTCCTTGACGAAGGAGCTGACGTAGAGCAGCACGGCGGGCGCCGAGGTGGTGCTGAAGCTGAAGCTGACCTCCTCGCTGGTGAGGTTGTAGCCAGGCAAGGGCTGCCAGGGGCTGCTGATGATGCTGGCGAACTCGCGGGCGGCATACAGAGACATCGGCAGGATGTTGTACCGCACCCAGGTGCCCTCCTCGAAGTACCCGCCAATGTCTGGGGGGGAACCACGGGGTGACAGGAGCGCCAGCTCCTCTCCCCCATCCCGGCCCCCGCGAAGGCCCCCATCCTCGGTGCGGGTGGGCGCAGCCACTCACCATGGGTGCAGCAGGGCCCCGCCAAGGCGGAGACGCTGCAGTTGCAGCTGTAGTGGCTGTAGCGCTCGACGCAGAGCCCGCTGTTCTGGCAGGGCACCGGCGGATCCTGGCAGTGGCCAGTGCAGTTCACCCGCACCCCCTCTGTCTCGTTGGCCTTGCCCTCCAGGTTGAGCGTCACCCCGTTCATCCGCAGTGCCCGCAGGCACCCAAGGAACGGGCGCATCTTATGCTCTGCCGTGCCTGCAGCAGGGCCAAGACTCAGGGCCCTGCAGCACACGGGGACCTGGGGACACAGGGATGTGGCCGGGGGCTCTCACCGACATAGAGGGGCCTGTCAAAGTCCAGGCGAACGAAGCTCTGCGGGGGAGCCGGCCGCACCACCCAGGGCAGCTTGTCCACCCGCAGCCGTGCCAGCTTGACATTGAGCTCAGCCTTCACCTGGTGCCACTCGTCGTCGTTCCAGGGCACTGCTGACCGCACCGTAAGGTTTTCGTCCCCATTCCCAATGTCGTAGGCAAACACCACATCCCTGGTGGCTGTGGGGATGCGGTGTCAGGAGGGGTGCCTGGTCCCACCATCCCCTGCGCCCCCCCGCCCGCCCGTACTGTTGAGCTCGACACGGATGTAGTTTCGGGAGCCAGGGTTCTCCAGGAAGACGCCGGACAGGGCGGTGGTCTTGAAGTAGAAGGAGATGTCGAGGCTGTGGTTGGCCTGGAAGGTGGGGAAGAGCAGGGCTGCGCCCCTGTTGAAGGAGACGGTGTTCCAGGTGTTGCCTGTGGGGAGCAGGAGGGGCAGTGAGGGATGGGCATGGACCCTCCATGGGCACGGGAGCCCTGCAGGCATGGGCTCTCTGCAGGCAGGGGACCCTCTGTGGATCCGGTCACTCACGGTCTCCGTAGCACCGCAGGGGGCCCAGCAGGAACTGGGCTTCGGAGCCGGAGCGGTTGGTGTCTCCGACCACAACCTGGGTGACGGGCAGGTGGTCCACGAAGGTCAGTAGACCCTTGTCTGTCCTCCTGCAAACAGCATGTGGTTCGGAGGGGCTGTGAGGGGCTTCTGCCCCTTCACCAGCCCACACCCTGGCCTGAACCCTGCCTGAACCCGCCAGAGTCTGTGCCCCCAGCCCTCATCCTGCAGCCCCCATCCCGCAGCCCCCGCTGGCTCACCACAGCGCGTGGTCGGCGTCACAGTTGCAGAAGTACTTGGGGTCAGCGCAGTTCTTGTCCAACCCGCAGGCGCAGCGCTGGATGCCCGGCCGTGAGCCCCCCCAGTAGTAGTGCCGCTCATCGTGTCGGCCCATCCAGAAGCTGAAGGGCAGCCCAGCTGAGGGCACAGAGGAGGGTGAGGACATGGCCCCAAGGCATGGCCCCAGAGCACAGCCCTGTGGCACGGCCCCGCTCCCCTCAGCGCTCACAGGGAGTGTTGAGCAGGCGGGAGCTGTAGCAGTGGAGCTCGATGCGCTGCTCGCAGTACTCGGAGGCATTTGCCAGTGCCGAGACCTCGGCCCAGGAGGCATTCCAGTACTCCACGGCCCCCAGGTAGGGCTGGTCCACGCTGGAGCCTGTCACCCGCGTGGCATAGTGGCGGTTGTGCCGGATGATGGTCCATGCCCGGTCCTCTGTGGAGGTGGGGGGGCTGTTAGGGCCGGCCCCCCGGGACACCCCTGCTCCCTCCATCCTTCTCCGGCCCCAGTGCACAGGCAGGGGCTGGTCCCTGGGGGCACTGGGCAGAGGGACCCCCACGCCCTCCTGCCGCCCCCACCTCGGATGTCGCAGTACACCGTGAAGGGCTTGAGTGGCCCACTGCCGTCTGGGTCGATGGTGTAGTTCCCCGAGGTTTTCCCGCTGACCCGGTAAGCATCACACGACTCCTTGTAAAGGGCTGGAAGAGGGAAATGGGGCTGGGGTCAGTGCAAGGGGGGGCACCAGGCAGTGGGAGGAGCTGTGGGTGCCCATCCTGTCCCCCCACCCACAAGGTCCCGGGCTTACATTTGTGGCAGGTCTCCCCCTTGTACCCCGTCAGGTCGCAGATGCACATGAAGTCATCCCAGGACTGGACGCAGCGGCCGTCATGCTCACACAAGTTGGGGGTGCACCTGAGGGCGCAGAGGGCTCCTGTCCTGGCACTGGTGCAGCCCCCCGGCCCCCGCCTGCTCCCAGCCGGCACCCCTGTCCCAACTGATACCTGTCTGTGATGCCACAGACGTTGAAGAGCACATTGAAGTACTGCCCCAGACGGTGCTGCACCAGCAGCTCCACGTCCATGGGCTGCATGTCCACGTTCAGCATCTGCAGCGAGCCATGGAAGGCCGTCTGGTTTGACCAGCAGCCGGTGACCGAGGCTGGCTTGGGGCAGCCTGCAAGGCACAGTGGGGTGAGTGGCCCCCGGGCACACATCGCCCCTGGCCCCCACCCCGCCGCCCACCTCCGAAGAAGTATTGGCTGCCGGTGCGGAGCTGGAAGGGGTGTGCCACCCGAAACTCGGCGCCGTCGTCATCATCGATGGTCACCACGGCAGAGCCATCCCGTGCCACCAGCTGCACCGAGTGCCAGAAGCCGTCGTTCAGGCGATGCCCTGCACGCAGAGAGGAGGGTGCATGGGGAGGCACCACCACCAGACTGGCCCCCAGCCCTGCACCGGCTCCCCAGCCCACCTGCGGCAAACTCCAGCTTCTTCTTGCCGGGCTGGGCGATGGAGACGTTGACCTGCCCCTCGCTCAACACCACCTCGAGGGAGCCCAGGCGGTCAGCAAAGCTGGTGTAGAGCAGGAGCCCAGCGGTGTCCCAGGAGCGGAAGCGGAAGCTGACGGCCAGGCGGTTCCTCCGCGGGATCCCCGGCACCCGCACGTAGTTGTTGATGCCGGCAAAGGTGATGGGGGTGTTCAGCTGGTCCTGGCAGTAGTGGCCCACGCTGCCCTGGGGGTGACCGCGGGAGGCAGTGAGGAAGGGGATGCTCCCATGGCAGGGAGGCCCCCCCATCCCCACAGCCCTGGCCCCGATTGCCCCCACTCGATCCTGTCGCCTGGCAGTGCCGGGTGGGCGCCCCAGGCCAGGAGCGACCTCGCGCAGTCAATGCGGCACCGCTCGGCTGAGCACGGCTGCTGCCTGGCCTCAAGTCACCCCGCAGCAGGGGGGGTGAACCTGGCCCCCAGGAAGGAGTCACCCCACAGCGGGGCTGAGGACCTGGCCCTCCTCCAAGAAAGGGGTCCCCCCACGGCAGGGATGGGACCCCCGGGGAAGGGGCCACCCCCCGGGGCTGGACCTCGAAGCGGATGTTGGGTCTCCGGTGCCGGGCCAGGTCGGCAATGTTGACCCCGTTGAAGATGATGTTCTCCACGCAGCCCCGGAAGTTTTGCCGGTAGGTGAGGTGCTGCTTGTCCTGGTCGATCACCCCCCCGAAGAAGAGCTGGGAGGCAGAGGGAGGGGGTCAGCCCCTCGCCAGGGGACACCACAGGTCAGCATCCTGGCAGCTCCCCACCCGCTGCACCCACCTCGGTGTCGAGGTCAAGCTGGTTGAAGGTGCCGTGGCAGCGGAAGCGCTTGACCTCCCCGTCCAGCGTCAGGTTGACGTGGTGGCCATAGCGCTCAATGTGCAGCGAGTGCCAGTGCTGGTCATCCAGGAGGCTGCCCACCACCGCCGTCGTGT
>NW_008794172.1:972069-973672 GCF_000699145.1 Aptenodytes forsteri | reverse complement strand
CCCGTGCCCCCCAGCCCCCCAGCCCCAGCTCACCTAAGCTGATGTGCAGGAGCAGCTGGGCCTGCTTGAGCTCCACCGTGATGTAGTCACCCTGTGAGCCCTCCCCGTGCATCAGCACCCCATCCTGCTCCAGCGTCTTGAAGTTGAAGGAGATGTCATCCTCGAGGGTGCTGATCTTCCTGGCCCGGAAGCGGTAGGAGATGGCGTCATCCCCGTCGAAGTAGAGCACGTGGGACCCTGGGGAGAGCAGAGCGGCCCCAGCCATGTCACTGCCCACAGCAGCAGACACCCTGGCACAGGGAACGCTGCTTTCTGTTATGGTTTATGCCAGAGCTAATGACTGCAGACCGCTTGGACACAATCCCCTCTGGGAAAGTGTTTTCCGGGCATGCCGGAGCCAGGGGCTGGCCTCCTGCCACGCGGGTGGCCAGGCCAGGGTCCCACTCCGCACGGGGCTGCCAGAGCGTCACTGCCCACAGCAGCAGACACCCTGGCACAGGGAACGCTGCTTTCTGTTATGGTTTATGCCAGAGCTAATGACTGCAGACCGCTTGGACACAATCCCCTCTGGGAAAGTGTTTTCCGGGCATGCCGGAGCCAGGGGCTGGCCTCCTGCCACGCGGGTGGCCAGGCCAGGGTCCCACTCCGCACGGGGCTGCCAGAGCTCCCGGGCTGGGTACTCACGGTAGGGGCAGGTAGGCAGCCGTAGAGGCCCAGGCGCAACCCGATCTTCCCGCGCGGGTTCCAGGCCACCGGGATGATGCGGACATAGCGTGCAAGGATGGGGTAGTGCAGGTCATGCCGCACCACCCCGCTCTCGTTCACATTCCCAAAGAACGTCTGGGGACAAAGGGCTGCCGTCAGCACCTCACTCCGGGCTGGGGGTCTCTGCTCCCTCCAGGGGACCCCCTCCCACAGGGACCCCCGGGCACCCCCCTACCCAGTTGCTGCCCTGCTGGAAGAAGGGTTTCCAGCTGGTGGGGTGGTCTCCGTAGAGCACGATGTAGCGTGTCAGCCAGTCGTAGGTGTTGAAGGTTCCCTGTGTGGCCACCGCGTTGATCCGGTGCTTTTGCATCAGGTCGATCTGGAGCCAGGGCTGCTTGTCCCGGGGGTCGGGGGACCAGCCACTGGTGCCTGCCGGGGGAGCGGCTCAGCTGGCCCCACAGCCTGGCACCCAGCAGCTCCCGGCTGAGCGGGGGCTGCCTGCTCAGCCCCACTGCAGCACCAGACTGCGGGTGGGAGCTGGAGGGCTGCAGGGCTCTCCCCTGCCTCCGGGGGATGCTGAGGGCTCTGCCGTGGGCACCTGAGGACCCCTCAGCCCCACGTGAGGCAAGACCTTGCCAGGGACGCCCCTTGCCCATGGCCCCCCGCCCTGTCTGCACCCCAGTCCCACGGGGGGACTCACTGTGCAGCCGAGCAAAGCTGGACGAGTAGAAGATGTTGTATCTGGAGGAGGCACCGATGGACGAGGAGTAGAGAGGAGCGACGAGCTCATCATAGCAGGGTCCTGCGGGGAGAGTGGGGCTGGGGGCCGGGCTCGGGGCACTGAACTGGGCGGTGTCCCCGCGGCAGCCCCCCCGGCCCGGCCCGGCCCCGCGGCCCC
>NW_008794172.1:968660-970225 GCF_000699145.1 Aptenodytes forsteri | reverse complement strand
AGGGGGGGATTGGAGCAGTGCCCGCCAGCCCTCCCGCAGCAGATGTGGTGGCAGTTTGTAATCAAGCTGCAGATTAAGGCCTGCGGGTTTCGGGGTCGTCTGTCTCTCCAGTGGTGCAGAAGATGGGATTTAGCCTGTGTCTGTTCCCAAACATCCCCAGACACCCACGGGGTGGGAGGGGATGGGGGGGCTGGCAGCTGCGTGGCCTACATATGCTGCCTGCCCCACAGACTGTGTGGTGCTCTGTGTCCCCCCGGCTCTGCGGGGAGTCCCCCTATCCCAGGAGCCCCGTGCAGCACCCCAAGCCCAGCCCCAAGGGATGGGGATGCACCGGGGGCTGCTGGGTCCAAGCAGGGTCCCGGTGCTGGGCAGGAGCCTGGCCTGGCGGTGCTCGGTGCAGGCAGCTCCACACCGCTGGCACGAGGGCTCTGTCCCCAGGCCTGGCAGTGCCGTGCTGGGCACCTTGGCTGCCGCCGGGCAGGGCAGCACGGCTGTCACTTGTGGGCGGCGGTTGCCAGGGCTGCTTCCTGCACAGGCAGAGCCGAGGCCAGGGCCGGCCAGCAAAAGAAGGAACAGAAAGCCCCAGGTGCAGCGGGGCTGCGCGGCAGCCAGTGGCACACCAGGAGTTCTGCTACTGGGAGTTGGAGCCGTGTGCCAGGGACGAGGCCACCGGCCCTCCTGTCCCCCAGACCCCTCGGACCCTTGCGGGTCCGTCCCTGGGAGAGGCACAGCCCCACCTGGCCTTATCCTGACACCCCAGGGGTGCTGCCTGCTCCAGCCACAGCCCCACGTCCCGTCCCTGTGCTGGGTCATGTCTGTGATGGCCCCGGCGGGGCCACGCAGGATCCCTGCTCTGCACCCACAGCTGGCCGCAGGGCCAGCATTGGCCCTAGGACCCTCCTCCCTCCCCTTCCTCCAGGATGCAGGGTGCAGGATGGCACCCCCAGAGCCGGCACAGAGTGGAGGTCTGCAGTCAGTGTCCTTGCACTGCAGAAAGAGCAGGGGAGGGGTAGAGACCCTCCAGCAAATAGCCCTGGGGACACCCCGTGGCCCAGGGGCCAGGCTGCCTCTGCCCAGCCACTCTCCAGCCAGGGCTCAGCAGCTCCATGGCCCCGCTGCACCGCGGGCACTGGCAGCAAGCTCCTGGGGCCGGCAGGGACCTGCCTGCTCCCCACGCCCGGCTGGAGGCATCAGGAGGGCCGAGGGCAGAGCTGGGATAAGCCACGGCAAAGACGGCTGTAGTGAGGAGAAAGCGGGATTGAGGGATTACCGTGGAAAACAGCAGAAAGCCCATTAAAGCCGGGGATCAATTTGCTCCCCCCTGGGGAGAGGAAAGTGGGGCCTCTGCCCCACAGGAACTAATCTGCCTCTTAATGAGGAGTTGGGAATTTAGTTGTCAACAACCAGCAACACGCCTGCCCAGTGCCATGGGGGCACAGGAGCACAGGAGCGTGGGGGTGCAGGCGCACAGGAGCATGAGGGTGCAGGGCAGGGCTGGGGCCTGCCTGGGACACCCTGCACCAGCAGCTGCCCCAGTTCCTGGAACCGCCACATTTCCCCTCAGG
>NW_008794172.1:965821-968531 GCF_000699145.1 Aptenodytes forsteri | reverse complement strand
CCTTGGCCCAGTTGTGCCCTTGCTGGTCCCGCCAGACCAGCATCCTGCCTGTGCCCAGCTCAGCACCAGCCCACAGTGGCCCACATTCCCATCCTTGGCCCGGCTCCCTCCAGCCTCCCCTCCAGCCCCACAGAGGTAGCCCCTTCTGTGGGGCAGGAGCTGCAGACAGCCCCGAGGCGGGCTGGGGTCTCCTGCATGCTCTGGGTGCCCTCAGACAGACCTTGCTCCCCACAGCCGGGTGCTCCCAGGCTTGTCCCCCAGCCCTGCGTGACAGGGGCTGAGCGGAGCTGCTATTTCTGTTCCCGGCGTGCAGATGCTAGCCACAAAGTAAAAGGTACAGGACGGGCTCCGGCGTGGGGTCGCATCTGCCTCCTCGCCTTCCTTCCCTGGGGCTGGGCTTGTGCTCTGCACCACTCTCGGTATCAGGAGCAGCACGTGGTCAAACCACAGGTTGCAGAGTGCTGAGACGCAGACGGCTCCAGACCCATCGGCCAGGGGGAAAGGTCTCACTGCGCGATGCAGGAGCAGGTGAGGGGCCATGGGGCGAGGGGTTCACTGGGGCCTGGGCGGGGACCCTCTTCACTGGCTTTTCTTGTTGCTTTTAAACAGTTCTCTTGTGAGCCACGTGGGTTTGGGCTGAAAGGCAAAGCCTCAGGGAACGCAAGGCAGCGCCAGGTGCTCCAGGTCCCCAGGGCCTGGAGCAGGAAAGGGGCTGGGGGAGCTGCTGGGGAATCAACCTGCCCCAGCGCTGGGTTCAGATCCCACCTGCAGCCCCGGAGCAGGTGGGGGGATCAGACCCAGCCACCTGGGCTCACTGACGGGAGCCGGAGAGAAACTGCTGTCATGAGGCTACTCTGAGTCAGAGCCATGCCGGATCCTGACCTCTGTGGCAATGGGGTCGGGCTGTCCAGTGCCAGGCTGCAGCGCCGTTCCTCTGCCCCGGAGCAGGGCTGAGAGGCCGAGAGCTGGGAGCACTGTGCACAGCTGCCTGCAACCTGTGCAAGGCAGTGGGATGCCCTGGGACCTCCCTGGCTGGGAGCAGGATCGGGCAGTGTGGGGCTGTGCCAACACTGGGGTCCCCATGGTGGTGCACGGGTAGGTGGGTGCTTTGGGCAGTTCCCTGCGCACACCCAAGGGTGCACACGGGGACCTGCCTAAAGCACCCACCTGGGGATACCGGCATGGAGCCCCGAGGCCCAGCTGCGTGGGGCGACCGGGGCCGTGGGCTGGGTGCTGAGCCCCAGGGGATTGCAGGAGCAGTTCACCTGCAGCGGGTGCACAGTTAGTTTGTGGGATGTGGTGCTGTGCCGGGGACGCCGCGGACGGGGTCACGTCTCCCCAACAGCTCTGCGCCACAGGCAGCTGCTCGGGAAGCGTGCGGTTGCTCTTGCAATGACTGAGTGCGGTGAACCTCCTGCTGCCTTGGGGTGGGTGTGAGACAAAAACCACCCCAAGCGCAGGGCCGGGGGCTGCGGCACACCCACGTTCCCCACGGCAGGGCTGGGTGGAGGAGGGCTGCCCTGGGCACGGTGTGCTGCACGCTGCAGCCGGGCTGCCGCCTCCAAGCATTCCTTGCTCAGCCTCCCTCTGCACAGGCAACCCCCAGCCCCGCCTCGACGGAGCCGACCGCCACCACTGACTTCTACGCCTGGGAGGATGGGTACTCGTGGGAGGATGGCGTACTGCCTGAGCTCTGCGAGAAGCAGGCAGTGCAGGGCTTCGCCCGCACCTACCAGCCTGCTGTCTACCTCCTGCTCTCACTGCTGGGCACGGTGGGGAACGGGCTGGTGCTGCTCACACACACCCGCTACCGCCGGGCACACAGCATCACTGACGTCTGCCTCCTGCACCTCGCCCTGTCTGACCTCCTGCTGCTCCTGACGCTGCCCTTTGCTGTCACCGACACGCTGCAGGGCTGGTCCCCGGGCACGGCTGCCTGCAAGGTGCTGCAGGGCCTCTATGCCCTCAACTTCTACAGCGGCTTCCTTTTCCTCACCTGCATCAGCGTGGACCGCTACGTGGCCATTGTGCAGGTGCCGGCCGCCTGCCGCCTGCGCCCGCGGGCTCGCCGCCACGGCTGGCTGACGGCAGGGCTGGCCTGGCTGCTGGCCATGCTGCTGGCACTGCCCCAGTTTGTCTACAGCCAAGCGGAGCAGCACCAGGACCTCCGGCTCTGCCACGTGGTCTTCCCCCGCGCAGTCTCGCGGGCAGCCCGGGGGGCCACCAACCTGGTACAGGTCGTGCTGGGCTTCGCGGTGCCCTTCCTGGTGATGGCGAGCTGCTACGCGGCTGTGGCCCGGACACTGCTGGTGGCCCGTGGCACCCAGCCCCACCGGGCGCTGCGGGTGCTGCTGGCCCTTGTGCTGGTGTTCGTGGCCCTGCAGCTGCCCCACAGCCTGATGGTGCTGCTGGACGCAGCCGAGCTGCTGGCCAGCTGGGAGGTGAGCTGTGCCCAGAGCCGCCGCAAGGACCTGGCGCTGCTGGTCACCGGCGGGCTGGCGTACCTGCGCTGCTGCCTCAACCCCCTGCTCTACGCCTTCCTGGGCCAGCGCTTCCGCCGGGAGCTGTGGCTGCTGGCCAGCGATGCCGGCTGTGTGGCGCCCCCCGAGCCGCGCTGCCCCAGCTGCCCCAGTCCCCGCCGACGGACATCGCTCTCCACTTGCCAGGACGTGGCGTAGGGACGCGGTGCCCGTGGCCGGGGCAGGGACCG
>NW_008794172.1:963945-964855 GCF_000699145.1 Aptenodytes forsteri | reverse complement strand
CCCCGCCCGGCCCAGGCAGTCGGAGGGGGCAGCTGGTGGCTGGGGGCAGGAGCAGGGGTCACCCCCCCCAGCACAGCACAGCCCCTGGCCGAGGTGGTGGCAGAGCCCACGCCAGCATCCCCACGGGCAGGGTGCCGGAGGGGCTGGGAGTTCCCAGGCTGGTGACAGCAGAGGGCCCCCCTGAAAAACCTGCCCTGGGTCCAGCTGGAAACCCCCTCCCGGGGCAGGGGGACAGAGGAGCCAGAGGGACTTTCCTCCCTCCTCCTCACTTCCCCTATGAGTTCCTCTGCCCCAGCACATCCCGGCCCAGCAGCTCCCACTTCCAACGGGGCCAGGGCACCACGGCTGGGGCTGGCACGGCCCGGACTCCTTCACCCCCACGGGGCTGGCACCATGCTGAGTGGCACAGGGCCACGGGCCGGCAACGCCTGGGGCCATGCAGCAGCCCCATGCACCGGGCCCAGCTGAAGAAGCACTCCGGGGTGCCAGGAGCAGGATGAGGCCTGGCTCTGCCACAGCTGCTCATGTGGTCTCCGCAGCGGAGCCAGGTGTGCAGGGAAGCACCTCCTGGTCCTGCCGGGGCTGGAGGCTGCTTCCCACTCACCCCCAGCCTTCTGCTCGGGATTAGTCCAGCACTCCGACTGGGAGAAGCCATCCTGGACCCTTCACCTACTGCTGGGCTGGAAATGCAACCTGCCCCCCCAGCCGCAACAGCTGCCGAGCTGGGGTGATGGGCCCCCGTCCCCTGCCACCTTCTGCCCCGCTGCGCCGACCCTGCCACCGGCGGGGAGCAAGGGCCAGATTCGGGTAGTACCTGGCCCAGCAGTGCAGCTGCCCCCGCTCCCTGCCCAGCCTGCAGCCTCAGGCGACCCCGCTCCCTTCCTGCGCTGGCCCCACGGCAGTGTTGGGG
>NW_008794172.1:963604-963934 GCF_000699145.1 Aptenodytes forsteri | reverse complement strand
CAGCCCCACAGCCGTGCCCGGGGCTGCCCCACAGCCATGCCACCGTCTCCTCGCATTGCCCGGCCCCACACTGGCTCTGTCCCCCACCATGGCTGGTGGGCTCTGCCCCGGTGCCCCGGTGCCCATTCCTGCCCTGGCTGCCCTGCCGGCCCCACACTGGGGCTCAGCCACTGGCGCAGGCAGGCGCAGGCCCGGCGCTGGCTGCGTGGGAGGAGAGCTGGCAGCCGGCGCTTCCTGCGTGTGCATCCCGGCACCACGGGCTCCCAGAGACAGTGTTGACCCAACAGCTGTAGCAAAGCCAGAGCCGCGGCTGATGTGCTTAACCCCTTC
>NW_008794172.1:961388-961792 GCF_000699145.1 Aptenodytes forsteri | reverse complement strand
CCCCTGGCGCCCCGGCGGACCCAGCATGGGGGCCCAGCCACTGGCGCAGGCAGGCGCAGGCCCGGCGCTGGCTGCGTGGGAGGAGAGCTGGCAGCCGGCGCTTCCTGCGTGTGCATCCCGGCACCACGGGCTCCCAGAGACAGTGTTGACCCAACAGCTGTAGCAAAGCCAGAGCCGCGGCTGATGTGCTTAACCCCTTCTGGGGCTCCGGGAGAGGGACCGGGGCCTGGGCGCTGCCACGGCACCCACGGCTCGAGGGTGCTGCGGACTCTCTGCTGTCGGGCAGGGCCCAGGGCCGAGCTGAGCCGCACCACTTCACCACGACACCCAGTGCGACCCCGCCACAAGCCCCTTCCACCAGCCCCTCCGGCAGGCAGGCCCCCTGAGGGCCCGCAGGCCACAAC
>NW_008794172.1:956542-960161 GCF_000699145.1 Aptenodytes forsteri | reverse complement strand
GCCCGGCTCCGCGGGCGAGGCGCCGTGGGGCTGTCGGTGCCAGATCCCGCACCGGGGCCGTACCTGCCCTGTGCTGCTGCCGAGGTCAGGTTGGCCGGGCTGCGGAGGGTCCTCGCGGGACGAGTTCCTCGGGACTGGCCGCAGCTCCGCACAGACCTGCCAGAGCAGGCCGGGGCTGTTCCTGGCACACAGCACCCCGGGAGCACGTGCCAGGCGCGGGGAGCAGGCCTGGATCTCCCCGCTCCGGCTGCTTCCTCTGTTTAGGGAAGCAGAGTGGCGGAAACCGGCGCTTCCTCCGGCCGGGCTGCGTGGGGGACGGCTGATAGCATGGGGCAGTGGGGGGAACCCTGGCTCCCAGGGGTTCCTCCTGCCCATTCCGGCTGCCTCCTGCACCCGGATCCATGGGGCCGTGTCCCTGCCCGGAGGGGACACGGGAGGTGGTGAGAGCCTGGTCCCGCTTGCTGCGGCCCCTCTACCCCTGCCCACCATGGGGTCTGCAACACGGCCCTGCTGCCGCTGGGCTGCCCTGGCTGTGCAGGGCTGGGGGCAGCCCTGAGTCCCCCCCACCAGCTGTCCCCTAGCAGCGGGTCCCCTTCCCCAGCGGTGCCAGCCCTGCGGACGGCGAGCAGCAGGGACAGCGGCAGGGCTGGAGCTGGTCCCTCCAGGCACCGGTGGCAGTGCCAAGGGCACGGCAATGGCAGGAGCCGTCTTTGGGCTTCCCGTGTCCCATGGGCCGTGCTGGCTCCAGAGGTCCGGGCTGGCGTGGGTGGCCGTTACACCAGCTCCCTGGGGAGCCCTTTGCCGTGGCCGGGGGGTCCTCAGAAACCCACAGCGCCGGCCGCCCCTTCCTGGGAGCGTGGGAGCAGCTGCCCCGGCCCTGCTGCCACGGCTCCTCTCCTGTTTATTTATATCCCTGAGAAGGAGCCGGCCACCACTGTCGCCTCCTCCTCCCACGGGCCGTGGCCGAGGAGCTGGGCACTGTCTCTGTGCCTGCAGCCGTGCGGGAGCGCGTGGAGCCCTCCCTGGCAGCGACATCAGCAATGTGACAGTGGCTGGAGGAGCTGGCCCCGTGCTTGGGCACTGGCGCTGCACGACAGGTGCCCTTAATGCCACGGGTCAGCAGCGCAGGCCAGCCCCCCGTGGCGCAGCCACACCTGCTTTTTGGGGCGGAGCCGTACCTGCAGTGGCTCCCCCCTCCCCGACACTATTTTTAGCAGCTGTCTCTTTTTCTTGGTGTTTCGTGGCGCGCTCTGGCCTGTCGTGCCTCCGGCTGCCCTGTTGGGCTGCAGCTGGCGGGAGCACCCGCGCATCTCCCGGGGCAGCATCCGCCAGCGCTGCCGCATCCCCGCACCCCGCTCTGCTGGGGCGCCCTGCCCGACCCGGTGCCTGCCCGTGCCTGGGCCCTGCCTCGTGTCCCAGCACGTGTGCCGGGGTCATCACGTGAGCGGCACTGTCCACGTCAAGTTGTGCTGCGCAAGGAGGAACCGGCCCCCGTCCCGCTGCAGGGCCAGGGACTTCCCTGCGCCACATCCCACCGCCGCGGGCAGGAAGTCAGAGGCCTCATTACAATGGGACTTTGTGCCGTAAGCGTATTACTCAGCACTGACCTTGTGCAATTCTGCACGGTATTCAGCCTGCCGGGTCAGCCAAGGATACACGGCCAGCACGCCTGATGGCTGCCCCTGCACCCCCGGGGTGCCCCAGCTGCAGCCCTGGCTCCTGCCATGGCCATGGGGGGCATGGGGGCTCCCTGCCCCATGGCAGCAGGATGTGAGCCTGTCCCTCTGGGCCTGGAGCTGGGCTGGCGAGGACGCGAGCAGTCATCGGGCGGACATTCAGGGGTGCCAGGTGGTGCCCGTGGGGCTGAGACATTTCCTTCCTCCCCAGGGGTCCCTGGAGGTGAGCCTGAGCCAGCCCACTCGCAGCAGCAGTGGCTCGGAGCGGTGAGTGACCCCCTGCCTCTGGCCCGCTGGGCATCCTGTCGCATCCCTTGCATAGTGCTGTGAGAGCTGGGGGCCTGGCATGCCGTGGGAGGATGCACTGGTGCCGGTGTGCACCGTACCATCCTGCCCACGAAGCTGGCACCATGCTGTGCCGGTCTATCGGCTAGAGCAGAGGACGGCAGGGCCAGGACTGCTGCGCTCCGTCTCCATCCCTGGTGCATCCTCGGGCACGTCTCCATCCTTCTGCCATGCTGGATGGCTTGGCTGCCACAGGCTTAGCCAACGGGGGCTGTGCGTGGCTCCTCCTGTGCCAGGAGGCTCTGTCAGGGTGGGAGGCTCTGCCGGGCCATGTCCACCAGCAGAGGCTGTGCCCTGGGGCAGTGTGTGCCCGGGGAGATGGGGTGCCGGGGCACAGGGGCCTGCTTGCTCCCTGTCCTCCCAGTGCCGACGCCGCTGCCAACATTCCTTCCTGGTTGTTCATTTTCCGAATTCCTTGGCAGGGCCGCGACTGCAAACAGCTTATTTTTAGCCAGGGTCATCTGCACCCAATGCCTCTGCTGCGTTCCCACCGTGGGGTTGCGGGGTGCCCGGAGCCCCCCGGGCCAGCTCCCCACTCAGGGGCCATGGGAGGCACCCACGGGCACCCAGGCTCAGCCATGTGTCATCCTCAGGTCTCTGCTTGTCGCGGAGGAGATGCGCAGCCTCATCGTGGAGAAGGGCCCAGGGCCAGTGGAGGATGACCCCGATGCTCTCGTGAAAGGTGGGCACAGCCAGGCTGGGGCACGGGGGCCTCTGCCTCTGGAGTAGCTAGGGCACAGCCATGGCTGGCAGGATCGTGCCCCGACTGTGGCTGGATCCCGTCCCAGAGGGACAGGGCGCACTGGCTGGGCTGGTGCCAGGCAGACCCTGCCCTGCACCAGAGAGCCGGTGGGGCGGATGGTGCTGGTGGCAGGGGCTAAGGCTTCCCCTTCCCAGGTTGGCTGCAGCGGGAGGTGCGGGGCGGTGTGAAGACCCCCTGGATACGGCCTCGGAAGTACTGGTTCGTGCTGACGCCTGACTCCCTCGACTACTACAGCAGCAACGAGAAGGGGGCCCGGCGGCTGGGCTCCCTTGTGCTCACCAGCCTCTGCTCTGTGCTCTGGCCGGACAAGCAGACCTACAAGGAGACGGGTAAGGCACCCGCGCCCCTTGATTGGGCTGCGCCTTTGTGGCCCCTCATGCCCTTCATCGCCCTCCCAGTGCTGGGGGGCCTTCATCGCCCAGAGGAGGGGCTATGCCAAGCCCCGGGGCGTCGAGCCGGCCTGGCTGGGGCGGGACTCCTTGGGGCGAGGGTGCTGGTGGGCAGCAGGTGAGCTGTCTGTCCCTCGCAGGCTACTGGAGCGTGACGGTGTTTGGCAGGAAGCATTGCTACCGCCTGTACACAGAGCACCTGAACGAGGCTGTGCACTGGGTGTGCGCAGTGCAGAAGGTCATCGACAGCAAAGCGCCCGTCCAGACGCCCACCCAGCTGCTCATGCGTGACGTCGAGGTGAGCCCGTGGCATGGGGCTGCCCACACCTGCAGCCGTCCGCAGGGCCGGGACAGACGGTTGGGGCCTCATGTGCCCTGGAGTGGCAGTGGGTGCCTGTGCCAGGCACTCGGTCAGGCAGCCCCTCTGCAGCTGCTGCCATCGCTTC
>NW_008794172.1:955120-956498 GCF_000699145.1 Aptenodytes forsteri | reverse complement strand
CCCTCCCCTCTGCAGCTGCTGCCATCGCCCTCCCAGGAGCACTGCGGCAGCCCCGAGGTCCTGGAGCAGATCTACCGCTGCAACCCGATCCTGCGCTACACCAGCAGCCCCCTCTACGCTCCTCTGCTGCCCTTCCCCTACGGCAGCCTGGACCAAAGCGGTGAGGGGCAGGCGGGGGTCCTGTGCCCCGGGCTGGTGGGAGCGATGGCGGGACAGGGCTGGGTGCTCTGCAGGGCAGGCAGGTGTGGGGCTGGGCCCTGTCTGGCCCTGGGTGTGAGTATGGCACCTGGCTGCTGGCAGGCACGGGCCTGGGGAAGCCCGTGGGGCTGTTAACCCCCATCCTGTCCCGCAGCACCCGGCCCCTGCAGCTACACCACGCTGCGCGACGAGGCTGTGAAGCTCTTCAACTCGCTGCAGCAGCTGGAGTTGGAGCGGGACCCGGTGCCGCTGATGCAGGGCGTCCTGCAGACCTGCCTGGACCTGCCACCGCTGGTGGATGAGATCTACTGCCAGCTGGTGAAGCAGACCACGGAGCCGCCGGCGCCGGGCGGGCAGGGCGACCTGCACTACTGGCAGCTGCTCACCTGCATGAGCTGCACCTTCCTGCCCTCCCTGCCCATCCTGCGCTTCCTGCGCTTCCACCTGGACAGGTGAGTGCCGGTGGAGCCGCCGGGCGCCAGCTGCGGGCAGGGAGCTCGCTGGGTGCTGGGGCCCCGGTGCTGGCTGCATCGGGTCAGTGCCACCATGACCCTCCTGGCATCTCTTGCAGGACGGAGAGCCGGTTCCCTGCTTCGGAGATGGCCAAGTACGCCTGCTTCATCCGGGAGGCGCTGGGGAAGACGAAGGGGCGGGAGTGCGTGCCCTCCCTGGAGGAGATCCTGGTGCTGATGCGGCGGCAGGAGATGATCTGCACTGTGCACTGCCCGGGGGCACCCGCCTGCAGCGTGGCCATCAGCTCCCACACCACGGCCGAGGAGGTGAGGGGCCACGTCTGTGCCGGGCAGGGGGCTCAGGAAATTTCGGCACGCGGTGCTGGGTGGGCAGTGTGCCATAGAAGGTGAGGGGTTCCTGTGGGTCTCTCCCAGCTGAGCCACGGTGGAGAGGGGCTGGGGGCCGCTTGCCTTTGCCCGCCATGACCTGTCTGTGTCCCTTTGCAGCCCTGAGCGGCCAGGGACGCGCAGTCACCATCGGTTGCCTTTGTCTCGCCCCAGGTGGCCCGGGAGCTGGTGTCGCGCCTGGGGCTGTCCCAGAGCCCCAACCTCTTTGCACTCTATGAGCAGTCCCAGCGTCGGGAGCAGCCCGTGGGCAGCGCCACACTGCTGGCTGACATCCTCACCAGGTTTGAAAAGTAAATGTCCTGCTCTGCTGCCTACGGGGG
>NW_008794172.1:953973-954884 GCF_000699145.1 Aptenodytes forsteri | reverse complement strand
TGCCATGCCATGCCGGGGTGGCCATGCTGGCTCACCCTTTTTTTTTCCCCCTTCGGAGAGGCCGCTGCAGACGCTGGCGGCACTGCGCCTGCAGAGCCTCAACAGCGACTTCTCCACCCACGCCCCCTTCCCGCGCCTGGAGGAGCTCTTCCCGCCCCACGTGCTGCATGCCCGCCTGCCGCCCCCTCGCCGCCAGCCCCCCACCAAGTGCCGGGGGGCCCGGCTCCGTGCGGGGCTGCTGGCTGGTGGGCTCTGGGGGCAGGCACTGGCCAAGCAGCGGGCAGAGCGGGACCAGCGCCTGCGGGGCCGCCTGCGGGAGGAGGGGGCCAGCACCATGGCCGCCATCGTGGAGAAGTGGAAGCTGCTGCAGGGTATGGGCCGGCCCGAGGCCATGGCTGCCTACGTGGCACTGGTACGGGAGTGGCCTGGCTTCGGCTCCACGCTCTTCGACGTCGACCTGCGCACGGTGAGGCCCCGGTGGGGCAGGGGTGGGGGGCAGCCCTGGCAGCGGGCAGCCCTGACACCCCTCTCCCTGCAGAGCCCGGTGGGGGCCGGGCCCCAGCGGCTGTGGCTGGGCATTGGGGCCAAGGCCATCTCGCTCTACAAGCCGGGGGAGCCCGAGCCCTTGGACAGCTTCTGCTACGGCCGCATCCTCTCCTTCGGTGCCTCTGACAGCAGCACCTTCCGCCTCTCTGTGGAGGACCGGGACCTGCTCTTCGAGACCTCCCAGGTACAGGGCAGCCATCCCTCCATCCCTCCTTCCCCCTGGGGGCTGCAGGGTGCCGGGCGCCCCGGGCTGACCCAGAGTATCCCGCAGGTGGATGAGATCGCCCAGCTCCTCAACACGTACCTCGCCTCCACGGGTGCCCGGAGGCTGCTCCGGCCCCAGGAGCCGGCCACAAGCCCCCCCG
>NW_008794172.1:943784-953564 GCF_000699145.1 Aptenodytes forsteri | reverse complement strand
GCTGCTCCCCGGAGCAGGGGGACAGGGGCTTGTGCTCCCTGTGCCGCCGTTGCCTTTCTGGTTATTTCCTTAATTTATTTCGAGATGCCCGCGCCCCCCCATGTCTCCCAGCACTTTCCCTGGAGGGCAGCAGGGCCGCCACGCTGTGGTCCCCCATGCTGCCCCCAGGCCTATTCCCGTCCTCTGGTCCCCTGTACCCCGGTGCCTTTGCCTCCAGCACTTGTGCTGCCTGGCAGCTCTGCCCGCGCCCTGGCTCTTGCCTCCCCCGGGGCTTTGCCTGGGGCAGGGGGTGCTGGGCAGCGGTGCTGTGCCATTGTCTGTCTGTCTGTTCACTGAACCCAGGGTGGGGGGGGGGGGGGTGTTGTTTGTTTATTTGTTTTTCTAAATAAATGCACAAAGGAAAGGCTGGGCCTCCTGTCCTGGAGCTTGGGCCCGCAGTGGGAGGCAGGGACGGTCTGATCCCTGGGGCAGCGAGTGCAGCAGGGCCTGGGACAGGCAACAGCGGCGGGGAGGAGCAGCACAGTGTGTCCTTGGGGGCGGGGACCGCCGTCCCTCCGGCCAGCGCCGGGAGCCGGGCTGCTCGCTGCGCCCTTTGGCATTTCATCAACAGCACAGGCAGCGCTCCGGCTCCGCTTCCAGCTCCCCGGCACCCCCTGGCACTGGCTGCCCTGGGCGGGGGGAACTGCCCCAGCAGCGGGCGACTGTGGGGCCGGTGCCAGAGGGCGTGGGAGCCCGGCGCTGCTATGGCGGGTGTGTATTTTTAGCCTGCTGCTCTGTGCCACAGGGTCAGAGGAAAAGGCTAATTCTCACCTTGGGCTGCCTGGGCTTGGGCCGGGGCCAGCGCTGCCCCACGCCCCCGTCCATTGCAGCCTGACTCACATGGGGCAGGACCGGAGCTGCCGTGTCCGTCTGTCCGTCCCCCATCGACACCGGCCGGCCCCAAGCCCTCGTCCTTCCCGGTGGTGCCATCCCCTGCCTCGGATCCAGAGTGGTGAGAGCACCCCCAGCCCCTCGGGGGCCTCCGTCCTGCACGGGGCCTTGCCCCTCTGAAACATTAACGTGGGCACCACATGCTCTGCGAGCAGGGCAGGCAGGGTGGTGCCGGCTCCTGTCCCTGGTCAGCGCGCCGGCAGGTCCTTCCAGTATTTCTGGCTCTGCCGCAGCAGTTGCCCAGCGCCGCCTGGGCCCAGACAGCACGCTGCCGGCTGGCTCCCGGCCGGGGCAGGGCCGGCCCCGTGCACCACCGGGATGTGCAGGTGAGCAGTGGCCCTGGTTCAGTGCTCTCGCTGAGCCGGGACACTGTCAGGCTGCAGCTGCGCAGCGGGGCCGGCCAGCTGGGCAAGGTGAGTGCTGGCCCTGGCAGTGTCTGCAGCTGCTTCTCTGCCTGGCTGCTCGCTCCAGGAGCTGTGCAGGTGGCGTCAGTGCAGGAACAGCCTTTATTAAAGCAAAATAACCTACAAAAATATAGATACAGCCTGTGCCCCAGGCCTGATCTGGCGAAGGAGGAACAAGGCTCCTGCCCAGGGCAAGGACTAGCTCAGCCACACAGAGCCTTTGGCCCCAGGGGTCACGTGCTCCCAGCTCTTCGGGCCAGGCCCGTTCCAAGCCCCCAGGTTCGCTCTCATCCTCCTCCGAGCGAGCGTTCCTCTCATGGGCGGAGGTTCCCTCCCAGCGCAGCGCGCAGCTGCCCCAGTCCCATCCTGGGCCGGGGCACGTGGTGGAGTGGAGGCTGTCCCCCGCCAAGGGTCTTCAGAGGCAGTGCTGCTCCCTGCAGAGCTGCTTCCGCTGAGGAGCGCAGCGTGTGTGTGTGCAGCCAGTGTTGACGACTCCACCGCGGCTGGGCAGCGCTGAGGGGTGCTAAACGTGGGCACGGCAGAGACAAGCCCTGCCGGCGTGCGTGGAGGTGGCCGTGGGACCCTCCCGTCCCCTGGGAGGACGTCACTGCTCCTGCGTGCCCCAGGAGATGTAGTCGGGGCGGGTGGCCGCGTGGTACTCGTCGATCAGCTGCTGCACAATCTCCCGGGAGTTGTCCAGCTCGTCAAAGTTGTCCTTGAAGATGTCCTCCTTGCGGAACTGCTCCAGGAAGGCCTCCCGCTTGCGCAGCTTGTCATACTGCCGGCACGTCCGCTCAAACAGCTGGAGAGCAGCGCAGCGGTCAAAGGGGCCATAGCTCCCTGGGGATCCCGCGGGGCAGGGGGGGCCCAACCTCCTCAGGCCGCTGCCTAGGAGGAGGCAGGCAGGCAGCCCCAGGCCAGCAGGTCAGTAGCTGCTACCCTGCACCCAGCCAGCACTCGGGATCAGCTCGTGCTTCCGAGGCTGCCTTTGGCCAAGGAGAGGGAGTCCTGCTGCAGCCTGCTCCTGGGAGAACGGCACCAGGGGTGCAGCAGGGCTGACGGGACCCCAGACCAGACCTGAGGCCTGCTGTGCCCCAGCTGGGAGCTGCCCGCCCTCCCCTCATCTACAGGCCCTGCCGTGGCTTTGTGAAAGCCCCAAAGAAGACGCGTTTGCGACTGAAAGGACAACAGAGCTGCAGCTGTGGGGCCCCAGCGCTGCCTGCGGTGTAGAGTAGAGGGAAGGCACTCACCGAGGAGATGTTGGTGTGGTTTGCCATCATGAGGCCACTGACGCGGTGTGCGGACGGCAGGTAGGGTGACTTGCGGGGATCCCGCGGGGCAGGGGGGGCCCAACCTCCTCAGGCCGCTGCCTAGGAGGAGGCAGGCAGGCAGCCCCAGGCCAGCAGGTCAGTAGCTGCTACCCTGCACCCAGCCAGCACTCGGGATCAGCTCGTGCTTCCGAGGCTGCCTTTGGCCAAGGAGAGGGAGTCCTGCTGCAGCCTGCTCCTGGGAGAACGGCACCAGGGGTGCAGCAGGGCTGACGGGACCCCAGACCAGACCTGAGGCCTGCTGTGCCCCAGCTGGGAGCTGCCCGCCCTCCCCTCATCTACAGGCCCTGCCGTGGCTTTGTGAAAGCCCCAAAGAAGACGCGTTTGCGACTGAAAGGACAACAGAGCTGCAGCTGTGGGGCCCCAGCGCTGCCTGCGGTAGAGGGAAGGCACTCACCGAGGAGATGTTGGTGTGGTTTGCCATCATGAGGCCACTGACGCGGTGTGCGGACGGCAGGTAGGGTGACTTGCGGGACAAAGCCACCTGGATGCTGGCAGGACCCCAGGGGATGAAGTTGGCCAGCTTCCTCTCCCGGATCCGCTGCAGACTCTTGTGAACCTGGCAGGATGAGAGCAGCAAGGGGCAGCAGGATGATGGGCAAAGCAGACCCAGGAGCTGCTCCTCACATGACATACGGCCTCAGGAAGGTGGATTTCAGCAAACAGCAGGTAGGGAGGCTCCTCACGGCAAGGGGCTAGCAGCTTTTCCACGAGGCCAGGGCCCATACAGGAACAACTTGGAGCCGGTTCTCAGGCACCGCTCAGTCTCACCCCAGGGTCCCCGCACATGAAGATGGTGACCGTGCCCTTCCCTGGCAGGCCATGCCATTTCCATCAGCACCTGAAACGGCCATAGGAGCTCACCTGTGTAGGATCCACCTCCCCCTGGATGATGTTGAGGATGGCGATGTAGCAGTGGTTGGTCTGCCTGTCTCGCCCTGTGGACACCATCACGTTTTTAGGCTGCAGCAATCTTCTCATCACATCCAGGACTGTGGTTTTCCTCACACTAGCCACCTGCAAATGCCAGCTGAGGGTCAGAGGGAGAGGGCGTGCTGCTCCCTTGCCCTCCCACTGCCCTGCACACACACACAGGAGTGGAGAGCAGCTGGACAGAGAAGCCCCCGCCCCGGAGATGGAGCCAAGCAGCTGGACAGAGAAGCCCCCGCCCCGGGGATGGAGCCACGTGCAGAGCCGCGTGCAGAGCCGCATGCAGGGCAGGGAAATCCCAAAGTCACACAACAGGCACAGCCAGGCTGAGAACGGGAGCGTTGGCAGAGGGTCCAACACAAGGGCGCTGAGCTGCCCCCCCCGACAGCACAGCAGGGGCTGGGGCAAAGCTCAGCTGAGGCCACAGTGACAGGGATGCGTTTCATGTCGTTGCTGTCAAACTTCTGTTCCACTGCTGAGGCAAGGAACAGGGCTGGAGGATAGGAGAGGGGGTCGTTCCCCACTGCACCCTCTCCCCACCTCGCCCTGCACTGAGCCTGTGGGCAGACCGACCACTGCAGTCCCCGAGGGCTGTCACAGGCTTTGCCCACTGCTGCCTGCCAAGGGGGCCACAGCCAGGGCTGGCACCCGAAGGAGTGCCCGTAGCAAGGACAGCTCGGTGGTGTGGCAGCCCCACTCCAGGCACCGTCTGAGCTGCTGGCTGAGCCCCCCCCCCACTCCTCCCTGGGAGGACAGATCACACACTCGATACCCTTTTCAGAGCCAACAGTTTTTCAGATTTGCTTCTCTGAGTAACATCCTGAGGAAATGCACACAACGAGAGGAGAACAGCAGCTGTTAGCTCCCAGCAGAACTGAGACGCGGCCAACGCAGGTGAGTGCCTCTCGAAACAGAACTGCCCCGTTCTCACCAGGGGGGCTGAGGGAGCATTGGCTGGGGACAAGCTAAACGCAAGCGGTAGTGTTCGATACAGCCGAGGGGTGGCAATCCTCTCCCAGAACACAGATCAAACCCCAGGAAGGGGCTGACACCTGGAGCCCACGATCAGTCTTGGCATGACAATGATCAAGTGTTCTGACCCGAATGGCCTGGGCCAGTGGCCCACTGGGGTGGCAGGACTGGCAGGGCTGCTTTGCTGGGCTTGCTCCGATCATTTCTAAGGGTGGCTTTTGTCAGATCTGTTGGCCCTCCCACAGCTGCTGCAGCCATCCTGATGCATGCAGCAGGTAGCCCAGCACAAGCACGATTGCCTGCTCACGTCTGATTCATATCACACACGGCTGTCACATGGTGTGGGCACACGGGCCTGGCATTTGGAACACGCAATTGCAGCTCACACCAAGACCGTGGGACTGACGGATATTACACGGTGAGCATGGCAGCTCCTCCTGCCCTCAGGGAAGGGGAGGAATGCCTGGCGGGCTGCCTTACCGACTGGTCGGTGGTGAGCGGTGTGTACCCCGTCATGAGGAAGTGCAGCCGGGGGGTGGGGATCAGCGAGGCAATCAGCCCGATGAGGTCATTGTTCATGTACCCAGGATACCTGAGCGTGGTGGTGCTGGCAGACATGATGGTGGAGACCTGGGGGAGAGGATGGAGTCAGCGTCTGTGTCACCGTGTGGTCGCAGAGCACGTTCAAAACCTGCTTCACACAGCCCTGCCAGGGGAAGCTGGAGCACCCGTGGAGGCTGCCCCTGGGAAGGTCAGAGGACCCTTGTTCACGGCTCCAGGCTGCCCACCATCACGCCCAGCCCATGGAGCAGGTTCAGACCAAATCGAAGACAGCGGGGAAGCCCCGTGCTGGCTTCTCCAGAGGGAAGAGCCCTTCTCACCAGCTGGTTGATCTGAGAAAACGATGGGTTCTGAATGTGCAGCCGGTCTGTCGCGATCCGATTCAAGGCTGTGTTGTCCAGAACCACCTGCAAGAGGAAAAATGGCTCTGTGAAGAGCCTCGGAGGCAGCCTGAGGAAGGGCAGCCCTGGCCACGTGTCCCAGGGCACCGGATCACCCAGCATAGGCCCCGAGCGCCACGGCCTGGCAGAGCCCTCTGCGGCAGGTGGCAGACACTTGAAACCACAAGCTGACTCATCTGTGGAGCGTAACCGACACTGTCAATGGAAGCTCTTCCCTCCTGTCTTGGCTGTGCTCCCCAGTGCTCTCCCAAAGAGCACTGCCTCTGGGCCAGCACTTTGCAGCAACTTTCAGCCCCAGCAGCTCTGGTACAGCTGCTCTTGCCCTGCCACATGCAGAGAGAAGCTGGGAGGGACGAGTACTGTCTTGGTTAGGACCTGACCAAAGACCCTGGTGCAGGCTGAAGATGCTGCCTGGCTGGGGCTTGTGGGTGCTGAAAGCGATGCTGGAATCGAGTTCAAGTGAAAGACTGCAGCGCAGCTACGTAGAGGAAGCACAGCCAGTCCTCGCTGTCATGGGAAGAATCTGCTGGATCCCGGAGGCAGAAATGCCAAGCCGGACAGCTCAGCAGGGGTTAGCGTAGAGCCCTTGTCCCTGGAGCCACCATATCTGCTCAGTCCTTCTGGACGGGGGTGCACTTGTTGCTGCACCTGGGGCTTCGCAGGCACATCGCACACTGCTGCAGCACTCACCCCACACAGCTACGGCACTTGCCCCAGGAAAAGCTGCGTTTTTGAGCGGCTGGGGACAGGGCTGCCACGCAGGAGCTGGCTGCACTGCTGGCCTGACATGCAGCAGGACTCTTACCACACAGTCAGCATTCTGAGTCAACCTCTTCAGCGTCAGCAGAGAGTTGTATGGCTGGACTACAACATCGCTCATCTCATCCTGGTTTGGGAAAACCGAGTAGGTCTCCACCAGCTTCTTGGGATACCTGGTGAGAAAGCCCAGCCATCTCAAGGGTTAACACCACCAAGCCAGCACTCTCTCCTCCCACAAGCTCCCTTTGCAGTCTCCAGAGTTCAGGACAGCAGTGAGTCACCAGTGCTGCATGCCAGAGTCGGCTCCCAGGGAGGGAGAGAATTTGTCCCAGCAGTGCCTACCCTAGCAGTACAGGAGCAGGCTGCCAGACAGAGCTACAGGCGAGGCTGAGCCATCCGCAGGCTGATTAAGCAGCTGCTTACAAGCCTTTTCAAGAGGCTGCAAGCTCAAACAGGCAGGGATGGCAGCTCAGAGCCCACAGCTAGAGCCTCCCACCCTCCCTTGCGCAGTCAGGGTGTCAGAAGGCAGCTGCCCGATAAGAACGGCTGGGGGAAGGCAGAGTTTGGACAGCATGAGTCCAGTTTCAGAGCCCCTGAAGTCCCCAGGCCTATCAGGAGCCATCCCTTCCCCGGGCAGTATGCCAGGGATTGCACAAGACAGTGTTTGGGTGGGGGCGGTGGCTCTGAGTCAGCGCTCTCCAGCTCCCTGCTTTGGCAGGGTGCCCAGGCTGGGCCAGACTCTGCCGTGAGGGAAGGGGACAAGGCTGAATGCTCACCTGTCATTCAGTCTCTCCAGGAGGTATGAGCCCAGCCCGGAGCCCGTTCCACCAGCAATGGAGTGGCAAAGCACAAACCCCTAGAAGGAAGCAGAACGCAGGCAGCTCAAGCTCCAGCTCAGCCCCAGGAGCAGGCAGAGCAAAGGACACTGTGCCACCACCTCCAGCAGAGACTCGCCAGCCAGGGCGAGAACTCCCCCTGTGACAACTGAGAGCACGGAGCTGACGCCTGCGGACGGAGTGGAGGTTAGCTCTGGCCCCTCCAGACCGCAGCGACAGCCACACGCTCATCAGGCCACTTCTGCCAGAGTGGATGGAATCCACGTCTCTGCACACACCACAAAGTGCAACTGCTGCTCGGGAGCCTCCTGGATTCCTCCCACCCCAGAACAGACTTCAGAATAGCTCCAACGTCACCTTCAGCATCCAGTCGGTCATACAAAACGAAGGTACATGTTCCCAGCCCTTTCCCCGGGCCCTCCATGCCATTCTGCTCCTTCTAGAGTGCCCGAGGCCAAACTCCCTCTACCTGACTTCAGGGCAGTTCCCACCTGCTGCAGGTCCCACAGCGGGCTCTTGGATCTTCTGCCAACTTATTTTACAATGACATTTTCCCTTCCCTTGGTGCCATGTGACAGCCTGACACAAACACCAGGGAGCCCTGTCTGTCTATGCACAGGAAACGGGTTTACATGGACGGTGGCCAAGGTCCTGTCAGAGGCACACGGCAAAGCAGCCGAAGAGCTGTTGGTACCCCTGGTGCCCCTTTAACCCGGCTGGAGAGAAAATGAAGCTGCAGCTGCCTATGCTCACTCCATGGATTTCAAAGCACGCAGCAACTCTGGGTCTAAACACCTTCCTGCTGGCAGCCCGAGGCTCCCTCCTCTGCTGCAGGCAGAGGGGCAGCAGGTGCCCTGTTCCAGCACAGCCCTCCCTACCCGCGAGGGCCTTCACTGGGGGACAAGCAGTGTGTGCCCCGCTTCAGCTGATGCGGGGGAGAGCCATGGGAGGGAGGGAGGTGGAACAGGGAAAGGAAAAAGCACCATAATGCCTGGAACTCTTCCTGCGGCCTGTATTCTGCAGGAAGTGCCCAATGCAAGCAGTATTTGGGGCAGAAAAATGCCCCGCTGAGCATACAGTAAGAAGATTTCTGGGGAAGCCTGGCAGATATAGTAGTGATGGGAAAGACCTCCTTTCCCTAGTTCCCCTCTCTACCTGTTCTCTGCTCGGCACCCAGAAGCAAGTTCAGGAAGTCTGCGTACACCGAACGGCTGAGCTCGACCTTATAAAACGGCAGCCTGGCTCTGAAAACACCAAGCAGGGCAACCGGATTCAAATCCCCTGGTTTACTTACTTCCAAACTGTCGCTCCCATCAGCCTCTCTGTCTATTATGTCAAAAATATCTTCGTGGATTTTTTCTCCCTGCAAGAGAGACCAGACCAGGATTTGTTCCTTTCCCACAGAAAATGGAGAAGAGCTCCTCAAGCCTGGTGTGAAGCCAAGTCAGATTGGCAACGTGACCCTGTGCCCAGGGTGCCACAAAATGTCAGGCGTAAGTCCCCTGCCGAATGATGGAAACTGCGTGCGGAGCCTGACGTGAGACAGCCACAATAAAGCCTCACGCCTAACGAGCTGACCTGCATTTGCACCCAGGAGCACCAGAGCTGTTACCTGTGAGAAGCCACTGGCCCAGTTGTTCCCAGCTCCCCCTCCGTGCTCAGACAGGTAGATGTTTTCTGGGTTGTAGAGGTTGGCGTAAGGGGAGTTCAGGATGGAGTGGATAACTCGGGGCTCCAGGTCCAGCAGCACGGCTCGCGGGATGTAGTGCTCATCGTCTGCCTTTAACAAGGAGCAGTAAGATCATGATGCAGTCGCAGCTCAGCGCCGCTTCTTACTGCAAGAGAAACTGCAAGTGCGTGTGCCACCCCCTGGCCGCGGAGAGCACGGCACAGCCGGCGTCTGACAGGGAAGAGGAGGAAGGGAAGCTTGTTATGTACGGCCTGTCCGTAATGCAGCATCTCTATGCGACCCAGAGCATGTCCTGAATGCTGGGCAGGTGGAGGGGGGGCGCAGCGCCGCTTCTTACTGCAAGAGAAACTGCAAGTGCGTGTGCCACCCCCTGGCCGGGGAGAGCACGGCACAGCCGGCGTCTGACAGGGAAGAGGAGGAAGGGAAGCTTGTTATGTACGGCCTGTCCGTAATGCAGCATCTCTATGCGACCCAGAGCATGTCCTGAATGCTGGGCAGGTGGAGGGGGGGCGGCTCCCCCCCATCGGGCTCGCGCTCGCAGCGGTTACGTAAGGTGGTATCTATGGCAGCCCCAGCCTCACGTTTCTGCCTCCACAACACATCCATTTCCAGAAACTGGAGCGCAGACAGGAGCCCTGGCAGCGTGCTGCCTGGCAGGAGCGCTTGCCTGAGGCTGCCACTCAAACCAGCCCGGGGTCAGCAGCAGCCCACCAGTCCCTGAGCGGGGGTGCTGCTGGAGAGAGCTCAGGCAGTCACAGACAGCCCTGCCTGCATTCGTCTGGGCATGGATCAACCCAGTGACGAGGGAAGGCGCACCCCGTGGCACAGCGCGCCCACTCCACGTTCCAGAGCAGGCGGGGGCCGGCCCCGGGGCAGGGGCAGCGCCCGGCAGTACCTGGTAGAAGAAGACGTCCTTGCGGTCGGTGCCCTCGGTGGCGAACTCCTCCACGATGCCCTCGGGGCTGATGC
>NW_008794172.1:934294-942416 GCF_000699145.1 Aptenodytes forsteri | reverse complement strand
GGCGCAGGCGGCGAAGGCCGGCGCTCGGAGGGCACTAGCGACCGGGCGCCTTGCCTGCCGGCCCCTCTGCAGCCACAGGGCACGCTCGTGGCTCCCTCGTACCCCTTCTCCCAGGACCTGGTGAGCAAGCCCTCCTCCCGGGAGGAACGCTCCCTCTGCTTCGTGCAGAGCAGCCACGTCCCCCCACGCTGGCTGAGAACAGTTCATGGATGGAGGTGGAACCCGAGCAGCTAGCCTAAGAGCTTGAGTCCGCAACCTATTTCAGCAGACAAGAGGGAACCTGGAAGTGCTGATGTCTACTTCAGCTCTGTCCCTCTCAGCATGTTTTCCCTGTTATCTGAAAGCAGAAAGCTAATCAGCAAAACCCAAACTATTCTGTGAACAGTGGAGGAAGGGCAGCAGGTTCTGCTCACCTCTGACAGGTGAGCCGTAAAGCAGGGCTGTCGTGCTAGAAACGACACGAGCAGATAAGGGTCCCTAAAGCAGCCTGACGGCAGCTGCCCGATAAGCTCCCCACCGGGCAGCGCAGGTGGGCTGGGTGCTGACTGATTAGCACTTGCTCGCTTTTCTCTGGCTGTAACTGTTACTGAGTGACTGATTCGTTTTGAGTTAGTTTGTGTTACCCCTTCTGTGTGTGTCACGCAGATCTGGTCAGTATCGATTTGTTTTTTTCTTCCCCGTAGGTTTTTTGCTCTGACTTCCCTTCGCTTGCTGTTCCTGGTTGCATTTACCCTTATAGTAGTAGTTTGTCTAGATCAGTGGAAGAACAAAATCTGGCCTGAAATTGGAGGTAAGTTGCAACATTTGAGTTGATACCAGCAAATCAAGCACTGATTTTAGCCCTAGAGGTATATACGCTCTGTACTGCCTGGAGTTAAATAGTTAAAATCCTGGAGTTTTAGCAGGCAAGAACACTAGGCATGTTCTTCTTGGAGTTGGAAAATCCTAACCTATATAAACATAAGAAGAGCTTTTCATGCTTGTGACACTGCTATTTGTCTCGTAATCTTGAAACGTGTACGTGAACTAGTGCAGGTTTTGAAGCAGTGATTCACCTTCCGAGTGTTCAGTACAAGAGCAAGAAATTGAAGCATGCGTGGAATACATCTGGATTTTTCCTCAGAATCTGTAATAAACCAGCTTCATGTTTTAGGACGAAGATGAGTCCCAGCCTTGCTGTTGAGCAGAGATTTCTTTGAAAGGAGAGGCATCTTAACGGCTGTTAATGAAGTTAGTCTAAAGCTTTCAGTAAACAAAGCAGTTCTAGCTATCACTTGTGATATTAATATACTCATGAATACTACCATTCTTAGCAGCTCAGGATTTCATTGGCTTTGCATGGACAGGTTGGTTTTGAAGCAGTGTGTGTGGTTTGCATGCTCTCAGGGGTGGGTCCCTAACTAACTAGAAAGTACAACTCCCAGCTTTCTGCTTCAACTTGTGTTCTCTGTAGTTCTTGGGAAGACATTAAAGCTTTCCTCGGCTTCTAGCAGCAGCTTGGCTCAGGCACTGTAGCTGAAGCGATGAGGAAGTGTCTGTCTAGCTCCCTCATAACCTTGAGTTTGATTTGTCAGGATAACTGGTACATGCTTGGGTCACTTTTCAAATCCCAGCCTGAGTGAGAAAGTATCAAAAGACTTAAATCTCTGATGCCTTTCAGTAAGCAAGCTGTTCTTCCTTCACCATCTGGGTGTGTGCAGGGGAAGGAAGGGAGATGAAAGTGGTATTTTTTGCTAATGCCTGTCACTGTAACCAGAGCAGTCTTCCAGACAACGTCCAACAAATACTGAGGAGCAACAAGGAGACTCTCTTGCAGTCTTGCACTGTCACACATACACATTCAAGATGTGTTATGGAGTGATGCATCTCCAGTTCTTAATTACAGTTAATGTCTTTTCCAGGTATTCCCCAGCTCATTAAAGCTTTACTTAAATCCCAAGAGCTAAGCATCCTCATGGCAAATTCCTTGCAACTAATGTGTCTGTTCTTAATGTTTTAGCGGCAAGACCTGACGAATTAGACAATGAGAGGTAGGAAACTAATTGAATCCTCTGCTGTTTGGTACTTTGCTGTGATACTGTGTAGTTATTACCTGCACGTGCTTGTAATGTTGGCGCATTTGAGTGAGGAAGGAAGGGGGAGAAGGGAGCTACTTAGTGGAGGGAGGGTGGAGCCCTGGACTCTGTCAAGCCATTGTGACAAGTTTGTGACTTGCCCAAGCCATTATATTATACTTAATCTTTGCCTCATACTGACCTCCAATAATGCTTGCTTAAGTGTTGTAAAACTTCCCCTGCTACTCCCCCCCTGCACCCTTAAGTTAGAGGTGCTGCCTTAAAAGAAATTCCTTTTGTGTAGGCTTCCAGCAGCAGGAAAACAACTTTTTTTTTTTTTAAATAATGAAGTCTTCTGAGACTCCATAGGGAATGTTTAACAGGCTTGTCCCAGAAGTTGTTACTGCATAGTTATGATCTGACTGCAGCGTTAATAATGGGTTGAGAAATGTTGGGGTGTTGTCTTACTAATAACACCTTCCTCTCTTTCTGCCTGCCTGTGCTGCCGGGCCGCACTGGATGCTCGGCTCCCGATTAAATCACTTGAGCAATTGCCAAATGACTTTTTTTTTTTTTTTTTGCGAGAGACCCAAGCACAAAAAGAATTCCTCTTCCTAACCTTCAAGTACTTGTGACTAGCAGTTAAGAAGCACTAATAGAACTTGCCAAAGACAATGCCTCCGAAGTAACTGAATATATTAAGGTACAAGGCTGCTTGTAAACCTTGTGCTGAAATCTTGGGGGTTGCAGTTGACCAAATAAATGCAGAAAAAAACAGATTCGCCTGATTTGCTTCTGCACTGCCCTTTCCCTCCAGTAGCATGGAAACTAGTCTAAGCCAAAAGACCGAATGACTGAAATTACTGCTCCTTAGCTGCTATGGGAGAACTGGGACATTTGTAGAACGGTGTGTAGAAGTGCTGCTTTTGGCAAGGTGGTGTTTTGAAAGGCAGGTTGACCCTCATCTCTAGAGCCCAGCAGCTGGGGGAGAAGAGAAGGCAGTATTAAGACAAGTGTTTGTAACAAGTGACTTCTGCACTGATGTCGATGCAGTAATACCTATTCCCGAATGCTTCCCTTTACTGCAGCTGGGGATACGTTCACCCTCGTCTTCTTGGAGTGCCAGAACTCTGTCACCATTTGGCTGAAGGATGGGTGGCTGGGACCAACTTCTTAAGTAATCTCTTCATTTTCAAGAGGCAAAACCCTGGAAAGGTAAGAATGTACAGACCTCAGCAAATAAAATGTGTGGTGTGGAGCCTCTGCTGACCGCTAGTATCCTTTTGTGGTGGCATCCAGCGTTGGCTGAATGCATTCAGACACGGGAGGCTACCATGGGAGGTCTCCCACAACAACATGGCTATTAAGTGGTGGAGAGGAATAGAAAGCACAGGCAGAATATTCAGGTTGTGGAGGAGGGAGGAGAAAACGAGTGTCGGCATATTGACTGCACTAGTGAAGTGAAAATGTAGCTGCTCCTTCTGGAGGTTTCTAGCTTTTTAAAGTGTCTGTCAAACTCATCTCCCTCGCTGGATTTTAACAGTTTGAGAAAGTGTGTCAAGCTTTTTTTTTCCCTTCTTTTTTTGAGGCTTATGCAAAGAGGAACCTGTAACACGGTGGTACTGTCCTTGTCCTTTTCACCTCAAAGAGTTCTGTCTTCTTTAGCCTCTTCCTTGCTTTTAGCTTACCTGCTTTGGGAAGCTCCTCATATTCTGAGGCAGAGGCCTTGGTATGCTGCCTGTCGCTCTGAAGCCAGATACCACCTGTGTCTGAAGCTAGTCCTAGAGCGGGGTAGTTGAATGCTAGGAAGGCTTCGCTGTCCTTAGAATTATGACTTGACCTAGAATCTGCAGAGAACAAGACGGTCAGGAACTGAGTGAATCCACTGATTAACCTTGGAAACTCACTGTCTCCCATGTCTTCAGTTTTGCCTTCTAGTGTGTGGCGTCTTTACCTTCCTGGCTGTCCTGGGCCGGTATATCCCTGGACTCTTGCTCTCATACTTGCTGTGTAAGTAGATCTCTGTGCCAATACGGACTTACAAGTGAAAAGGGGTAGAGATGAGTGGGATCTGAATGTCTGAGGGATGGGGCTCTTCTGCTCAAAAGGAAAGCTTGTGTGAATGGCTTTAAAATTTAAAATAATACATTCAGCCTGGAATGTGGTGGTTCTTGACCAGGACTCTAAGGTCTCTGGTCCAGAGAGAACATGTTTGAGTGCTTAGTAACTATAGATCTGAGCACTAATAGGTTGGCCTCTCAATTTGTTAAATTGGCAGAGGCGATTGCACCAATTCTAACTGCCTCCTGCAGCATTGCCTCCAGTGCTCAGATCTGGCATACTGTGTGTGTTATACTGCGTCACAAAATGGGCAAGATGTTTGCCAAGTAGCATCCTGAACAAACTTCTAATCAGCATTCCCACTTGCCTCAGTGCTCTTCATCCTGCTGTGGCCCCTTGCTGTGTACCACAGACTGGGGCAGCGCATGTACATGAAGCTGGAGCCAGCTCTGCAGCGGCTGGATTTCAGCGTTCGAGGCTACATGATATCAAAGCAGCGGGAGAAGCAATGTAAGTTTCTGTACTGCGTTTCTGACCCTTGGTACCTGAAACAGCCTGTGAATCGAGCCGCTGGTCTTGGAGTGGGATAGGGCTGCATGTACGGCATGGCAGTCGCTCCAGCGCCCTTGGCAAATACTTGCAACTGCGCCTTGGGAAGGAAGCGAGGCAGCTCTGCCTCCGCAGGCATCTCCCAGTTAGCAGTTGGTGTAAGCTCTTCACAGTGCTGAGCCGCTCTGTTTCTCAGCTGCCAGAACTGTGTGTTCCATATTGCAGTTGCACTGAAAAAAGAGGAAGGACTCAGTGCAAGGTAGCTGCTAAACATGTTCATCTCGGCAAAAGATTTGCAGCAGCCCAAGTCAGAAATGATCACGTTGCTCTGCTGTGGAACAAAGCATGCTGTGTTATGTCCAAGCTTGCCAGTTTAGGGTTTTTCTGCTCGGCATAAGGCTGGTCCTGTACAGACCACTGTCCTAGCAGCAATAATAAGCTTTGACTCTGGTTTCTGGCAGTGCGTCACCGATCCCTTAATCAGGAGGCTGTGGATGATGGGAGTGACAGCGAAGAGGAGCTTGCTGCATTCTGTCCCAAGGTAACGAAGCATCTCTGAAATAGAAGAGCTCAGCTGAATAGAACAAACTTGCTGCATTGCGTGGACACGCAGTGCATGGCCCTGTGTCCAGCACGTTGTAACTGAGTTGCGATGGAATATCAGATGAGGATATTCTCCTTTTAGAGAGGTCTGTCTCACTCAAGTATGTCCAGCGCAGCTTGTGCCAACTACAGTCTCCTAGGCTGGGCAGTAAAGTGTGGAATGAGCCTCAGATACCAGCCTCCCATGAGGACTGGGTTTAACTGGCAGCCACTGGATCATGTGTTTTGTCTTGAATAATAAGCTTTCCCGTATTGATGTTTCCAATTTTATCTCCTATTTCAAAGCTGGATGACTCTGTGGTCGCCAAGGAACTAACCATCTCTGACTCGGAGCATTCGGATGCTGAGGTTTCCTACACTGAAAATGGGATGTTTAACCTTTCGAGGGGCCAGACTCCCCTGACAGAGGGATCAGAAGGTGAGAGTAAATGGGCCGTTTCTGGAAGGTGTGGAATGCTGAGCAGGCGCCGGTGTGATGGGTGGGAGGGAGGATGCATTCATTGCCTTCTGTCCTTGAGGTCTAGCTGTCTGATGTCTGTCTTGCTGGCTAAGACGAGATGCAACTACCTGTTTCTTCAGAACTGAGCTTCCTTAATTCCTGTGGTGCTTTAGTAGGGCAATGGCAGCTGCTCTTCAAAGGCAGATCCAGCTCTGCCAGTCTCTGGTTGTCGGGATACAGGTTGCAGTGGAAAGGCTGGGAGGGGGTGCTTTCCTCTGGCAGAAGGTGTCTGGTTCAGCATCTGCATTCCTTTGTGAGTGAGCTGGGAGGTCAGCAGGCATCCCAAATAGCTGTGTGAGGGGGAGATTAAAGAGCATTCGGTCTGTGAGATGACAAGAGACAGTCTGTCTTGGGGAGGTAATGGCCCGGCTTTTGTGTGCTGTGCTGCCCTTGCCTGCAGGGTGCTTGGCGTGTGCTGTGTATTTAAAGCGCTTTCTGCTCTTCTAGACCTGGACGGTCACAGCGATCCAGAAGAATCTTTTGCCAGGGATCTCCCTGACTTCCCTTCCATAAACCCGGAAGCAACTGGCATAGATGACGAAGATGACACCAGCATTGGGATCCCAAGTCTGACTTACCGCCCACAAGTAACAGAAGATCTGCGTCTCCCTTACGACCAGGAAGAATCCGGTGCACTGCCATCTGTACAGAATCTTACTAACAACATAGCCGGATTTGTCACCAGAGGGATGATACAGCTTGCGCTGTCAGGAGCCCCTCAGCCAGGCTCCTCGCGCAGCGACAATCCCCAGAGAGGTGCAAAGACTTACCTTAGAAGGGCCAGCTCGGACTTGGACACTGATGCGGAAGGGGATGACTTTGAACTGCTGGATCAGTCCGAGCTGAACCAGCTGGATCCTGCTGGCTCGCGGGGCCAGTAAGCAATCCCACCACTTCCCTCTGGTTTTCTATTGCGCATCGTGGAGGGGAATCCTGGAAGGAAAAGCCTTGCACAGTTATCTAGGTCGTCTCCTGTGTGAGTATGAGTGACGTGACAGCCAGTCCTGGCTGGGAACACCACTGTGACTTGTGACTCTGTAGCCTCGCTTGGATTTTAAAATAAACTACACTGGTAATTCATAGGGAAAAGACGTTGATGTGATAGCTCCACAATCACCCATGCGTTGCCCTGCACTGTCTGCCAGGATGCTGCTTGCTCCAAACTTCCTCACTTAAGACAATAAATCTGGTGTCTGCAGCTCTAGAGACCATTGGTCAGACTGACTTAGCATCGCCAGGACAATCTTGAAACCGACCTTCCGGGGCTGATGTCTAACCAGGTGAAGGGGATTGGTTTCCCCTCAGACTTAGTGTCTGGGACTTAATGCTATTCTGTCTTTAAGACGACCGTTCCCTGCTACTAAAATCTGCACAGAATCCAAGTCTTCTTTCCCAGCAATATCCAGCTCCGGGTAGAAACAAACCCCTTGCTCCTGTTGCGGACACGACGGTGTACGGCCACCATGTTTGTACTTGCGATGACCACTCATCTCTGGTTCCAGCTTTCTAGTGATGCTGTTTTGTAAGAGACGTAATGGCAATAAGACATCTACTGTGATGACTAGAGTCCTGCAAAGAACATCTACATGTGGCAGCTGCTCTTGTGTTGCTTTCCTAAAATAACGGACTAACAATTTGCTAAACCCCCCTGTGCTCCTCCAGCACACGTTCGGCGTGGACGGTGGCAATACTGCACTTCCCCTGACGCTGCCTCTTGGGGAACTGCTAGGGTCGGGTTTTCTGGAGGAGGGAAGAGGGGGAGCTGGTCTGCCCGGCCAGTTTTGTTCTGGTCCTGGGGCCAGCCTGCTGCTTCCCAGCCTTGTGCAGTTGAGAGCCCCGCCGGTAGGAACCGAACGGGGGACACCAGCCCAAGCCACCAGTGACCGAAGAGCTTGTGCCCACTGCGGTCACGTAAACAAACCAGCAGCCTACGGGGGGGAAGACGATCTGCCAGCTGGAGGGCCCGGGCCCTCCGCCCCTCTCTGCCTCTCTGAGCTTTCCCATTGCTTTTTCTAAGCCATAGAACCCGATTCCGATCGCATTTGTGCAGCAAAGAACGTACCTCTTCAGGGACACGCCTTTATCTGCTTCTTTTTGTCTAAATCTGCTTGCCTGACAGCGTTGGCCGTGCAGCTGCGCTCTGCCTCTCTGAGCTTTCCCATTGCTTTTTCTAAGCCATAGAACCCGATTCCGATCGCATTTGTGCAGCAAAGAACGTACCTCTTCAGGGACACGCCTTTATCTGCTTCTTTTTGTCTAAATCTGCTTGCCTGACAGCGTTGGCCGTGCAGCTGCGCTCGCTGGCTGCGGTCAGGCGGGGGGCGGCTGGCCTCGGCCCCGGGGAAGGGGGTGGGGA
>NW_008794172.1:928233-932699 GCF_000699145.1 Aptenodytes forsteri | reverse complement strand
CGGCTGGGGGCCCCGTGGGCACGGGCAGCTGTGCCCTGGCCGCCAGGCCGTCGGCCCTGCCGGTGATCGGTGCCTCCCTTCCAGAGCTGAAGGACCTGAACAGCTCCATGACAACCCCTGAGATGGCCAGAGAGATGGAGGAGCTGAGGAAGGACTGTGCGAGCTACACGGAGAAACTGGAGAGGATTAAGTCTGCCACCAACCATGTGACTCCGGAAGAAAAAGAGAGGGTAAAGAGTTGCCTGGGGCTGAGCCAAGCACCAGCGGCAGAGCCCGGGCCAGGGCTGGGCCAATCGTACCAAACCCTCGGCCGGGTTACCCGGTTCTCGGTCCAACTGGTACCGGTACGACGGAGGCAGGGGGTTCGTGAGCCACTTGTGCTGTTAAATAACCCTCTGGCTGTCATGTGACTCCGGAAGAAAAAGAGAGGGTAAAGAGTTGCCTGGGGCTGAGCCAAGCACCAGCGGCAGAGCCCGGGCCAGGGCTGGGCCAATCGTACCAAACCCTCGGCCGGGTTACCCGGTTCTCGGTCCAACTGGTACCGGTACGACGGAGGCAGGGGGTTCGTGAGCCACTTGTGCTGTTAAATAACCCTCTGGCTGTAGCTGGGACATCTGGTGGGTCCTTGGCACCAGGCGCTTCCTGCCTCAGGCTTACGGCGGCTTCGTGGGGCAGCTGCTGCCTGGCTGGTTCTCACTTTGTCTTGCTGTTCGCAGGTCTGTAGCCAGCAGAAGCTGTACTGCAAGGAGTGGCGGAGGAGGAAGCGAATGGTAACAGTCGTGCCATCGAGGGGGGCGGGTGGGCAGTGCTGGGGAGGTGGCGGTGACAGTCCCGCGGTGACACTGGGTGATGCTGGCACCCGGACGTGGGGGTCTGCTGGGCAGCTTGGGGAGCAGCCCCTGTTCGAGCCGCGCGCCTCCCCTCCGCTGCAGTGCTGAGTGAGGAGACCTCAGGTGAACGCTGTGGCTGTGGAGCAGGGAGTGCTGCGCCGGCCGCACCCGGTGCCGCCCCCGGGGCCACGCAGGTTTGGGGAAGACTCGCGGGTACCAAGACGATCCTCTGGGAAAAGGCTGTGTCGCTGCAGTGCCCCAACACACGAGTCCCTGCAGAGCTCCGCCAGTCCCCAGGAAACAAAGCAGACTCTTCCTGCGTTAGAGAGAGCTGCTCCCACGCTGTCACCCGAGCTGCGCTGGCTTGTGACGCCCCTATGGGGGACAGTCCCCGAGAGCTGTAGTGGGGCTGCCCGGTGCTGGCAGCTCAGCACGGCCACCCCGCAGCCCTCACGGTGCCCCTGTCTCACCAGGCGACCGAGCTGCTGGAGGCCATCCTGGAGGGGTACCCCAAAAGCAAGAAGCAATTCTTCGTAAGTACCGAGGCCGGGCTCGGCCCCGCGGCGGTGGTGGCTCTGCCGGGCCAGGGCCCCCGCCCTGCTGACACCCTGTGCTTCTACAGGAGGAGGTTGGGATAGAGACGGACGAGGACCATAATGTCACGCTGCCAGCGGCTGTGTGAGGCGCTGAGGGAGTCTTTGCCCCAGGGAGAAGGAGCTGATGCTGAAACTCAGCTGTTGGGGTTTTTTTTTTTCTCCTCTTTTTGCAGGGCTTGGGCTGGTCCTGCATATTTATATGCGTTTGTTTTAAAATGCTTTGCAGCTGGAGGGGTGGTTGGAGCCAGTGACTTGGCACTGGGCCCTCTCAGTCTCACTTGCAGAGGGAATGTTACTTCTTCCTGCCCTTCAGTGCAGTGAGCTGTTGAGGTCAGGTGTCCTCACGGGGCGGTGTAGGGGAAGGTGTCAGTACAGGTGCATTTCAGCTGCTTCCCACAGCGTGACTCAGTGGTACACAAGGATATGATCCATTAAACACCAGGCTTTTGGTTCAGCTGTGCTTTGCTGTGGCGTTTTTCTCTGTTCAAAGGGTGTCAGGGCAGGGTTTGGGCACTGGGTCACAGCAGCCCTGAGGGGTGGGGAAGGCAAGAGCCAGGAGAGGGTAACCTGAGCCAGGACAGCTGAGCTGGGCCGGGCTTCCAGAAACTACCTGTCCATCTCTGACCAGCTCTAGGGAAGACTCCAGAAACTCAGCAACAGAAATAAAAGCAGAAAAACCATTAAAACATTCAGCAAAATTTATTTAATTACTTTTCACAATAGAAAAATACATCGCTTTCACATGTGAGGTCTGTAAAACTCCACGTCCTCCCTAAGGCAGGAGGCAGCTTCTGGCAGAGCATCTCCAGGGGTTCAGTCTGTGCCCCTTGTTCAGCCGCAGAGCCCTAACCCTAACCTGCTCACCCACGAGAAAGGATTTTCTTCATCCCGGAGCAAGATTGTCCAGGCGAGACACAGCTGACCCTGTGCGTGCTTTATCAGTGATGTGCATCACCGCAGGGTTTGACTCTGGGGCTTCCGTTGCATTGAAAAGGGCACCCAAAGGCAGGGTTTGAAGAATAATTCTGTATAAAAATCTCACACACACACACACCCCCGCTCACCCACGAGAAAGGATTTTCTTCATCCCGGAGCAAGATTGTCCAGGCGAGACACAGCTGACCCTGTGCGTGCTTTATCAGTGATGTGCATCACCGCAGGGTTTGACTCTGGGGCTTCCGTTGCATTGAAAAGGGCACCCAAAGGCAGGGTTTGAAGAATAATTCTGTATAAAAATCTCACACACACACACCCCCCCACGGGGTTCTCTGCTACTAAATGGGGGTAGAACCAGCAGCTTAAACATTCTCACGCTGCAGCGTTCAAACCACGTAACCTGGAACTGAGTGTAAAATAAATATCCACTACCCCTGGAGTGGGAGCACGAAGGCGATTACAGAGAACAAATCCTGCTGCTGGCGTCACCACGCTGGAGGAGCCCCAGTACAGTCGCTCTGTGTGGTGAACAACCATCGCTTGGGCAGCAGCTACACCACGCCACGAAGCGTTTGTGTTGGCCAGAGCCATGACCCGCACTGACGGCAGCATGTGACAGGTTAAAAAAGTGTCCCAGAGAGCACCCGTCTGCAAAGCTGACACTGGTAATACTTCAAGATGATTTCAGTGATTTATAAAAACAAAAATCAAATCAAGGCTGGTTATGTCTATGTATGTATCTACATAAAAGCTGTAAGGAGGAGCAGCGAGAGCCCGCGCAGCACCGTGCTACAGCTACTGAACTACTTCCCCGTTCAGTACAGCCACACCAAAACCCGAAGACAGATGAAGCCAGACACGTTTCAGCACTCGCTCAGGAAAAGCCTGCACAGAAAGCTCACTCCCGTCTCCCTGTCAGGGGAACTATGGCTGCAGCGGAAGAGGTCAGGTTTTAGCAAGTCCCCGGCGCGTGCCGCCAGCTCTGCACTGGGGAGGCTGCGGCTGCACCGACTAAGCGTCTCCCTGGCAGCGACAGGCTCATCCTTCAGCCAGCTCTGCCAGGCTTCCCCAAAGCATCTACACAGCTTAAAAAAAACCTGCCCCGTAAGAGCTGCTTCAGAGGGAGGTATGAGAAAGCCCACGGTTATGGGAGAAGCCTATTCCTAGTCTGTTTTAACAGAAACCAACAGCTTTTAGCATGCATTCTTGCTTCATTCCCTCTCCCCCAGGATCAGAAGGGGTTGTATCGGAGGGCTGAGGTTACAGAGCAGATCCGCTCCACGGTGGAGAGTCAGTGGCACAGGCAAACCCCACCACACCTGCCTGAGCCAAAGACTCTCTGGCACCTTAAAAGACCTCTGCTCAATACACATTTTTTTCCCCACCTTTGCTAAGTCCCTACAAATATTTGGTAATATTGACTGTGACAGTACCTGTGGAGCAGAGGTGTCTGCACAGCCTCATTTTGGTTTTGTAGTTAATACAATAAATAATCCAGAGAAGCTTTAAGAACAGCCGCGAGGGAGATGGCCCAGCCCTTCCTGGCGCCCATCACCCAGGCCCCCGGGCAGGAGATGCCCCGTCCCCACGGGTGCGGAGGCGGCGGCAGCCCCGGAGCCACTGGCGCTGCAGCAGGAAGGCTCAGTAGAGCTGACTCTTCAGTTGGTGCAGGACCCCGATCACAATGTCCCGCAGTGTCTGGGGCAGAGAGGAGACACGGTCAGTTGTTCCAGTGGAGGAATGGCCTGTCCCTGGCGAGTGACTCCCGCAAGAGCCTGGGGCACGTGCCGCGGCCATCTCCCCCGCTCACGGCACTGGAGCTGGCACACGCGGTGCCAAGCACCGCCACACCTGAACCGGAAACGCTCCCGCCTGTTCCTGGGCCGCAGGGTCTCAGGCAGCCACAGCAGGGCAGGGACCCGGCCCTGCCTGAGGGCCTGCCCCACTCGGAGGTTTCTTAATTCCCAGAAAACCTTTAGGTGTCCTGAGGGAGTGACGGGGACCAAGCAGGACTCTCCTTCTGAACTCTGTTTCACCCTGGCCAGCTTTCAGCACCAAACCAGTCCAGCAGCTGGAGTGGGAGAGGCTGGAGCTCAGGCACAGC
>NW_008794172.1:926229-928107 GCF_000699145.1 Aptenodytes forsteri | reverse complement strand
TGGGGGGGGAGGGGTGGGGGTCCGGCAACAGCCCCCCGCCCCCCCCCCATGCCCCTGCCCCAGTCCAGCACCGGTCACATGCCGCCCTTTCGGAAACCCCAGGAGAGGGGACAGCCGCACCCAGCCCTGCACTCCAGCTGGGTGCAGATGTGCACAATGGTCTCTGCCCCGTTTCCCTCTGTCATCGCAACAGCCCACCCGCAGCTCCCGCTTACCTGGGGCTTGCAGTGCTCCTCAATCCAGCTGAAGACGCAAGCCGAGAGCTCCTGAAAATTCGTTACTGAGATGGAGGTGTTAAAGGACTGGAACAGGGAATCCATAATGCCTTGGAAAACATTGAACTTCACCTCGTCAGACACCTGGTCCTTCCCCTCATTTGGGTTGTCCTGATGAGCTTTCACAATCTGCTCGTAGTTCCTGAAACAAACCAAGCGCCCCATGTTCAGCAGCGGACGGAGGCCTCCCACCCCCAGCTTCTGCTCAGCTGCGGGGGCACAGCTCACTGCCTGTTGCTGTCCATTGAGAACGGCTGCAGGGATGGGGAGGACCAAGAGTTTGCGGACGATCCTGCAAGTAAATAAACACTGGGAAGCTGCAGCCTCTCCTGACACTGGGAGCACATTCACTTTCTCACTCAGATCCACCTTCATACTAAACTCCACCAACTGACCCAAGACAGACCCACACTAACGGGCCGCAGGAGGAGAAACGTTGACAGCAAGCAGGGACAGGCTTGGTACTCCGGGTGCCAGGCTGTCTGCAAAGCACTGAGTGCACCCACGGAGCCTTGAAAGGACAGGGGGGAAAACAGCAGGAAGAAGAGGGCAGCAACCAACAGCTCTTCCCTTACACTTTCATGATCTTCAAGGCCATCACGTCTTTCCTGAGGATAGCAACTTCCTCCTCTTGCTTCTTCTTTTCCTTGTGCAGGAACTGGATGTAGTCGATGGCTGAGCACGGAAATACAGAGTGAGGATTCGAGAGCACACACAAGCCCCCGAGATCCCCACAGAAGGTGCCTGAGCCTGGGCAGCATCAGCTCCCGGCTGCCCTGATTCTCCTCGGGGAGGTGGGTGGGTGGAGGTGGCCAGCACCTGGGCTTCCCCAGAGCATCATCACACCAGAAGGTCCCAAAGTGCTGAATCCCCACGCTGCATGGCTCTAGTGAGGCGTTTTGGGGGGTTGATAGCACCCCCTTCCCTCTCCCCACCCTCAAGACTCACTTTTCTGGAGGACGATGGCCTTGCTCAGCTTCTGGGAGCCCATGGAGAAATCCTGCTGCTCACAGGTGGGAACGATGGCCTGCAAGTCATTGTAGCCTTTCTGTGGGGAAGCAGAGCCACAGCGCACGTATTTGGAGCTCAGCAGTGTGAGACTGGTTGTTTCAAAAGGTGTCAAATCCCAGCTCCCACCACGCAGCCAGCCAGAGCAAGCGGGCTTCCCAGCACACTTGTGTCTGGGGAGGGCAGATGCAGCAGCAAAAAAAAGGGGAGGGTGCTGAAAACAGCAGGGTGCTGGGTGCCGCAGGGCCCCGGGAACCAGCGGGTCGCTGCGCTCTGACAGCGCACGCAGCCCCTCGGGTTACCTTGATGGCATCTCGTCTCTTCTGCTCCGCCTGGGTGTGCGCCCGCCTGCGCCGGTCCTTGTACGACTCCTTGTAAGGCTCCTGGTGATAATCGCTGTCCTCATCATCTGCGTGGAGAGAACCCACGTGAGCGTGAAGAAGCCTGAGTGGCGAGCTCCCAAAGCACGGGGGGCAGAGGCGCATGGAGGGGGCGACAGCTCGGCGTACCAGCTCGACTCCCTTCTCCTGCCGCCCTACGGGCTGCGGCCAGGCCCAGGACAGCCCCGTGCCCCCAGGGCGGCAGGCAGCCCCAA
>NW_008794172.1:925059-926212 GCF_000699145.1 Aptenodytes forsteri | reverse complement strand
GTCTGGGGAGGGCAGATGCAGCAGCAAAAAAAAGGGGAGGGTGCTGAAAACAGCAGGGTGCTGGGTGCCGCAGGGCCCCGGGAACCAGCGGGTCGCTGCGCTCTGACAGCGCACGCAGCCCCTCGGGTTACCTTGATGGCATCTCGTCTCTTCTGCTCCGCCTGGGTGTGCGCCCGCCTGCGCCGGTCCTTGTACGACTCCTTGTAAGGCTCCTGGTGATAATCGCTGTCCTCATCATCTGCGTGGAGAGAACCCACGTGAGCGTGAAGAAGCCTGAGTGGCGAGCTCCCAAAGCACGGGGGGCAGAGGCGCATGGAGGGGGCGACAGCTCGGCGTACCAGCTCGACTCCCTTCTCCTGCCGCCCTACGGGCTGCGGCCAGGCCCAGGACAGCCCCGTGCCCCCAGGGCGGCAGTCAGCTCCAACAGGCCGGGCCAAGGACAAACGCTCCAAGGGGCCCTGCCAACCCCTTCCCTTTCCTTGTTGGAGGCGGGCAGGAGGAAGACGCCTGCAGCTCCCTTGGGAAGGCGTCAGAACCTGACCGCTTCCCTACTCCAAACACTGCTGGAAACCACAACGCCCCGATGCTGTTCCCCACCATCTTCCCTCCCTCCCAGGGGTGGGAATCCCGCCCAGCCGGCAAGAGAGGCAGCCGCGCTTGCACCCTCGGCACAGGGGTGAGAGCTGGAAGCCCCGCTACGTGCTGGGCAGCCCGGTGAGCAGAAAGACCCACGGCCGCAGAGGAGAAACCCCAGAGGCCCACCTGTATTGGGGACGGAAGAGGCACTGGTGGAGCCGATACTGTTGGCTCGTGACACTATGCTTCCTTTCCGGGCGTTTTCCATAAAGAGCGCTGGAAGAAGAGGTTTACGCAGAGTAAGTGACAAACCCCGGGCGTGTGAGCAGGCGCAGAGGGATGGGGTGGACGGGTCACCAGGCAGCCGCTGTCACCGTCACGCTCACCACAAGCAGCTGCTGTGACTGCGCGGGGGCGGCCCAGGGCCGGGTGCTGCCCGGGCACCTACCCGAGTCCACGCCATTGTCGCTGTAGGCTGCGTCCACCTTGCGCGGGGCCGGCGGAGCCACGGCGGGCGGGAGGAGAGACGTCAGCTGGGCTGGGGCAGTAAACCGCGGCCCCCCGCGGCCCCGGCCCC
>NW_008794172.1:922516-923514 GCF_000699145.1 Aptenodytes forsteri | reverse complement strand
CAGGATGTTATGTGTAGTTCCCACACATCGAGGAGAGCCTGGTTTAATAAATTTATTATTTATTAATTAGCAAGCAATGGCAATAAGCAAAACAGCGCTGGGCAGCACTGGGGATCGCTCCGCCACAAGTGCTACAACGGGTTGGCAAAGCACATCAGGTTATATACAGAAAAATCATACATATTCATCAAATCTCCTGGAAAAGGGTAGTCTTATGGTGATGAGTCCCCGGAATTCATTTACATAATCCAAGCATGCGCAGTAAAATTAGGGTTAGGGTCTTTTCACCCTCCGGTGGTCGTCGGTAGTCTTCCTCACTCTGTCCTCTGGTTGAACTCTGGGCTTCCTTTGTCCATATATGGTCATTGAATTAGCTTTTCAGTCCTTTTGACTCTGGAATGTTACAAGGGGGCCAGTCTAACTAGTTTTTTAGCACTTATCTTAACACAGTCGTCCTGAGTTCCTCTTATCAGTGATTTACACAGGAAGCCTAATGGGCTAGCTCAAGGCCTGTAAATTCTTGTCAGGCAAGAATTTACATGTCTTTACTAAAACTATGCAAGTGAAGCTAAGAAAAATCACAGCAAGGTTTTAGTCAGGAATTGTCAGGGATTTAACCCTTTCATTCCCCCATTTCTCTAAATTTTGTAAATTCCTTTACAAATATTCTAAGTTGTCATATTTTATTACCTTAGGCAAAGTCCAAATTCTCATAGCCAGTTTCTTTAGCTTATACCACAAAAGGCAATTGTCTCATCAAGTTTGGTGAACAAACAATATGTCACTTATCACAAGGAGGCCGCTCTGCTTCCGAAGCGTGCAGGGCCCAGCCCTGCCCCTGCCCCACGCGTCTGCAGGCTGGGATGGTCCCAGCGCTCTGCGTCCCCCCCAGGTCCCCACCTTACGGAGCTGTTGGGGTCTCCAGCTCCCCAGGCGCAGCCCAACGCCCCCCACCCCAGCGGGACCTGCAGCACCCCAGTCCCTCCCCGCCTACCCGA
>NW_008794172.1:916688-921612 GCF_000699145.1 Aptenodytes forsteri | reverse complement strand
GGGTCCGGCCCCCCCCGGCCCCCCGAGCGGGGGGCGATGCACTACAGCGGGAACCGGGCAGGGACGGGGGCACCAGAGCCAGCTGGTGGGGTGGGGTCCAGCCCCCTGCGAGGGCGGGCTGAGGGGTACAGGGGACAGGACCAGCACACCAACACGCCCAGAGGGAGAAGCCTCTTTACTGTCGTACAGGAAGGTCCAGGCACCAGCGCAGGCTCAGCCCTTTGGCCCGTGGAGCCGCTGCAGTGTCCCCCCGTCTCACCAGGGGATGGCAGGACGCCCCCAGCCCCTCCGCGGGGCTGGACGTGGCGGGTGGGTTCAGCCCCCACGCTACGCTCCTCCCCGGCACAGCCGGCTCACTGGTGGCGCGTGATGCCAGGACATGGACCCTGGCCTCCCGTCCTGCCGGTGTGGGATCTGTGGGGTCAGCGTGTGACGGTCAAGAGGAGCACGATCCCCTCACAGGCTGCGCTCCTGGCTCAGGCGCTGCTGTAGGAGGTCCCAGGCCTTCTCCACCTGCCAGAAAACCCACATGGAGCAGCACCTCAGAGCCCGCGGCAAAGCCAAGGACAAGACGAGCAGCGCCATGGCATGGGCAGGAGCGTCACACGAGGGTCCCACGCTTCCTGTCCCTTCCCTGCTGCGTTTACATCCCCGAATTCATCCCTCGCGGCTGTGCCTAGAGGCAGCCTCGGTGGTGAGCAGCATGCCCAGGCACACCATGTGTGACCCAGGCACAGCACTGAGCCCTCTGGTCCCCGTCATGGTCACCCGCCTCCCCCTTCACCACCCGAGACAGACCCCAGTGCTGCAGCCAGCCCAGGGCTCACCTGCTTGCGGGTGACGTCCGGCTCCCAGAGCGTGCACAGCACCACCTGAGACTGCTCCACCCTTTGGCTGTTGGTCATCTGGCTCTGCAGCCGGCTGCGAGCAGCCTCCTCGCTCAGCCCGTCCCTGGCCATGATGCGCTTCACAGCCTGGCGGGACCAGAGGGGACACTCAGGAGCTCGGAGGGGAAGCTGAGAACCAGCCCCAGAAGCAAGCAACAGGCCAAGGGGCATTGCCCACCTCCTCCTCCGGGATGATGGCCGTCCACACCTCATGGACCATGTCTTGCCAGCCAGCCTCCAGCAGCACAGCAGCGTCCAGCACGCACACGGCCTTTCCTATGGAACGAGGCCATTCCTCATTTACCTGGCAATCGCAAGGCAGCGCGACTGCTCCTCGGGGTGCAACCCAGCCAGTCCACTTACGGTCGTAGAGTCACGCCTTCCTGCAAACTGGCAGCACAGACGCCTTACTGCTGAGCCAAAGAACCTCACGTGGAAAAGACAGCAGCAGGCAAGAGGCTATGTTTGCTTAGAGGGCACACCTGGGATGGCAGGTCTCCCGGGCACAGCAAGCCAATGCCTTCAGCCAAATGCCTATCGAGCTACCAACAGCATCTCCCAAGAGCTGGAAAAATTCTGCTCCCAGAAGGAATACACACCACACCCACTGCTGGAGCACTACACCAGAAACGAACCTGAAGTCAGTGGGAAAGAGAAAGCAACCTCCTCCCTCCTTCAGAGCAGGAAGCTTGAGGTAAGCCTGTCCCAGCTGCCGGCCCAGCTGAGTGGAGAGGTTTGCTCAGAGATGTGCTAGTGAAAATCCCCAGCAAGCTGCCCAGCAGAGAAGAGGGGGGTCTGAGCATGGAAAATACTCACGGTGCTGCCAAAAGCAGCCGATTCCTGGGGGCTCTCGGTCATGATGTGCTGCACAAGACCATGCACCCACCTCCCACCTTTGTGCTGCAGTGGGAGCTGCCCCGGTTACCTTGAGCATCTGCCTCCCCGATCTGCTCCTTGACCATCCGGGCCATCTCAGGCCACACAATGTCCGTGAGACTCTTCAGCCGCTCCTAGAAAGGACGACGGGATTTGGTTACTTGCCCTTAGAACCCCCGGGCAGCCAACAAGGGAATCGCTGGTAGCAGCAGCAGTCACAGAGGGCACCCAGAAAGAACCTGCTAAAGCACGGGGCATGGACCCGGCCCATTGCCTACTCGCTAAGTGCGACGAAGGAAAGCTTCCACGCTGGCCAGGGGCTCCCATGCCCACTGATGGGGTTGAGGCTCTTTTTCCTATTATTTTCCTTGCCCTGCCAGGCACAGCAGAACCTTGGTCTCTGCTGCGAGAGGTGCTTTGCAAAGACCCGCCCCGCAGCACAGCAAGCTCCCCACGCAGCAGCACCCACGTGAGACCTGTCTGTCCCAGGGGAACCCCTCGAGCTGCCTTCACGCTTGGGCTGGGGCAGCCCGCAGGACCTGAGCGAAAGGCTTAGCACTGGCCCGGCCAACGAAGCCAGGTGCAGAGGGTCAGGTTCAGCTGCCGAGTCACCGAGCCCCAGTGGGTACAAGCCCAAACCACGCAAGGGTCAGAGAGCACCAGCTCCGCATACGTCAGGGCTGTGGCTCCACGCGGGGTGAAGGACAAGCGTGGGACAGAGGGGACGGGGATGGGGACGGGGAGGCAGCAGCAGCTGCCAGGACGAGAGAAGTGTGTCCAGCACGGCTGCTGACTCGGCTACAGAGACAGGATCTGTGTCCTGCCCCGTCTGTACGTCACTGCCAGAAAGTACAGTCAGGAAGGCATCATCACCTCAAAGGGCTGAAAAATAAAAATCCTCAACAAAGATGGAGAGCTCCCCGCTCACGAGATGAAATATTGCCAGTCCCTGTGCTGCTCTTACCTGGTTTCCAAACACTTTGGCCCCAAGGACTTTCCTGTTAATCGTCCCATCTTCATTCAAGATTTCTGCAAGACAGAAGCAGAACAGGCTTGGGAGGAATGAATCCAACTCACTTCCCTGCGGCAAGCCTAGGTCAGAGTGGAAGGATTTCAGCACAGGGCTCTCAAAGGGACCCAGAAAGGTCCCTTACTCCAGAAAAGGACAGGGAAGAGCTTTTCCTAGACAAACGGCAGCCTGGTTTAGCCTTCCACGCCAGCCAGTTTACAGTAGCTCTGACATGGGACGCGCAAGACTTGGGGAAAGCAGTGGTTTGCCCAGCTCGGGCCCAACCATCACCAAATCAGCTACAGAACCCCCATCTGGGTGGTGTGGAGCCCAAAATCCACAGGGGAAGGAGGGGAGCGCAGGCCAGGACGGCTCCCTGGGACACTAGGACAATGGCACACCCCTCCCTCCTCTTCCTCCTCCCAGTCTTCCCGGCAGCCTTCGGTGGCTCTACCTGCCCCAAAGGCCGCCACCACCTGCTCGTAGGCAGGGCCACTGGGGACATAGACGGCATGGCCCAGCTTGTCGGCGTCGATGAGGAACGCTCCCAGGTGCCCCAGGAGTTTGGCAATGGCGGTTTTCCCACTCCCGGTTCCTCCAGTCAGGCCGATCACGTACGGGCGCGAAGGCAAGGTAGGGTCTTGCTAAGGGAAGAAGGAAAGCTGTTGCCAGCAGACGGAGGATGCAGGCTCTGCTGGAGAAGGATCCCGACCGCCCGGCCTGGAGACGGGCGTGAAAGGTCCTGGCCCTGCAGAACAGGGGCCTGCTCCTGCCAGATGCCAGTACAGGCAGCAGGCAGGCAGTCCTCCAAAACTTGTCCCCCTGCAGCAGGGGGATGAGCTGGCTCTTTAGCTCCCAAGGCTGCCACCCCTCCTCCTGGGCACACTGTTCCCATTGCAGCTCGTGGCTCTCCAAGCGCCCCCCCTCACCCGCGGGGGCCGCAGCAGCGTCCCCAGCAGCCTCTGTCGGAGGCTGGAGGAGCTGATCTTCTCCTCCTCGTTCTGACTGTGGTCGGGGTCCTTCATCAACAGGATCTCGTAGAGAGCCAACTTGGGAAGCCCCTGCCGAGAGAAGAGAGCCCCGAGAGCCGTCAGCCCTGGCAGCTGCAGGGACACAGCAGAGGGAAGGGGGCTCAGCGGGAGGTCAAGGCCTGAACAAGCAGCACAAACGAGGCCGCGGCCGCCCCCAGCGTCCCCACGGGGCAGCTCCGTCCCTGCAAGGGGCATGTTCCCGGCAGTCAAGAGGGGAAGGGAGCCCACAGAGCTGCCCGTCTGACCCCAACCCTCCGCACACGCGGGGCTGGCAGTGCTGCCCGGGGTCGTGCCGCATGCAGAGGCTGCTGCACCACTCTTGGGGTGCACGCGGCCGGGGGCAGCTCAGCGCAAAGCACCCATCTGCAGGGTGCCAGCAGACGCGTGCACTGGCATCCTGCCCTCAAGCCCAGGCTGTGGCACACTGGGGCACCGAACAGCTGCAGCTGCTCACCGAGACCTGGTTTGCCCTCAGCCAGCGGCAGACAGGGGTGAGAGGGTGGGAAGGGGCAGCCCACCGGGCTCCTGCACAGGCATTACGTTTTCAAGTCTCTTCTTGTTCACAGCCTCCCCTCCCCTGTGGGTCTCCTCGCTGACCACCAAGCACTGCAGGTCGGGGTCTGTGACCGAGGGGCCATAGGGGTCAGCCAGGGGCACGATGTCGTAACGCAGCGAGGGCTTCACATCCTCCAGGAACTCGCGCAGCTTCGCCACTCGCAGCTCGTACGGCTCGATCAGCTCTGTCAGGACCTTGTCTGCTGGGCACCAGGAGGGTGGAGAAGCAAGAGAGCATCTGTTTAGCAACGTGCAGCTCCCAGAGCGGCGGTGAAGAGTGACGGAAAAGCAGGACCGGGATATGGAGACAAAACCCGTCCATGACTTTGGGAGGCTGCCTCCTCTGGCTCCCCTTGCCCCTGCTGCACCCTCAGCTCCGCATCTGCGTGCCTCGCTCGCTGGCGTGGATGGGGTGCTGGGTCCCCACCGTCACCCTGCCTGGACAGCATCACCCTGGGCGCTTTGGGTGCATGGCTACCAGGACCCCATGCAACACTGGGCCCCCGGACCGCCGGCCGTGGCGCTGGCCCCTCTCACCGCCCTGTCAGGGTCAGCACCGGGCTGAC
>NW_008794172.1:911305-915826 GCF_000699145.1 Aptenodytes forsteri | reverse complement strand
CCCCGCGGGGCGCGGCCGGATCCCGGGGAACCGCGCGGGACCCCGGAGCGGGGGCAGGGGGAGGCCCGGGGGCCGGGCTGAACCCCCGGCAGCCCCTGGGCAGGGCTGCTCGGCGAGGGGCTGCGGCAAGAAGGATGGAGCCGGGAGCCGTGCGGCTGCAAAGGGCTTTATTGGCGACACGGTGGGACCGAGCCCCCCCGGCCGGGACGGACACCGCAGGGCCGGGGGTCTGCACTGCAGTGCGACTCCCCCGGCATCACGGCGGCTCTGCTCAGGGCTGGTCCCCGCCGGCCTCGCCGTGGCCGAACACAAAATCGTGCATGGCCTGGACGTACGCGGAGCTGTTGGGGCTGGCCAGCCTCAGGCGCAAGAGCGGGGCGAAGAGCTGGGTGGTGACGCAGCGCAGGGGAGGGCAGGGGGTGCCGATGGCTTCCAGAAACACCTGGCACCGCAGAGGGGTCAGACCCATCCCTGGCACAGCCACGGGGCCGGGGTCCCATGGCCACCCCCAGGCACGGACCCCTCCCAGACCCCTTCACCCCCCACCCTGCAGGGACTGACCTGCAGGACCGCCTCCACCTCCTGGGCCGCGTCACGGAAGAGGCTCTGGCAGTGCTGCAGGTACCGGCGGTAAAGGCCCCGCGTCTCGGTGTCCAGGCCCTGCAGCTCGCTGCCCTCGGGGTCTGGGCGCTGCAGGTTGGCCAGGAAGCTGGTGTTGACAGGTCCGCACTCCACCAGTGTCAGGCTGCGGGAGGGAGCGGGCCAGCAGCTCTGAGGCGAGCGCGTGAGCCACCATGGTACCCCCCATCCCAGCATCCCTCCATCCTGCTGCCTGGGGAACAGGAGCACAGACCCCCGCAGTGCTGCCGGGACTCACTGGATGTTGAAGGGCTGCAGGACGATGGCCAGGCTCTCGCACAGCCCCTCCACCGCAAACTTGCTGGCGCAGTACACGGAATTGAAGGGCAGCCCTGGGGCAGAGCCACACCCTGAGCACTGGGTCCCATCCCCATGGCTCCCCATGCCACAGAGTGCCGGGGGTCCCGCCGCAGCAGGGCCAGGTCCCACCTTGCAGACCCCCGATACTGCTGGAGACGATGATCCGCCCAGCCCTGCGGCGCTTCATGGCGGGCAGGAATGCCTGGATGGTGCGGATGGCCCCGAAGAGGTTCACATCAAAGACGGTCTTCATGGCTTGGTCAGAGCAGGTCTCTAGGGGGCCCATCAGTCCCACCCCTGCGTTGCAGACTGCTGGGCACAGTGCTGGTGAGCTGGGCACCACACCCCTCCTGCCCACTCCCCGGCACTGTCGAGGTGCCAGGAGATAGGAACGTGGGGGCCCTTCCCTGATGATGGGCCAGCGACCCTCGGCACCCCCAAGCCCAGCTCCTGCACCCCTGCCTGGCTGAACACGTCCCATCCCAGCCCCAGGACTGCAGTCACATCCCATGATTTGCCATCTGCTCCCGGTGTCCTGGGGAAGGTCAGCAACCCCAGAGAGGTCCCCCCAGCCACCCCGGGGACAGTAGGGGCACCGGGAAGAGCCATACCCAGCACATCCAGCCGCTGCCCCTGCACTTGCTGCACAGCAGCTGCCAGTGAGCACGGGTCGGTGACGTCGAGCTGCAGGACCTCCAGTGTGTCGGGGCAGCAGCCCCCTAGGCGCTCCAGCAGCCGCTCGCCCTTGGCCAGGTCACGCATGGTAGCGTACACTGGAGGAGAGAGCGTGGCCACAGGCAGCGGTGCCGCCAAGCTGCCCAGGCGGCGCCAGCCCCAGCCCACCCCGGGCACCAGCTGTCCTCGGCAAGGTGCTGCCTGGCCTGGCTCGGGAGACCCCCGGGGGTGCCAGCCCCCCCAGTGCAGCGTCACCCCTTTACCTTTGAACCTGTGAGCGGCGTCGGCCGCCAGGTGCGCAGCCAGCCCCAGGCCGATGCCCGAGGAGCAGCCGGTGATCAGCACCGTGGTTTTCTCCATGGGCAGGCAGTGCTGGCCGAGGGGGCCGCGCAGTTTAAAAGGGCTGGGAGTGGGGTCCCCCCGCCCCATGCCGTGTTGTGTCTGCTGGCTTATCTCAAGGCCCCTCCACCCGCCTCCCTGCCCACGCTCTGGGCTCCCTGGGCCTTGATGCTCACGCAGCTGCCGCGATAAAGACCTGGTGGAGCCGGGACACCCCCCATGGGAGGAGGTTCTGGGGCACAAGGGGAGCCGCAGCCCCGGGGGTTGGCACCAGCTGGGGCCAGCCTCAACCGCGCCGTGCCGTGCCAGGCACCCCAGCTGCCAGCACACATCTGGCAGTGCGTTTTTCCTGCTATGCAGGCTCAGGGGCCGAGTGCCGCTCCCCTGCCCCGTTTCACACAAGTCCCGCACTGGGCAGAGATGAACACACACGAGAGAAAAGAGCTCTCAGTGGCCAGGCCTTTAATTGCTCCGCAGGCTGGCAGCACCGTGGCCAGGCTCTGCCTGAGCCCCAGCTGGGGGGGGAAAAGGCCCAGAAAACCCTGTCCCAGGGAGCACGGCCCCAGCGTCACCACAGAAAACTCTGCAATGTCTCTTGACACAAAAGGCACTAAGCGTGGCCAGGGCCGTGCAGCAGCAGGGGCCCCGCAGGCACTGGGATCCATGGGGCGGGCAGCCGCCCGATCACAGGGAGGCCCAGGACAACACCAGGGGTGAGGCTGGTTCCCTGCTTCCCTTCAGGGCAGGGGCTGCTCTGCCCTCCCCACCGCTGCCATCTCCCTGACTGCTTCTCCGCTCTTACTGCCCCTGCCAGGCAGCCAGGGCCCCGTGGCAGGGACATGTGTGCCCTGTCCCTCTGTGCCGTCCCAGCTCCCGCTGAGCTTCCAGCTGGAAGTGCCGGAGCGGCAGAGCCCTTCCCCTGGGCCCTCGCCTCTGGGCTCATGCCTGAGGCAGCCCAGCTTTCCCGGGGACAGGCTCAGGGCAGCCAGGTGGGGCCAGCAGGGCTGAGCACAGAGCACGGCGCAGGATGGGTCCCTGGGGCAGAGCCTGTCCCGCATCTGGCTGCCAGCCCCCGTTGGGGCGCGTCCTGCCCACGCAGGGGAAATGGCGGGTCCAGGCCAGCTGGGGGCCACCGGGGCTCCGCACTTTCATTCCAGCATTGCTGGGACACAGCCGTCAGGCCAGGAGCTGTGGGAGCCTGGAGGCAGGAGGGCACGGGATCTCTGCCCTCCCTCCCGGGGGAGGCTCCGGAGACACGGCCCAAAGTCACGCCGGCCCCGCCCGGCTGCGCTGCAGGGCGCTGGGGTAGTATTTGAGGAACAGCTTCCTGGAGATCTCCAGCGTGTCCCCAACTGGCACAGCCGGGTAGCGCTTCTTGTTGTAGACAAAGCCTCTCTCCACCTGGAAGACAGCCTGGTTGAACTGGTCCTGGTGGAAGGGGCTGCCCGAGTTGAGGCTCTCCACCAGGGCAGAGACGAAGAGGCTCCAGCGCACGCCGTAGTAGTCCAGCACCAGCCCCCCCAGCTGCTTGTTGGCATAGTCCAGGATGTTCCCACCGGGCCCCCAGAGCGTCACCTGGTTCCGGGCATTCAGCTCGTACTGCTCGGCCTCCTGGTCGCTGGTGGCCACGGCGCGGGCGCTCTCCAGCCAGCGGCCCAGCAGGAAGAGGCTGTGGCTGGAGAGGAGGCTGTCCAGCTCCGGCAGCAGGTCGTAGACCAGCACGCCACCAGCTGTCAGCAGCTCTGGCAGCGCGTGGCTCTGGAAGGCCCGGCGGATGCTCAGGTAGTAGTCGCTCACCAGCTGCTGAGCCGCCTGCCGCGTGACGTCCACCAGGTCATAGCGGAAGGTGGAGCTGGAGCCCAGCTCCGCACCGGCACTCAGCAGCAGGCGCCAGGCCTCGTACACGTCGCTGGCGTTGTACCATAGCTCCGTGTCCATGCGCAGGGAGGGCCGGCGCACCAGTGGGCTGTGGTTGTGGTTGACGCAGACCCCGGTGCAGTTGTACACGCTGCGGAGGAGCAGCCTCCAGGCACTGGCCGCGGCGGCATTTGGGGTGCCGTAGCGGCGCTCGGCATAGCGGGTCACCCAGCTGGGGAGGTCGAGGGGCTCCTGACGCCAGCCCAGCTCGTTCATCAGCTCGTACACCATGTCGTTCTGCTCAATGCCCTCAGGCACCAGGCCGGTGCCCACCATGGTGGAGTTGGGGTAGCAGCGAGCCGCAAAGGGGCCGTGGTTGATGGCCTCCACGGTGCCGAAGAGGCCGTGATTGCCCCCAAAGTTGTGTAGCATGCACCAGATAAAGGGCTGCCCATAGAAGGACTCCGTCCACTGGTAGACAGGCTTGGACTCGGCAAAGAGGTCAAGAACAATCATCCTACCCAGGGGCACGCCACGCAGCAGGGCCCGCACCTGTGCTGGCTGCCAGAAGTCCGGCTGGTGCTGGAAGAGCCAGCCCTGCATCAGCCACAGCGCCTCGGGGTCGGCTGGGGACAGAGGTAGATGGGGTGAGGCTCCCCTCTGGGCAGGCCCCACTGGCACAGCCGCCATGCTCCTGGCACCGCTGGCGTC
>NW_008794172.1:909260-910690 GCF_000699145.1 Aptenodytes forsteri | reverse complement strand
GAGGCCCTGGGGCCACCAACCGCCCCTCTTAGAGGGACCTTTGAGGGTCTGGCACCAACAGCCACTTCCCTCACCCCCAGCCCCTTGGCCCCCGGCTCTCCCCACCCAGAGCCCCGCGGCCAGGCCGGCACTGTGCGCTGACTCACCTCCCGTCATCGACCTGAAAACGGCGTTGCTGACCCTCGAGAGATAGGCAGGGTCAGAGGAGAGGGGGGTCATCTCGTTGAAGGTGTCAGCGCTATAGATGTGGTCTGTGCCGAACTCTTTGATCAGCTCCTTCAGGAAGAGGGTCCCGATCACCTGGAACATGGGGTCCTCTGGGTCCAGCAGGTAGGTACACGAGTAGGTGCAGTCGAAGTGGCTCCAGCCCCCAAGGCGAGTGGCATTCACATGTGGGAAGACCCTGTGCCAGAGGGCAGAGGCAGGGATCAGGATCAGGACAGGACCGCTGCGCCCCTGTGGGGACAGGGCGGCCTCCTGGGGAAGCTGGCACAGGCACAGGAGGGCCGGGAGCTGCATTGGCCCTGGGAGCACCCCGTGCAGCCAGCGCTGGCCAGAGGTGGGACCCCAGGGCTGAGACGCCGGGGAGGGAGCTGCAGCCAGGGCTGATCTGCCCTGTGGGGTCCGTGAGCGTGCAGGGCTGCACCTACCGAAGAACCCCCTGGGGTACGTGGCCTGCAAAGGCTGGCAGCACCGTGATCATCCCCAGCGAGCGCATCCTCTCCACGATCTGGTACTGGGAGAGAGAATGAGGGAGGGAGTGGGGGCAGAGGATCCCCACCTCCCCACACAGGGCCCCTGGGTGCCGCTAGAGCCTGGGAAAGGGAGCGGCAGCCCCCGAGCCTCTGTGAGCACGGTCTTGGCCTGGAGAACCAGGGCAGGGGGTCGCATGGGTCTGCCCCGGGCAGGCGGGCATCCCTGGTACCCCTGGTACCTGCAGGTAAAGCTGTTTGAGGTGCCAGGCTGGCGGCAGCGGCCCTGCCCAGCCGTGGAGGTTCCCCATCCGGTTCCAGGCCAGGAACGCCGGCCCCGTGAAGTATGCATCGATCTCCGACTGGTTCAGCCCCAGGGAGTGGTACACCTGTCCGGGGCGGCAAAGGCTCAGCCGGCCCCGCGGCCGCCCCGCTGCCCTGCCCACTCCCGCGAGCCCCGATACTCAACCCGCTGCCAGGCTGCCTCCTGCCCCGTGAAGGCTGGCGCCAGGTTGATGCCGCTGAGGGCCATCCAGTCGATCTCCCGCTCCCAGCGCGCCCAGTCCCACCATGCGTAGGAGTAGCTCTGGGTGCAGGCGTTCTGGTAGTAGCGGTACCTGGGGGGAGCGGGCGGGAGGCTGCGGGCTGGGCCCCCCCCCTCCCGGCCCCGTTCTCGTTACGTTACGTAAGGGCGCCTTGTCCCGGACTAACGAGCCATGAGCAGCGCCCCGGGCCCCC
>NW_008794172.1:875935-907983 GCF_000699145.1 Aptenodytes forsteri | reverse complement strand
GGTGGGCGCAGACCCCCGGGGAGTCGGGGGAGGAACCCCCAGGGGAGGCTGCGCCCCAACCCCATCGCACACCCGCAGCCATCGCACCCAGCAGCTGTTTTGCACCCTCGGGCCCCAGCGTGGGTGCAGCAGGGCTGCCCCGGCAGACAGGCCCTGCGCTCGCCCTCCGTCAGCGAAGGCAGATACCGTACGGGCAGGGCAGGCCGTGCTGCCTGCTGCAGCGGGGGCACAGGGCAGTGCCAGAGCAGGCAGAGCGGGCACCAGCGGGGCCCCAGCCAGGGAAATGGCGAGCAATGGCTGCTGGGAGAGGTCCTGCAGCACAGCTGGTCCTCTGCACAGAGCTGCTGGGGGGACACAAACGTGAACCCCTCCAGGGAGCATGGGCAGGGGCTTGCCCAGGTTGTGCAGGGTCTCTCTTGGCTTCAGGAGTGCTTCGTGGGCACTTCCCGGGACAGAACCTGGCTGTGAGGGACAGCCATGCCACCTCCTTTGGTGCAGAAGGGAAGGACGAGCTCAGGGCTGTTCCACAGCAGGGCCGAGGCTCCCCCCCACCTCCCCGGCACAGCCCGCAGAGGGGGCCGGGGGCTCCTGCCCTGCCAGCCAGCAGCAAGGGCCACCGGTGTGTCCACAGAGCTGTGAAGGCAGCCAAGCACAGCCATGGAAACGGGCAGAAATATTGTGATTGCACACGGGAGTGGTGCAAGAGAGCAGGGGAACGGGTGAAAGGGGAGACCATCCCCTGGACACAGCTGGCACCGGCAGCAGTGGGGGATCCATCTCCTCATCTAAGGGGTGCGGGAGGACAAGGGGCAGGCATCCTCTGGCTGCAGGGGCAGCACAGACCAGCTCCTCACCCTCCCAGAGACATTAGGAGACAGGAAACACACCAGGCGGGAACAACCTCAAAAACACAATCGCCAAAACCCCACAGAAACCTCCCTTCCGCTCCTCCTGCACATGTGGAAACCCCCCCGCAGGCAGCTCCAGGCCCTGCAGGAAAGGCCTGAGTAAACCCATCCGTCCCTCCCAGGTGGGGAGCAGGTCCCTGCAGGGGGACGCCCTGCAGCTCGGGGGGGCCGGGAGCAGGGCAACAGCCCTGAGCAGGCAGAGCGTGTTTGCCCCAGTCTCCGTGAAAGGACATGCACAACACCTAGGTTTAATCAAGCCTTAGATTTTCTTCCTGCATAACCGCTCGTTTCACTCAGTTAATGGGTTTATCTGGGCAGGCAGAAGGCTCCAGGACAAAACGGCCCCTGCTTGGCCCCGTCCGGCCTTCGCTCAGTATGTCAGCTGGGGCTTGATAAGCACAGAGACATTTCAGCCGAGGCATGGTCACGCTGGTCTCGTTTTAGAAACCAGCTCTGCCCACCCCATCGTACTGGCCATCAAGGTGACAGGATCCCAGGGCAGGAAAGCTAAAGGCCCCAGCTCCCCCCAGGCGGCTTTCAGGGCTCTGCCCAGCGTCAGGCAGGGGAGAGGGGCTGCCTGGGAGCACCCTTCGGAGAGCACGGGGGAAGCAGAAAAGAGGCCACACCGCTTGTCGTGCAGTTAGTTTAATTTATACAGTGACTGTCAGCAATGCATTTCGCCTGGGCAGCAGGACTGCTGTCACTGCTCCACCTGCAAACAAGTTTTGACTTTGTCTTTCATTCTGCAAACACCATTGTAAACAGACAGCCACGTCTACCTGTAAAGACAGTGATTACCCAAAAGCTGCCCACACGCAGCACAAGGATCCCCGTGCTCCATGGACACACCCGTTGCAGCATGCAGTGCACACACACCTTTCCCACGTAATTTTAAACAGCCCTGCGCTGTGTGGCATTTCCTCTTCAATTCCAGGTTACAATGATTCTCATTATCGTTCTAATCCGTTCATACCCAAATACTTCAGATCCACTGTGACAACTAAACACGACAGTTACACACAGCACTAACACCCCCCCACACTGCTCCTACAGCTACACTGAGCTGAAGAGGGCAAGAAATTATTCACATCTTACACAGGAGAAAAAGCAACAGCTACCATGGGGAAATACCACTGAGACTCCACTGCCACGGGACTACTTTGGCAAGACTCAGCCTCTGTTCTCCCTTAAAGGGCTCCTCAGACCCTGAGCATACATGACAACATTCACTGGGACCTACCATGGGGAAATACCACCGAGACTCCACTGCCACGGGACTACTTTGGCAAGACTCAGCCTCTGTTCTCCCTTAAAGGGCTCCTCAGACCCTGAGCATACATGACAACATATGTCACTGGGACCTCCACCTTTGCAAAAGCTGCCTCCAGTGATGCCACGTCTACACGGGCATTATCTGGATGTGCCTCTAGGACTCTACAGCTTCAGGGCTCTGTTTTAAACAAGAAACCCAAGAAGTTCCACTGCCAGTGGTCAGTACCTGAGATGACAGTCTGCACCGCAGCTCATCCCTCCTCCATCTCACCCCAGGCCACAGCAGGGCAGTCAAGCCCCTGTGCCTGAGCCCCCTGTTCTCACCACTGCCTCCAGAAACAAGAGGTGGAAGGGGCCTTTGCTGCTGGACTTAGGGCTTTGCCTGGGATACGAGCATGTAGGTGCACAGTTAAAGGAGCATCTCTTCTCCATGGAGGAAAGGAACAGCCTTTCTTGTGAGGACAAGGTGTTTCCCCATCACTAGAGCAAACAGAGAGCCACCATACACTTAGCTGAGGCCAAGTCCTACCCCTTCATATTGGCTCCTCAAGCCCCAGCCAGAGTTCAAAGAGCTGAATCCCTGCACGGGATGAGATATTGTTTTTGTCAGATTAAAACATGGCACATGTGGAAGCCCTGGAGGTAGGAGAAAGCACGCCCTGGATTGTCAACTGCCCGCTGCTCATAATTTGTTTAATCAGAGGCAGAGACATAGGATCCACATGTAAAAGTTTCTTAAAAAAACCCCTCTTCCCGGGCAGCAAGCTTTGTGCAAGCTGAAGTTGTTACGCCTTTTCTCCATGTGCTTGTATGCCCACTCAGCCATAGCTGCATTTCTCTCATACTGCCCTGATAAGCCTGCCAGGGAATTCACAACACGAGAAGTACACTATTACACACCAAACTCAGACACTTCATGCACTTAGTATCTTCAGTGGTAAACTTAAGGAACGAAAAGTTTCTTTGATCCAGTGTCACTCATTACCCGAGAATGTCAAAGCTCTTGGCTTTGAAACGCCATGGTAACACTCGAGGGTGCTGCAATAAGTTATTTTCACTATGGGAGGATTACATGCAACTCAGACACACGGGAGAGGGTTGGCCATAAACACACGGCGTTTAACACTGCTCGAGCGGAGGGATCTTTAATCGTCAAACCTCCCCTCACGGATGGTATCAAAGGAGAAAGGGAGAAACTTGAATCCAGTGCCAGTGTAGAACTTGTTCTGGAACTCAATCCTGCAAGAGGGAAGAGCGTGTATTCATTAAAAAGGCAGCTCTCAGATACGAGTTAGCAATTAGCAAGAACTCCATTAAAAATATTTTTATAGTTAATAATCATACAAGGCTTTAAAGAGAAAAAGTGGTATGACAATGCAGTGTATCTATTGGCACAAACCCCACATTTTTGTTTGATGTTTCTGGAGTGGAGGAGCATTGTCCAGGTACTTCGATCCCACCTCCACGGGCAATGAAAGGGCAACAAAAATAGGATGAACTCCCTAACTGCGATATCACTGAGAAGCACCTAGGACCACACAATATTACCTGTAAGATCTCACTAGTAAAGTTCACATTTTAGTTAGAACAAACCTCAATCATGTGATGCTGTGCTGAGACTTCCTCCATCAGCTACTTCTGTTTATTTACTTAAGCATATTTGGTTTATCCCCACGTGACTACTTCTGCTGAGCTAGAGATGTGCCTGTTGTCTCCAGCTGAACATTAACTTAGCCTTGTTTGCCTGCTTCCCCTAATAAACTCAGTTTAAAAAAAAGAATTATTCTAGAGAACTGTCCCATGGTCAGCAACAGCCAAATAGGGAAAGAAAAAAAATAATCTCATGATTCACAGTAAAAACAAGCACAGTGTTTCATGAGCCTCATGAGAAACACTTTCCATTGCGTGGTCCACTAAAAAAAACCAAAGTCCCTGTAGGAATCAAGTGACAGCAAATTGTAGAGCAATTTAACACAATTCAGGAGAAGTATTTTTATGAAGCACAAAAAGGCAGACTTTAATTTTTTCCGAATCAGAAATCATGGTAAACTCCAAAGCTGCTGGCATTTCAGCTGGCAAAAAGTGATTTCCCAAGAGAGCTCAGGAGGGAAATTTTCAGAAAAACAGCGTTCTGCTCGTATCTTCTGCTGCCTGTTCATGCAGATAGGCAGACTTCCCTGCAGAGGAATCCCTAGGATGAGCAGGATTTTCCGCGTGGGAGGAAGGGCTTCTTGCCAACATGCTCCAGTTTTTCAGGAACCCTGATAATCTCTGTTAAGTATCCTGTGACTAAGTAACTATTCTGTAAGCAAAGGGAAATAAGAGGCAGAGGATTGGGTATCTGAGTCACACAGAACCCACTGTAAATGAAATTTTAGCCCTGATGATTAACTGTTCCAGCTGGCCCCGACATCTAAAAGCTCCTTTTGGACACACTCAGTTACAACTGGCCACAACTGGATGCCTGAAGCTCGAGGAGAGGCTGTTGCAAGGTTAGAGAACTAGTGAAAAAGTTTACTTAGCCAAATATCATGGCTTAAATGTTCTGTGTGTTTTTTCTGCAATTGTCTACAGGAACACCCATAATCCAAGGTCCTTTTTTGGTGGGAGACACTGCTGTTTCCAGGATCACTGGCTGTCATGTGTACCTGCTCTATTGCTAAACTTTGCACTGTCTCTCTCTCATCAGTGATGAAGTTCTGCGAAAGAATTTACTAGACAGTTAGCACTGCACTGTAAATAAACAGACTAGGAAGCTTTCTGGCAGTCAGCATTAAAGAAAACCCACTCTTCAGCTTTTTTGTATTAATAATTAGCTTAAGTGTTTGTTGGACTGTAGTCAGTGTGGATTTTCCAACCCAACAGAGTCAGAGTACCCACACGGCCTGGAAAACTAGGCAGCTCACAGTCCCGTGGGAAGCAACTGCAGAGACAGTTGTTGAACAGGAACCCTAACTTTCATTTAGTGTAAGTGCAAATTCCTACTTGGTATTTGCGTTCTTAAAGGCGTGTGCCAATGCCTGGGGTCGGCTGTGATTCAGTGCACACCTCGAAGAGGGTAGCCTACAGCACACCTTACAGTCAGAAAGCAATGGGATGTTTGCATAGAGATTGTTGTAGTTACTCTTTCCCAAAAAGGCCAGCAGTTTCATACGCCGCACCGTGGGTCATTCTGTCCTGCACTTACAGCAGGCTGCCTTTTAGAGCAGTAGCATGCTTTTATGGTTGCGTTAAAGACAAGCTCTGGCTTATGAGCTTTACAGAGAAAAATAAAATTCTGGCAAGCGGGTGGGGAGCTGGGCTTCACCACTCCCGCTGCCGCTCGCTGGATTGTGAGCGGGATGCAACTCCAGCACACCCACACCTCTCGGAGAGCAGCAGTCCCCCTTGGGTGGCAGCGGGCCAGGAGCTCTGCCTGGGCAGAGGAGGGTCTGCCTGTCCATTCTCACAGCTGAGAACAGCCGTCCACAAAGCACCGCATAATTGCTGCTTTTTATTTATTCCGCACAGTTGTTTGAGGTTGCCACATTTGTTGTGTTTGAAATCTATTTTGGTGTCCCTGCACAGACCCAGAGCACTCTCCAACTTTGCCATTCAGAACAAAACAGACATTGGGCGAGCTCCTTGCCTTCAGCTGCCCCTAACGCTGCGTGGCTGAGAGCAATGCTTCGGATCTGTTTCACTGCCTCCAAGGGGCTGAGCTCATTCTGGGGATGTTTATGGACCAGTGGCAAACAGCTCAGGCAACCCATGATAAAGAAAAATCACGTTTATGTCTGTCTCAAGTATGGCCACGATAAAGTGCACACACCTGCCAGGGAAGCTGCTGATGCTACACCTGAGGGAGGGAACAGACTGAAACCTTTAGCAAGAGCAGATGAACACAGTTCTCCGTGTTTGCCAAACCTATACTCACGCACGGCCAGGACCCATGCTCTCCACACCGATGGACATGGACTGAGGGGCGGGAGGCTGGCTGAGAGACACACTTGGGTAACCACAGCCAAGTCTGAACAAGGTGGTTTGGCTGCTCCAAACTCTGGAACTGAACCCCCTACATCACGATGCTCATTTAGCACCAACCTCTCTCCTACAAAGAAATACAAATCCCACTCTTCACTGCTCTGAATTAACCTGATTTGCTTTGTATTATGCCTACTGCTATCCATTCTTTCCAGCTATGGCCTGGTCTTGGGACATATTCTAGGGAGAGTAGCTTCCAGTTCCAAATCAGGCCTAAAACTGAGCCTAAAATACTGGTTTATGCAGGAAAACAGCTCCACTGAAACCATAATTCCTGCATCAACCCATGATGTTGGGACCCTACTTTGACTCCAGTTACAAGCTTCTCCTTTTGGGCAAAGTCTATGTTTGCTCACATTAGAAGAGCTGACTAGCTTAAAAAAAGGTAAGCTAATCTAAACGTTCATGTCAAATGTTTAGATGAATGTCAAATGTCAAACTACATTACTGAAAAGCAAATAGAAAGGTAAAATATTTCAGAACAGTGATGTTACAGTAAAAGGAGTTAACAGCACAACGCGGGGTATAGCTCAGACAGCTACTGAGCTCCAGCAGACCTCCGATATGCATGCCTGCAATCTTGGCAGCACTCAGAGTGCTTCCTCCACCCCAGAAAAACCCAGCCTGCTGAAAGAATGCATACTTTCTGAAAAAGCATGAAACAAATCTTCCTCATTTGGGACTGATAGGCAGAGCACATGGAACAATCTGTGCTTCTTTTTCCCCACCAGTAAGACACATGCTAAATTCCTCCTCCTTTCCAGGAAGGCTGAACCACCCACACCTTCAGAATTCCTGATAGGTGACTCTTCTTCCACAGCCAGAAAATCCCATCTGCTCCTCCCAGGACAGCTGTATCTGACACCCCCGAGAGTGGCTTTTTTAAGCCTCCCCCCCCCCCCCCCCCGCCCCTCTTCTAAAAAGGGAACACCTACCATTGGAAACATCCTGATTTCGCATTCAGAAGCGAAAAGGAATGTTAACAGTATGTTCTTTTGAACAACTACAGGTGCTTTCCTCTCCACTGTGATAACAAAAATCCAACCAACCCAAAATAATTTCAGCAGATTACTTGCAGCCTGAAATATTGCCTTAAACTTGCTTTTCAGGCCCTAAGCTTGAATGGATTTTCCCTTAGAGAACATATATTAAAGTTTTACAACTTTGAAACATATGTTTAGGGAAAATATGACTTCAGTAAGAGCTTCAGTTCCGCAGCTCCCCAGCAAGTGCCCTGCACCGGTCTGCACGGCACCAGTGATCCACTGCTATTGCTCAGCTGGGTTTCTCTGTTTGCTTGCCATTTCAGTGACATGCATCTCCCCTTGACACATTTCCAGACAATTTTTTAAATCACCCTTTAGAGATAGCCTTGCAATGTGAAAAGCCACCTCTTGGCTGGACTACAGCCTCCAGTTCACACTTGTTCCAGGTGCTCTGTGAGTGGTATCCGTAAGTGCAGTTTGTGGTTATTAACACAAGACAGGTATCTCCAGAAAAACATGCTTTCTTATCTTAGCCCATCCCTTTGGGTAAAAAAAGAAAACACAGAGCCTGCCAAGAAGAAAAGGCGTTCGGAACTGTTCATCGGCTATTGTTCAGAAATGTACCACGCAGCACTGCAGTCCAAAGAAGCAAGACTTTGAAAATCCACTAATTCACAAGCAATTGCTGATCAGAAACGCCACATATGGAGTTAGAGTACTGCTTACTCTCTGCTCTTCTTGGGCTGCTAGCAACAATGCCAGGCAGGGTTTGCAGAGCTCCTTTTTTCACACTGATGCAATGGCGTAGTACAGTGACAGCAGGATGAGGAAACACCAGCCAGTCAGCAAGAAGTTCTCAAGTGACTGGTATGAAGATTTCTAGGCTGGATGCCAGGAAAAACAGAAGCACCGTCCAGCAGCCATTTTCAGCAGTGGCCCCCCCACGGGCTCCCTCGGCACAAGATGGCTACACCTCTGAATCCCTGGGTGAAGCTCGACTCACTTGAGCTACAAAGACCCAGGCACTCTGGGACACTCTGGTCTGCACCCCACAGGCTACCAACAGAGAGGGCAAAAGGACAAAGTTTTCCTTCCCCAGAAGCAGGGGAAAAGTGCAAAAAGGCTGATTTTCTTTCTTACTTTTTTTTTTTTTGAAGGCACTGGCTTCCTTTTTCACTTACAGAACTACTTTTAAAAAGTGCTTTCAACATCTTCCTCTCATTTAAGCAAGACAGAATATTCCTTGTGAACTTCATGGGACTTCACTTTCTTCTCCTGACCTACCAGGAAAGAAACTACCTTAAGAGATGGCAGCAACCAGAACTGTCCAGAGGAGAGGTATAGATATACTCTCCTATGCTTTAGGCTGAAGAGAACCCTAGGCGAGCAAAACCCATTCCCACGTTGCTCCTTTGATCCCACCGCAGTGCACTAACCAGAGAATCTGAAGTGGAACAACGAGCGCTCTTAAATACGGATTAGAGAAAGCTCTTGAACACTTTCCATACTTGGGTGCAGAGAAAGCGATGAGCACTCTAGTGAGTAATTCCTTCTTGTTTACTGGCTGTCTGCATACACAGGAGCTTAAGAATCACAGGAAAGGGGCTACAAAAGCATTAGCCGATAAGCAAGACCAGCAAGAAACGGCTACTATTCCACAGCACCCCAAAGGGCAGACAGGCAAAGCTCAATGCAAGGTCTTAAGAAGATAAGCAAGACCACATGAAGGAAAATGCAGTCAGTAGCTATTGCACACTAAGGAGAACTAACATTAGAACCAGGCAACAGACCATGGGATAGAACAAAAAAGTCCTACTGAAAGCCACAAGCACGCTCATCTATCTAGTACAGCCTTGCCATCCCACTGTTCACAAAGCTTTAGTCTAACTTATTTTTAAGCAGAGGTCAGTTACTCTCCACAATTGCTCAACAACGTTTACACATACAATCAGGAGAGAGTGGTGTATCACTAGAAACAAGACTGAAATCTCTGACCCTTTTAGAGACTTTCTGTGGTCAGAGCACATCTGCTGTAGGACATTTAGACGTTTAAGTAGATTTGTGGTACTCCAGGCTGATTGTGGTTCAGCATTATCCACTACCCCGATTTTATAGCCTTAGCTTTCCTGTGTAACAGTCAATACAATTTTCTAGAAGATGGCATTTCTGCATAGTCCAGGTGACATCAATTTTCTTGCTATGAAGAGCTTTGAAGTTTCTGCATGTTCCAGTAACTCACCAGTGCAAGCGAAGAGCATGGAGAAAAGCAGACAGCCCCTCCATGACCAGGAGAATTGCTACTGTCAGGGTAGCGAAAGCAGCAAATATGAAGAAGAGGCCAAAGCCTCCACCCAGACTCCTCACACTGAGGCCAATGTGGATCACCATGGTCCAGAGCACCTCCGAGAGCTCTGCCAGGAGAAAGGGGAGAAGAGGGCTCATTTCAGAACATTCAGCAGGAATGGAAGGTTGTTACAGTTTACTTATAAAGCAAAAACTAAAGTTAAGCAAACTCCCACTACAATGAGGTGGGAAACTTAAGAGGGGCAACAGCTTTTGCAGCCAAGTACATCAGGACATTGCCTCCAACTGTTGCACAGTGCAGGGCAGAGTCCTTGCTCAGCAGCTCTTTGCTTTATTCAGTGCTTTCAACTCCATCCCTCCATTCTAGATCCGGACAGCTTTTAGCAGAGTGCTATGCAAGTAGACACTGGTGTTTAGACTTAATTAGTCCCAGCTAATGCACACACAGCTCTGTCCTTCTCCAGCAGAGCTTGACAGCTGAGCTCCAGGGAGGCTACTTGCATTCCTGCCTTTCACCTACTGCCCGCCCAGGGTGATCAGACACACGGATCCAAACCTCCATTCCATAAGGAATACTCACGTGCATGGGCTAAGCTGAGAGCCCAGAGCCTCAAGTAGGATGCAGTGTTTGAAATGCACCCCAGGCAATATTCAATGGTGTGGATAGCCTGGTACACCACAGTATCGCCAAAGTCAAACTGCAAAGAGAGCACAGAAAATTAAGAGAGCTGCGAGCCTCGCAAGCAGCAAGGGTTGGTTGATTGGGGAAAACGAGCACACTACCTGGTACTATTACCAAGGACATTTTGTTTGAAGTTGGACACTGATACTGTCTTCTCCTGGTTTAGCATGTCAGTTTTATAAAGGAAAAATGAATTCTCTTGTCTTGCTAGGTTTTGTAGAACAACAGTTCACTGCTGCAGCTTGAATATTATTGTTTTCACATTCTATCATATGAAAGTAAGATATTTCAAATTCAGCCATGGACTTTGCCAGGAAAAGACTGTTCAGCAACAACATGGTATTCATATGAATTCACTGGTAAATTGCATGTACCTCTATGAAAAAGAAGACAGTATTCCAGTCGATACTGCGTATGTACCTTTGCTACAGGACCAACAAGAACATTTTGCAAGATGCGAACTTGCCCTTTTTGAAAGCAAAAATAATGCACAAAGCAATCTTGAGAAAGCCACATCTGTGCACCATTCATTGGCAAAGTCTCTGTGTCTTGGTAATTTTTTGAAATAATAAAAGAAGAACTTATAAGGAAGCCTGCCATGTAGGACAGTTTCTTATTTTGCAGCTTGGGAAAGCATTCCTTCCATTTTGGATTTAATCCATGCTTCAGAAACTGCTCATATTTAAGTTAAGTGAACGTGATGTTTTAAATACTTCAAGTGACTAATGCTCTAAGCATGCACAGAAATCTATTTATATTCTTATTTCTCCCCTAGTATATCCAGGGCAATAAATATTTCAAACAATTAAGTTAATTAGCTGTCAAAAGCCTCATTCTTTCTCCACAGAATGTGGACTGCAAAGTTCTTTAATAAAGCCCGCCCCAGTGAACAGTACCACCTCCCAATACACATTGCAAGTCAGTGTGCAGTAAATGGAATGTGATAAATATTTAAACAATGACAATTTACAGCCATGTGCAACTGCTGGAGAGAGTTACCACTATGCTAGGGAGTGGGAGAATCAGCAGGATCGCTATGGCACAGTACTTGTAGTTTTACACATTTTTCACAGGTTTAGCGATGTATAGAATTAACAGGTACACCAGCACGCTGTTTCTGCGCCACCCTCAATTCTAGATGGACCTATGCATAATAGATGTCTAAGCAAAACCACTTTACAACAGCATCATTACTGTGAAGCTACTCTAATTTCATGGCGTTTATATTTTTTTGGTAATAAAATCGGTTACCTGATAGCGCTGAAACCTACAACCAGTCCTGCATGAGTATTCCTAAAAAACCATTTCTTTAATACTCATACTTGTTACAAGTGTTTATGAATGAGCAGTTTCTCAGAACAGAGCTTCTCTTTTACAGAAAGATACTGGTTAGGTAAGCTGTTGAACTGTATCAAACTGGACTGGTTTTGCCGTATTCACTGACTGGCAACAATCAGCATCGCCCTTAAAATGGCAGATAGTTTGGGAAAAAATATCTTTGAACAGTTTGTTGCAGTGCAGAATTACCAAAGACACAACATAAGGCAAATGAAGTTTAAAAGCAAAAACTTCTCCGTTTCAGACTTCCAGCTTAATAGCTTTCCAGGTAAACTAAGAAAGATCTGCAGACAGGGGATAAGACAAACAAGCTGTATAGATGAAGTAATTAAAGGTCTGTTAATGGGCATGTACGCATGAAGAATTAAAAATGGCCTGTAACATGTAAATAGCTAAGTCTTTTGGAAAACAAGATGTCATGACATAACATGTTTAATTCAGCATGTGTTTTACACCGATGGGAAATGGTCCAGATACACATGAACGCAAAGCTGGCTGTAGTCTTACCACCTCATCCTCTGTAGGCTTGAAAACATAAGTTTACGTTTAGTGCGGTGTCTCGATCACAACATTAATCACGAACACATTCAATACTTCCCTCCTAAACATGACACAGTAAAGCAGTAACACATCACGTGCACTACAGAGGCAAGATACCACTGGAGAATTGTTAAGAGGCATCAGAATACTCCCAAACTACGTGAGATCGACTCCTTTTTCTTCTCTACCAGAGGTAAGGCAAAGCAATTAATATTACCCCCAACAGTCAAAATTAATATATAAGCAAGATTTCACTGCTGCAGAAATACAGCCCTAGGATTTTGGCTGACACTGCAGAAGCAAGGTAGCACAAATGCACTGCACTTCAGCCAGAGCGTAAGCTGCATATGCCATCTGGGAGTACTGTGCAACTCTCACTGTGTGGCCCGTAAGATGATGGTTTTTTTAATGGGGACACAGAGCCACATTTCCCTTTATATGCAAATTACACTGCTTTTTCTGGAGTCTTGGGAATGACCAAGAGATAGCAGTTTTCATACAGACTATGAAAACACTTCACCGAAAATGTTGCTATTTAGTTTTAAACAGCTTAGAAATCAGTAAAGGCAGTCAAAACGCTAGCACGTTCTGCTACCAAGTGCGTTGCCCTGAAAGCAAGGATGGTCAGGTGCTTACCTCTTCCCCCTCCTCGGAATGGGTAGATAACTGGTCATGTTGAATGATCTCGGCATCCTCCTCAGTTGGTCCATTGCCCACCCGGATGCCACCAAAGTTGTGCGTTCCCTAACACATACAGAAAAAGAAAGACCGAAGTGTTGTTTGTGTTTTACTGCAAAAGCGCATGTTTCTTACGACTCCACGTGCAGCAGCAGTTCACAGAAGAAAACAAAATATTAAGTATTAAGGCCCAGGTTAAGCCAGCTGTACAATTCTATTTCCCAGCTTGGATGGGAAAGATGCTGATTCCTGCTAGGGCTGGGAAAAAAAAGTCTGTCTGAATGAATAATTGATACATTTCTACAAAGTAATTGCAACCCTAAGTAAAATAAAAGGCACATCTCAGGAGGACATTTGCTGGCACTGACATGCAACAGACCAACGTTTTGCCCAGCAGCTGTTGGACAAGCACTGAAACACCACTGCTGTTGTAAATGGAACAAGTCACATAGTGGCAACTCAAAGCAGAATGGACTGACACAAATATACATACACACACTTGCTCCCCACCAGCATCAGGCATACAAACCACAGGTGGGAAATCAGACTTTCCCTTACTTGGAAATTCTACGTTGTGCAAACAGTCCCTTTTATAGACATTTGTTTTGACATTCAACATCTGACCCTCCATTGCACTCCAAACAAAAAAGAATAATCTACAAACTGAGTTGAAACTTTGACAGAGTCAGGAGTTCCTCTCATTTGACAACTCTAATCATTGCACAGTTAACATTTGATTTATGGCAGGCTTCCTCCTCCATACTGTCCTACCACCAAGAACGGATGCGTAAACCTGTTGATCATCTTCAGTTAGAGCTTTTATGCATCGTAAATGCATATTGGACAACGAAGGTGTAACTTGCGCATCACTATCTTTGGATTTCTGTTCAGCAAGCAGCTCTGAGCACTGTACAGCAGGATTTCTATCTCCCTCCAGATGCTCCAAAGACAGAAAATGCTTGTGACTGGTCTGAGGGACTATAAATTAAGACCTGTGAGTCTGACCCATCTAGAGAGTCAAACTGAAATGCCACAAATGGAAAGAAAAGCCTTGCGTTCAGCTTTAGCACTGGACTGGGGTCATCTATGACATGGAATGTGAATGGGCTAAGACTTCAGAAGTTTCGGGATGACTATGCAAACCAAGGAGGCTTATGATCCCATGACCTGTCCGCTTTCACAGCGCATCGCTCTGGCGTACCAGGGGAATGGCTGCTCGATGTTCTTTTAACTCATTTGTTCTTAGAAGCCTGCTTTTATTTCAGGCTGAACTATAAATTTGCCCCAAATGCCAGATGTGAATTAAAGATTTTGTGAGTTTTCTAAAAACAAATTGGGTAGACGTTTATGCTCTGAAAATAGAAATAAAATGACCCCCCCCCCATCTGTAAGTAAGACAATGCTTTTACTAGGATTTTCAGCATCTCTGAAACATTACAAGTTACCAATGACTAGTATCGGTATTCTATTTATGTATTTCTAGCCTATGTGAATTTGCATTTTTGCAGCTTTTCCCTCGCACTTGACTTGTATCTGTTCTCTGTAAACTATCCAATCCAAACACGGCTCCAAAAGCTCTAATCGTTTACTTTATACTTCTAACCACACCTCATACAAAGACCTTCCCTCACAGCTTCTTGTATTGAGATGCACTTAATATGCTGGATGGATTATGCACAAAAGATCCATTTTAATTTCTGACATTTCCGTGAGGCTATTTAAAATGTCATGATAGAAACGCTGGCCAACAGCCAAAAAGTGCCTCAAAGTGCCTTTGACGTGTGGAAGTGCACAATGCGCTTCACATAGTCTGTGAGATCTAAGCTTCCTAGTTAGGCAGCATTCACAACTAAAAACAAGTTGAAATATGCAGTACTGGGGAAGGGACAAAAGCCAGAAAAGCTTTAGCAGTAAAGGGCCGTCTATAGGTTTAGACACAAATAAGTAGAAAAAACCACTACTGAGAGGCTTATTTGTGCACAACCATTTTGTAATAGTTTCAAGTCTGTCATCAACAAGGGTACAGGTGTCAAAAATCCAGTAATTACTGAAATGAAGTTGTTGGGAGGCCATCACATAAACATGATGTTTGGGAACACCTAATGCAAACAGAAATGCTTCACTGAGAAGAATCCTAATCTATCTTAAACAAATACGCAAGAAAAGGAAAAAAGGGGAACTTAACCTGGGGGGATGTGGTAGCAAGGTATTCTTGTGCTGCTCTGCAGGTTTTGATTTCAGGAGCACTCCTGCAAAGAAGTGTCTCTGCATTCTGTGCACACATAACTATTATCCTTCAGCCTGGTAGTCCTTCCAGAATGTATCAATTTTGCTGAACTTTGCTCTTTCCAAGAGAAAGTGTTTTTCACCCTAAAGGTGCAGTTGTCATTCCCTTATGAAATTCAGATACATTCCATGCTCTCTTGATAATTAGATAGAAAGCCAACTCCCATCTTTAAATCCATCAGGTGATTTTTAAATCCACTCACTGTTGCAGCCGCTGCTGCCTCTAGTGCCTGCTCGTTCGGGACTGTGCTGACTTGGGCCTCCACGGGTTGCCCTTCCTGATAGTGAATGGAAGAAAAGAAAGGGAGGAGGAAGAAAACAAAAAGAGAAAGGGAGACGAATGGAGGGGACATGGGAGGATGAAAGATGGTCAGAGAAGGGAGAGGGAGTGTCTTTAACTGAACTGATCTTTGACTCACTTAACATCCTAAAAGCTGTCTGCCATACATGCAGGGAGAATTTTCAAGTATCCTCAGTGCACGTGTGCCAGGTTCCTGCATTTTATATAAAGATACTTTACAGTATAGTTGGAAACCTAGAGAGTACCCCAGAAGACAACCTCTCACAAAATGACTGCGACAAAATGACTGCGTAAGTCTTTTTTTTTTTTTTTTTTTTTTTTTTTTTTTTTTTTTTTTTTTTTTTTTTTTTTTTTTTTTTTTTTTTTTTTTTTTTTTTTTTTTTTTTCCTTTTAATTGTTATTGTTAAAGCAGTTTGGATGGTAAAAAAAGATGGCTGATAAGCCTGCCAGCCAATCAAGCTTACACCTCTGCTTTTACATTGTCAGCCTAGTGAAGGCACAGAAGTGCATCCAGCAACTAGTAAGACAGCATTCCTAAACCAGCTGACAAAGCCCAAGCCAGATACATTGTTTTTATCATTACCAATATACAGGGTTTTTAAAAGCAGATTTGATGCTGGATCCAGATCTGAGAAGCAGGCAGGCAATACTTTGTCTCCAGTAAAACCCACCTTTATGCCTAGGAATATGCAAAAACGTTTTACAGGTCACAATGCAGTGTGAACCTACGTATCCAAGATCAAGATGGAGAACATAGCTTTTCAACCGTAATTAGTTTTCATATTGAAAATATAAGAGGTAGTCACCCACCAAGTGCTTTCTCCTCAAATACTGATGGCGAAGGACCAGGGGTTTAGCTACCAGCATCCATGGCACACACAGTAACGCCACCACCACTAGGAAACACTGGAGCCCTTGCTGTAAAAGAAACAAGTCTCAGATGATTTAGTGGCAGTCCATGCTCAAACACACACAAGAAACCTAGCAAGAGGTCTTATGCAACACTGAATGACTGAATTCCCAGAGTATGTGGATGCTTCACTCTCTCTCTCTTTCTGGAATAGCAAGATGTGCTGTACTTAATGGCTGCTTGCAGCTGCACCATCTGATTGTACACAGCATGTAAGGCTGATACGGGTTTAGATTAAGGAAAAATCCGAAAGATTCTGCAGGGAATGACAGTTCGGCAGACGTCTGATAGTGCTGGGATGAAATGGCATTAGTGCCTTAGCTAAGCTTAGAGGCACCACACTGCAGATGCAGGACAATATTCCTTATTGCTTTCCACTATTAGTCTGGATCCAAATGTTCTGGAGCCACAGTTGACTTAGGTTCAGACTGATATAAATTCCCGGTATAGGGATCGTTCCTTCCTTCTTCAACATTACATAGTGTCAGGCTTTGGAAATGATGCCACATTTCCTCTATCACAGAGAAAAATAGTTTCACACTTGATTTCACAATTATTATAAGGTCAATAAAAGACTAATATCATGAAGCATCTCTGATCCTATTCTAGCAAGAACACGCACCTGCCCTTTATAAAGCATCTTATTACTGGTATCACTGTAGGAGAACAGAAACATGTTGATAAAATGTATTAAAAGGCTTGGTGCATCCTTTGACGTGTGAGCATCGTAGGCTGTCCACTTGTAGAAAATGAGAATAACAAGGTATCCAAACAGCGATGACATGAAAATAATTTCTGGAATGAATCCAAGGTATATGTTCAGTGGCTTCTTAAAATAGCTACAGAAAAAAAAAAAAGGAGAGTTTAAAATTACATTTGGTTAGCATTAGGCAGATGTAGGGCAGAAACTTTTAATGAGAATGTGAAGAGCATCTTTGGAACAAAACTGTAGGGGCTCAGCATTTCAACAATAGCTGGGACTTAAACACTGTAACTACTTGACGTGCATAGTTCTACATACGCAGACAGAAACAACTGTATTGCACCCTTCAATCAGAAGTTAAAGTCTTGACAGGCTCCTGCATCTTAAACTAATACACACATTACACCCAAAGAAGTTCCCCCCCACCCGCACCAAGAAAAACAGAGCAAAGCGCTTACATATGGTTAAGAAGACTCAATGTGACACCAAAGAGCATGTGGATAATGCCAAGAATCACAGACATTTTCATTTTAAACGAATTGAGGAAGGCCAGCTTATTGCTGGCAATATTCCAAATCTGTGAAAAACAACACTGAGTCAGCCAAACACTGAGTAAAAGAAAAACAGAGGAGAATGAAAATGTTCACTTTGAACTAAACAGTATTAACCATCCAGGAAGTATTAGGCTGTAAGAGTAGGGTTTTTTTGAAGATGTGTTTGTCACACGGGTATCTTTTGGGGAAATGAGCAGACAACCTTTTCTGCTAGGAACACTGTCTTACAGCAACTGATCCCACCATCAGAGCAGGAATCAAACCTTGCTTGTTTTTATGGTAGGCAAAAGTTGCAGGAAAAAGGTGGCTGTATCCTTGACAGAAAAAAAATATGATTATCCATTTAAATGAACAATTACACATAGTTTTCATTTTCTGCACTTCCTCTTTCATGTGGAACACACGCAAGTTTCGTATCAAATATTCTAAGCAGCGTGAGGAGCAGTGTTATTGATGTAGGCAGATACAAAATGACAGGATTACTTGGAATCTTACATTTCCAAGACTGACTGAAAAAAGAGATAACTTTCCCCAAGGTAAAAAAGTAACTTCATAAAGCGATTTGCAAGTCTAACCAGATTTGATTAAAACGCTGCAGGTTAGAAAGGGCGAGAAAGAAGCCTTTAATGGACCTGACAAGAAGTCTCTCTATCCTGAATCTAGCATCTCAATAGGAACTGAATTAATTTTATCGTTCAGGAGTATTTCCAACATTGATAAAGAGTTTGCTAAGGGAATGGCTGGGGCGTGGAAACCTTTCACAGTGAACTGGACAGGCACTTTTCTTTCTGTTGACACAGAGGATGTTCTTAAAGGACAGCAAAGGAAGGAAAAGCTCTTACCGGGTCAATGCCAAAGGGGTAGGGTCCACCAAACACCCCTGGAATGGCAGGGTTCAGCTGAAGCAGAGGAGTATTCTCAAGCAAGGCATCTCTGTTTGGGTATAGGTAGATTATACAAACATTAACACAAGCAACGCTGTCCTCTTTCTGTAAAAACTAACAACATTCTTCCCTTGTGAGAGCAAGGAATATCTCACATTGAGAGAACTTTAAGGCTTCTGCGTGGTCCTAGGGATTTTTCCGAATGAATAATAAATGTGTCTCGTGACCTGTTACTCAGTGTCACAAGGAAGAAAGATGCAGGGGACAGGAATCTTACTATGTCTATGAGGAGAAAGGTGCTAAACAGCATCTTTACAAGTTTTCTGGGGAAAAAAAAAAAGAAGCTGGTTTGAAACTTGATAGATATGACATTTACACCCCTCTTCCAATTCTACTTGAGCCTGAGTTCAGAAGTTTTTGTTTTCCTGAGTTGGGAGGACAATGGGGAAAGATAAGCCAACTGCTTATCACTGTCACTCTTTATCTAGTTACCAACTATTTACTCACGACCAATTGCCTTTTGAGAACATCGGTCGGACACTCCATGATGAACCGAACATATTAAGAGACTTGGAGAAGCAGTCATTGTAGATGAGGCCTGTGTAAGTGGAGAATAGTCCCATCAGCAGAATGATGTATCGACCACTAAAAATCATGTTGAACATCTAGTAAAAAAACCACAGAAAACAAAAAAACCCAAAAAGGAACAAATAAAGTCCATGAGAACAAGGAAGGTCTCTCATAAAGACGAAACAGTAAAATCAGTTAGTTGCAGGACAAACAATATCGGCCATACGGACTAAAAGCCCAATGTCTCTATTTCCCCATGGCAGGGATTAAGGGTGCAAGAGATAGCACTGCAGAACAGAAACTGAATACAGAGGATAAACAGGCAGCGTGACTGTCCACAGAGAATCTGGGATTAGCTGAAGAGGATAAATCGCACTCCACGCACTGATGCAAGCCCCCAGCTGGCAGCATTAGTTTGGAACTAGGCAGTGCAGACCCTGTTCAGCTTTCTCCATGCTCTGTCAGTGTATCTCACCTCTGGTTCACCTCCTGTCAACCTAAGCCCTGAGCAAGCAAAACCCACCTAGATCAGCAAATAGGAAAAATCTTGAAGATACGATATACATGTACAGAAATTAAGAGTTTTGCAGTGACTGAACCCCTTTATGATCCAGCCAAGTTTTGGGTGATTTGCTTACAACAGCTTACCTACTACACTTGATAAACAATTTCCTTCAAACAACTAAAAGTAATAATTTCCTATAAACATCTGAAAGGAAAACTAAAGGAACTCACTACTGTTATGAAATGATGCTACTCTGTCTGTGGTCTACAAGCTTCTCACTCTGTCTGTGTGCTTCACAAATTTCAAATGTAAGGAGAAATGGGCATTCTCAACTCAAGGGGGGAAGGATGTGAGTAAACCAAGCTGCAACTCTTTGTTTTAAATGCAAAGCTCAGCATGACCTGCACTGTACCTCATTGTCACTCTTCTGTGACAGAATACGACTTTCCCTGAGCACCATCCAGACAGCAATCAGAGTCATCAGGATTCCATGGCCAAAATCTCCAAACATCACAGCAAACAGAAACGGGAAGGTAATGATCGTATATGGTGCTGTAAGAGAAAAGATAACACTCCTAGGGCACTGTATTTGAGTAAGCCCAGATTTACCACAGTATAATTTATGCAATTTAGCAATATAATTCCCAAGGTTCTCCTCTGCTTCTGAAAGGTGTTAAGTACTCTAGTAGAAATTTTCACACAGGACAGACAATACAGAGAAACACCATGACTAAAAAATTGAGATAGATGTCTTGAACTTATATAAGTATGATTTTACCTGGATTTATTTCCCGGTATGTTCCAATGCCATAAGCATCAACAATGTTTTGAAAGCCAGAAGTAAACTTGTTAGTTTTGTTGTATGTTGGTGGGGTCTGATTGGTTTGCATCCTATTTAAAATAGATGGGACAGTGGATCCACTGTGCTCCTGTTTAAAAAAAAAAAGATTAGAAAACCCACCCTCAGAGCACTGGAGGACAGAGTACAACACCACTTTCTCGTTAGCATTTGGAAAACTACAAGCTTGCATTTTTCTAGTGTGCTTGCATGATGAGAAATATACTCGAGCAGCTGAGGAAGGTTGCCAAGTTTCCACTGCTCTCCACTTTGTATAGCAGGAGGAGAAGCACTTGCAGTACGGATGAACATTGTCTGATTAGGACAGACAAGAACACTCATGCAAGAGTTTGTTTTTTTTAAAACAGCAAATGAAAGGACTTCAAGACACCCAACTCTGTTATCTGTCTATCTGAGCAGATGGCGAGCTTGCTAATGTCCTGGATAGCTCCTTTCAATAAGTTTCACTATATATCCAAACAGCAGGACTACAAAGCACAGCCAGCTCTGTACAACTAAATGTACCAAAGGACTCAAACACAGGAAAATGCCTTACCATTACAGCACTTTCCTGAACTTAAAGCTTTACACAACGTATTTGTTACAGTTTATCTATAAGCCATGGTTCCTGCATGTTAAATAAACTGCCCTCTGTGAGGACTCATTCAAACAGCCCGAAGGGATGGTTTTCAGAGACTCGCAGTTTGGAAAAATCAATTAATCCATGCTGTGTTTGCTGACAGTCGCTAGTCTGCTTGAACAGCAGCAGACAGGAGCAGGACAGCAGTTACTCACAGTGCCTCTCCTGAGAGCAAACTGGATAGAATCGAGGTCAGCAACAGGACACCAGACTTCAGCAATCAAGCACTTCTGTGTCACATCGATATTGCACAGATTCAGGGTATGGTAGATGGCCTTCATCTTGCGTACTTTGATGAACCAGACACGGATATTTTTAGCAGCTGCCTGCAAAACCCTTTGGCGATGATCCTCTGTTTGGTTCAGCACCTTTCAAAGAGAAGTAGGATAAAGATGAGGCAAAATCGTTGACCAAAACTCAAAGCATACAGAAGTGCACAGTGAAATCGGGCTAACCAACAAGACAAGCCTTACCCACCAGAGGACGGATGGATGAGCCCTCTCCCCCATCCCATGCACAAGACTGCCACATGCCTGCAATATATGCTTTAGTCTCCATATTAATTAGTTCTGCTAAAAGGTTTTAAGGCTTCTTTCCAGGGATACTTTTTGACTACTTTCCTTCTCCAACTCCAAGGTCAGTGGATATTTCAAACCACGAACTGTTCAGAGATCACAGAGAACATTTTTTCCTCCACCCAGGTTAAAAGAGCAGAGAAGAGTTCTACAAGTGAGGTGTACATTGCCTTAAGAAAACACACAAAGATTACAATGAAGGACTTTTTTACTGAAGGGAAAAGGAGAAAGTGTTTTCTACTGAGGGTGTTTTCCAGCTGGAACATATCTAACTCATGCCAAGTCAGACTTCCAGACTGGAAAGTCTTAGACTCAAGGGAAAGGGAGGACACAGGGCACACGCAGCTTTGAATCCTACTAGTTAAATTGCTTCTGAGTTCTTCTCTACTTTAAAATTGCTAAACAGCTGTACTACACAACTCCCAGCTTGAGACAGTTTCTGTATCAAATAAGCAGTCCAAATTCAACCGTTTTTCCTTTTTAGTTTCTGAACCTTTTCTTATTTTTTGTCTCAAATCCCTTAAATTTTTCTGCATGTAACATACTGCCTTTCTTCCTTGAAGCAAGCATCAAATGTTTCACAGCTGGCACCCAGTAGATTTGTGTGCTGATTACTTTTTACCAACACTCAGGCTGCTGCACAAGAGATTAGTTGTAAAGCAGAAGCTCTTCAGGACAGCCCAATGTGAAAATATGAAGGTAGAAAAAAAAATAGCTAAGTTAAAGTTAGCATTGTTATCTCAACTTGGAAATAAGTTTAAGTGTTTTCAAAGTTCTTGCAGATGAAGCAGGCAATTATACAAGCATGCTTTCAGAGTTGGAAAACATGGTATCTCCTTACACATGCATATTCGTCTCTGCTCCCTGGCATGATGTTCTCTATCGATGCTGTACTTACATGTATATAATTAACTGCTTAGCCCTCCAGAAAGAGGAAACCACTCCACCATCCTAAACCCTGACAAAGAAAACAACTGAGCAGACAGTCTCCAAACACCTTTCTTGCACTGATGAGCTGCTGGTCTCAAGCTACCTGGAGCTGAAAATATGGCCATCTAATAGGGCCAAAAATTCTCCTGTTTTGATAGGATCCAAAGATGTTTTCAACTATATTATTAAAGAAAAAAGGGCATTGACCCCAGTTATTTTACCATCTGAAGATCATCAATTCTGGTATTGACACCAGAAGCCATTTCCTTCCGCTCCTGCGGTGTTTCTGGGCAGGGGTAGAGGGAGGCACGGAATCTGAAAGACATGCAAGCCACCTTAGTAACAAAGATGGAAAGAAGATAAACCAAGTCAGGGAAATAGATGGCTGAACACAGAAATAAAGCAACAAGCGCCTTAAGAGAAGTTTCTGATCAGCAAAGACTGCCAAAACGGAAACTGAATGCTTAAGAAAATGGAAGTGGGAGAAAATCCTCTGTTCCCTGTACTGACAGTGTCTCAAAGGCACTGTCACGAAGTTGATTAGCCATCCCAGTTCAGGGTGCTCCTATCATGCCAACGCAGCTGCTGCTAGAAGCAGTCACTGTTGGTCCTCCCTGTGAGAGTATCACCCGCTGACATCCCACTAGGTCTGTCCGAGAGTTCAACACTTGAACTCCCCTGTTTTCAGGCATTCTCTAGCAAAGTAGTCATCTGCTTTGAGCATTACGAGCTTGGGGAGTGGCTAGTTTGACTGCAAAATACGTTTCAGCTACTTATGATACGTTTTATCAAAACATGTACTCCTGCAGTCATTGTGAAATAAGGATTTGAAAAACATTGATATTAACTCATGTCAATGTGTTTCACATATTTGAGAGAGCTGCCCAGCTGTAAGACTTTCATACCCTTCACATATCTTCTTGACTCTGTTCTTCAGCTGGTCACCTTGGAAAAAGATGATAAACACAGACTTGTGCACATAATCCCCCTAGAAGAGAAGAAAGAGTACACTGTAATAGCTCAGCTATCTACAGAAATTAGCATTATAGCAAATTACAACAGAGTCCTACTTTTCCTTCCTCTGAATCTGTACATATAGAGCTCATATCTGCACAGCAAGTCAAAAATGTACCTTAACGACACTGAAACGGTCACAAGGAAAGCAATTTTCTTAGCCTCAGTATAGAATACCCCTACTGTACTTGTGTTTACTGAAGCAAAATGTTCTAGATTATCTATTATCTATTCTATGTAATACAATAAACAGGAAAACCTGGGAAGATCTCCAAAAGAAGAGAGATGCAATGAAATATTTATCAGCACTTAACTGCAGTCAGCTCACCTACACAATCAAGCAAAAAGCTAAAGAGTGAATGAAAATAAGATGAAGCAGACTTTAACAACTTTGACTCTCCAGGGAGGCCAGCGGCACATTCTTTGCACAGCTGTTTTCATGCTGGTAGCCAGGTCCCCTTTCCTGCATTTGTTGACAAGTTATTGTTCTACCTTACTTAGGAAATTTTAACGTAATGTTTCAAGAATAATTACATTAGGTGTAACCTCAATTTAAGGAAGTGTTGCACAATAAGAACAAAGTCTCTCCTAGTAGACAGATAATTCAGCAGGTCAACTACCAGCAGTCAGTGGGACAAGAGAACAAGTCAGCCTTACAGGAGAAACAAAGAGGCAGTTACCGAGTTTCAACTCTTTTGTCTTTGTTCCAGTGCAGCCTACATACAGCTTTTCTTTTTACTGCTTAAGAGCAAGAGTTCCCGAAGTTTGGGCATTGTCTGTTGATTCGAGCAAAGAGGACACTGAATGTAAAAACAGGCCCAATCACAACATTTACTATTTATATTTGTAATAAAGCCAAAAATTCTCAGGTGGATGTTTAAATTATTGGTTAGCAAATTAAGAAAAACGAAAGGTCCAAGTTCAGAGTGAATGAGCTACAGATGTTATGCTGCTAATGTCCAGAAGAGCCTCTTTCAAGGAGGATCACTACTTATTCGGAATTGCATACAGGAGTTGCACTTGTAGTTTGTGCCAGGGAAGCAACTGTGCCCTGCTGCAGTCCAAATTTTGAGTTGTTTTCCCCCCTTTCAACAGCATTCACCATCCATCCTGCTATTTTTGTTTTAATAAAACGGGAAAACATTTGTCACTAAAGCCTCAGAGGCTGCACGTAGGTACTGTGAAGGGACACAACACAAACGTTTGACTGCACGGAGCTCATTAAGGGATAAAGACTTAGATCTATAAGAAAATCCTTTTACACATCTGAGACTTGTGCTGCTGTAAACAATAGTTCCTTTTACCGTTACAGGATCCTCCAGGGGGTTTTCAATTTCTGCTTGACGCAGGAATACATTCCCTCGGCACACTCGCCACAGCATGCGCTCAAACATGGGGATTCGCTCACGGTTGATCACACCAGCCACAAACCTGTGAAGGGGACAGCATAAATGTCATTCTGCACCTAAAAGAATACATAGCCTAACGCCCAAAACACTGATGGCAACTGGAGTTTAGCATCAGATTGAAAGCTACAAAAATCTTATTTTGAAATTAGCTCTTTAAGCAAAATGGAAGGTCCTCTAAATACATAGAGATAAAAGCACAACAAAAACAACTGCACTACAGCAAAAGCTATGCCTTTTAACAGAATGAAATCATCTAATAAATAAATCACTGGCCTATGCCTTTTAACAGAATGAAATCATCTATTAAAAAAATAAATAAATCACTGGTTAAAGGAGAAACAAATGCATTTAGACATACAGTTTCTATGCCTGCTAGTCTTCATTTCAATAGGTTCCTGGTACGTTACATGACAAGGATTATAGCAGTCACAGCTACCATTGACTATGTTCTAGGCATGTGCTTCAGAAGACCTCACTGGTTCAAACCCCTGCGTCCAAATAAAGAATTACACACATACAAAGACAGCCTGGAAGCAGCTAATGAAGAGGATATAGAACTATACAGATTTTTCAGAGTATTATGTGCCCACAGTAGTTACTAGTTTCAACAAAGCTGTGAGAGCTCAGAATGTCTGAAAAAGGAACCAGAACAGATTTACAAGAAACAAACCAGTAAAATTTTCTTGTGCAGAGAGAGATGTGTGAAGCACAAATATGAACTGGGAAGTTAATCTACGCAGGACAAAACCAGAGACCAACAGCTAGTTCTAGATCAGCCTTCATCTGCTTGATGTGCCAGTCCGGAAAGTTCCACAACTGTGCTCAAATCGTTGCGGATGCCACAGGATGAACGTAAACCAGCAACCCTAACACAGGACAGAAGAAAGCACAAATTGCCATTACCCGAGTCGTAGCGGGGCACCTCTTCCCATCTCGCTTGGTTCCAGGAGCGAAGAGGATTCCTCCAACAGGTCTGGATCCGCCATCTGCTGATGATGCAATTCAGCCTGAATTCACAAATCAATTAATATCTAATGAAACTAGTTAGTGGCATGCAGGGAACGAGGAACCAGGAGATAGTTTGGGGAGACAAAAAAAGAAAAAGAAAAAAAAAGAAAATAAAAAGAAAGAACAAACATAAGACAGCAGAAAGAGGAACGAGATGATAGAAAGGACAGCAAGAATCACACAAGGAAGGAGAAAAACAAGAGGAAAAGTGGAATGGCTCAGCAAAGCTTCTATACAAGAAAGATCTGAAGACTGCTGCAACAGAACAAAGGGGCTGTGGGATATATAAGTCTGAAGAAAGGCAGAATTAAAAAAAATTTACCGAGTTTTAAATACAAGTGATGTTCCCAAGAACCATTTTTTAATGGCACAAAACAGACTGACACACCTTACTCTCATCTTTCCCTAGACCTTAAACGGAGAAAAATGTGAAGGTAGATGCCGATTCCCTCTTACACTCCTTGTGCATTTTCTGCATATTAAAGATGCAAAAGGTGTTTCTAAGAGGTGCCTGGGAAATTGTACTTGCATGTAAAGTAGCCTGGGAGTCTTGTTACACGCAACAGGAAGAACGAGGCGCAGGTAAGTCTTCCACAGACAGTTTAACTGACCTTAGGGCAGCCTGCAACTTCACAAGGTCGGAACCCTACAACCAGTTATGCAAGACCTGCATACCCTATACCTGTCAGCCTCCTGCCACACTCCAAAGCAAAGGCAACACCTCATTCACTTCGGAATTACGTGACGATAGTTTGATTGATTCCATGTTACTTGCCACATCAGCGTAGATACAGGGTCAGAATCAGTAACAAAACCTGGAAGTGCTGGATGGTAATTTCCTTTACTGGCTTTACAAAGTTCTCCCTCCACACACAATACTTCCAGCTTAAAAACATGCTTGCTGATTAAATCTATTAATTATTCAAGATATTTATCCTTATTCACAATATTTATTATTGCCAGACACATAAGATGCATTGCCTAGGGCAGTCTGACGATGTTGCTCATTTTTTGACTAGCTAGGCATTAAAATAGGATGTGGATTTCTACTGTCCTTCATGGCAACTAATTTGCAGGCTAAAATTCTTGGGAATATAGCTTGTAAGCGTCAGCAATTCAAGTCAGGAAGGATGCTCAAATCACATCCTCTTGCGCACCATCTCCATACTTCGTTCAACCCCGTTGTCACAGTTATTTCTACCTCTGCAGCTTATATAATGAAATGTCAAAAATTACAGTTGCCTAGCACAGAGGGCCAAATTCTACCCTCTGTGGTATACAGGAGGTCTTCCCCACAGAGCTACCAAGGGAACCTGCTAAAATACACTTGAAGGTAGAGTTTGACCCTAGAACATGTAAAATGCACGCACACATACAGCGCAGCCTTGCAAAAGTATATAGCAAGTTTAATGACTCAGCCATAGTTTCTTTATTTGTGCAATAGTTGCATCATAATTTTAGTGAAAAACTCTACGACGTTTTACTTGCATGTCAAATAAAAGTATTTACCATACACAAGAAAAGTTTTTGCAAGGCTGACATCAAATGCAGCTCAATTGCTTGTACACACACTTGCTTTAGCTTACAGATGTTACAAAAGTAAGGGAGCCCTTAGTTTAGTTTGGAAAGCCAACATGAAGAATTTCTGATCCTTTCAACTTTAAGGCAACTTGTTGCACTATCAAAAACTGAATGAAAATTTTGCTTCATAGAGAACATGACCAAAATAAAGTTTGGTACCCCAAAACAAAACATACAGACCAAACATACCAGTGATTATTTGATATCTAGATTTCAGGATGTTGAAAAACAATAAGATAAAGTTACAATTTTAAGAGGCTTGTATTGTATTTATCGGTAATCAAGACAGTCTCTGTGATAATTTTTGTGAGGCGCACCACATTTTAGCATATGAAACATAAAAAAAGAAGGATAGCACATGTGAAAACTTTGGATCCGCCTCACTTGAGAGAGTAATTCTTATAAATGTTTAATATTACCTCTGACCCTTTTGGGCTACGCGTCCTTTATTCAGGACATTGTATAAAACAGAGACAAGTCCTGCTTAGAGGGGTTGAAATTACAAAACAAAACATCTTAGAATATGACCCTTTTGGGCTACGCGTCCTTTATTCAGGACATTGTATAAAACAGAGACAAGTCCTGCTTAGAGGGGTTGAATTTACAAAACAAAGCATCTTAGAATCAATTTGGATTAGACCAGTTTTACTAAACAAGAACTTTCTTACACAAGTATTATTTGCATAACAAAACCCTACGTTCTTTAAACTCATCTCTCAACTACTTTGATTTGATGATCACACCCTTTCTAGAAAGGAAACAGCATAGCAACATCAGCTCTGGTTCTGGAAGGATAACTAAAGCAGTGTTGTAAGACTTAACAGAAATAAAAAATTGAGAGACTATGTGGAAATGAACGAGCTATCCAGCTACAATGCAAAAAAACCCCAAGACTCTAGGAAATTTACTTTGAATAAGAGTTTTCACCAGCAGCAAGTGAAATAGCATAGTTATTGTGAAGTATTTTCTACTACATCAGATCGTTCAGGGTTGGAAAAACCCAAGCATTTGCACGTCAGTAATCAGAACGCGGACCTTTCATTATTAAACATCTTTAAAGTGCTTACTGTTCACCCAGATCAGCACCTTTAATCTCAAGGCCTGAAAAAAGAGCTTCATTTTCCCTGCTCTTGATTATAGTTCTGCTCTGTAACGGCTCTGGATCGCTACACACAGTGCCATACAATTCAAGCCCCTTCCAGTTCACGAACAAAACAAAAATCAGTTTTCACAACAACTAAAAAGGGTTCATTTCACCATCTAACTTATTAATCCAGAGTCCAGACAGAAATGACAGATGCAAAACAAACAGAAAAAAGCAGATGGCGAGAAGAGTTAGAGGAAAGAGAGACAGGGGACTGCATGCCATTAACCATTACTTTTCCAGTCTTCTTTTATGCTCACACTCTAGGCAAAACTTTCAGAGAAATCTCTCCAGCTCATACTGTTCTTCATAAGCAAAGACAAGAAGACTGAGAAAAGGAGCATAATCATCAACATGGTATGTTGAAACAAGAAATGGCTACTTTGACTAGAATGGTCACATGAAGAACAAGTGCAGAAATTTTGCCATCCTCCCTTCCCCAGTGCACAAACTCCGGAGGGCAGAGCAAATGCCAAGTATAAAGGACTTTGGATAGCAAGCCATTTCTTGTGCAACTTATTACTATGAATAATACATTCGTAATTACAAGTTATTGAAGTCTTCAAGTGTTGAAGGTACTGGGCAAATGACAGCATGAAGAAATGAAGCGTTCACTACTTTGGAATAATAAGCAGACTGCACAAGGCTCTGAAGTCCTGGATTAGCCAGGATCTCTCACGCACAGCTGTTTGCTGGTTACAGTGTGAACTGAAACAGTTTTAAATTTTCAACACTTATGTTTTACTGAACTTCACACGAGCTGTTCAGTTTGCTTTTACATATAGCAGTACATTTTATTTGTTGTGTTTTGTTATTACAGGAAACAGTTACCAAACAGGAGCAGGAACACATCTAAACTTTCCGTGGCCAGTTCATTTAAGTCTGACATGAGTTCCATCTCGTGGGTAGAGTCACCTGACGTAGACCGTTTCAGTAGAAAATTGATTTTGATCTTTAAATTTAGTACGATCATACTGTACTTGAAGAAAAGAAGCAGGCAGCTCTCGCCAGAGAGGACAGTAATTAATAAAAAAGCGCACAGCACTAGCTGTACTTGGTTATACTCAATACTTAGAACAGGCAGGCAGTGGCACCTTAATGCAGCCAAGTAGTAGATTATCAGGTTAACGCTGTTTGTCCAAGGAGACCCAGCAACTTGTAAGTGAACATTCAACACTCAAAGACGAGTTTTTTTGTACCGAAACCAACCCCACGACCAATCAACCGATCACACTAGCAGCAGTATCTATGTCAGCAGTGACCAAGACTTGTGTTGGTATGGGAACAACCTTAATGCCTGAACAGGCAGCATCCTGCGCCAACAAAACAAAAACCAAACCGTTAGATAAACGGTCTGAAGTTTGCAGGAGCCCAGCTCTACTTGATCACAGCCTTTGTAAAGGCCAGAAGCCATACCTGCTAAGACCTCTTTGATCAAATCCTTGGACTAGAGGAAACCGGACATGTACTCAGCAAAAACATGTCCTTACTGTTCTAAAAAACATACAGGAGCTCTTTGAGAAAACTCCCTAGACTTTGAGATACTTCAGCTTTACAACGAAGGACAACTACTTCTCCCATGTGGGCTTTATGTCTGCATCATGAATGACATCAGAGTAGCTCTTCTCCAGTCTAGTGGAAGAGTTGCCAGTTTCTGGCCTAGCTGGTATTTGACAAAATGTTGAAGATTTTACATGGCAGCTTTGCTCCAGAACTTACCTCTGAAAACTTTAGGGTTTGAGCAAAGGCTCGATTAAATAAATAAATAATCTATTACTTCAGTGGACTTTGTCCTATGACCCTAATGAGTAATCTCCATATAACATTTCAAAGGCTGAAGAGAAATTAAGCTTGATTGTAATTCCTCTGTGTAAGCGAGGCATGACTGTTTATCTGCATACGTACCAAAGAGACTCTTACACTGCTTACAGTGTTCACTGTAGCACAAAATTTTTGGTCTGTTGATGTGCTTTAAAAACTACTAGCATCTTAAATTATTTTACATGATTTTTAGACAAACCATTGCTTAACTAAAAAAAAAAACAAACAAGCCCAAAACCAACATCATAAGAGGTAAATCATGGGTAGCTATGCGTACTGCATGAAAAATGGAAAATAATTTGAGAAGCTTTCTTAAACAAAGCGTAAAAATGACCCTGCTGTCCAAAACAGCAACTAAAAGTATATTTGAGAATAAAGATGGTAATCTGTGGGAGAAGAACCAGCTGCCCAAGTGTTAACCCGCCCCCAGTATTCTGACCTCATCAAAAAATTGCTGAGTTTTACGCAGTATAAATTTTAACTCTGTCAGCTCCAAGAAGTTTCTCTTCAGAGCTTCCTGGTTTGTGTTGATTTCTTTAAGCTCATTTTCAATTTTCTCAAAGTTTGCCTGCAAGATGGGAAAAGAAGAAGAAAGAAAAAGGACTTAAAGCAATTCCATAAATAAGTGCTGTTAAGTCTATTAAAACAAGAAAGTAGGCAAGATGCTTTACATTTCCACACAATTTGCATACAATTACAGACGCGTCTCTGGCCTGCTGTGGCACACAGATCCAGATTTGTGACATTCTCTTCAGGCAACTTGAAACTTTTCGTACTTGGCCAGTCTTTTACAGACTGGATTTACACAGTGTTCTTCAAATAGTTAAAAACCCTTATAAACTTTATGGCAAACCCACCACAAACCATGCAGTTCCAACAGTTTTTGACTCATTTAAATGGGTGAAATGTCTTTTAAGTACTTTCACTTCTAACTGTATTTGGATAAATGCACAAACAAAACAAACCAAAATCAACCTGATGTGAGCGTGTCAAGTGCCAGCTGGGGACTATGGTTAATGTACCTTTGCCGCTAAATTCAATGGGTATCTACCAACGGAGATAGCTTCCCCTGTTTCCATCTAGAGTCAAATACTACTTGGGTATTAACACACATCATTACCTCCAAGTCAATCATGTCACGTGGAAAAGGCACCTCCGGGTTTTCACCAGTGTCCATGATAGGAATATTTGCTTTTTTAATCTCCTTCTCAACAAACCCTGGAGAGACAACACTGTTAATGTTAACTGAAGAAATACTTCAGTGTCAAACTGTCACCGTAACCTCCACCTAGCCCGATTAGCAGCTGTGAGTTCTTCCACCTCCTACTCCAAGATCCTCTGACTTGGTTAAAGTTATCTGTCAAGCAGGAAGCGGATCCCGGAGGCAGTCTGACTGGCTGACAGACAGAAGAAAGGCAGCCTTCGCTGCTCCAAAGTCAGAGCTTTGTTTTCTGACGCTGCCTTGCATGTGTGGCTTGGGTTGGATTTTTCTGGAAAAGCTACAGAGTTAGAGCCGTATCAAAATCCAGAGAGAAACGTACTTAGCTTTCGGTCCATTTCTTCACACCTCCTGACTTCATTAACGAATTTTCGCTGGAACACGTTCACGTCCGGGTTCAGCTGCAGAGAGAGGCACGTTTCCTC
>NW_008794172.1:851359-874703 GCF_000699145.1 Aptenodytes forsteri | reverse complement strand
TCGGCCGAGCCCTGTGCCCGGCGCCGTGGCACAGCTGGGTGCCCCAGCCCCGCGCGCCTGAGCCTCGCTGCCTTCCCGCTCCAGCTGGCCCAAAGTAAGGGTTTCCTCGTTGAAGTCAGTAGGATTGTGGGAAGTGAAAGAGCAAAAAATAGCTCTTCGGAGTTAAATCCAAGCGTTGTGCAAGCACACGTCGATGGAGGCAGTTCCCTCCAGCAGCCCGAAGGCTAACCCGTGGGTATAGCACTTCATAACAGAAATCCAATTAAATACAAGAAACCTCCCTGCCCGTCAGGGGTTTTCTGCACTAGACTGTTAATGGAAGCATGGTTCATTGGGAAGGGAGCCAAAAATCACAGACAGTTAAGTTACAATACACTGAACTTCCAAGTACTTCTACTTACTGACTGTGTCTTTGAGTAAATGCTTGGTCTTGGTATGATTAAAAGAGGAGCTTTTGCAATAGCAAAAATATGATTTAACCACAGATCCCTTTTCACACGGTTGTCTTTGTTTTGAGAGCCCCTCATGGTGCACAGCAAAGCGGAGGTGTGATGCCCCTTCGGGATCTGGGCAGGCATTTGCCTCCTTTGGAATGGAGGATCCTAGTTATTGCTGTGTGCCCCTGACAGAGGGGCACCGACGGGGGTGTGGGTGCTGCTCAAGCTCAGAAGAACAAATCCCAAGCACTGCTCCTCAGAGCTCCTACGAGACAAAAGACCACCTGAAGATACGTAAGGAAATAACGACGTCGTGCGGGTCAGCGTGGTGGGCTGCAGTCATGGCGAACGACACCTTATGCCAGCAGACTCAGGCTGTGTTAGTGAGGCTGGTGGTGCTGCGTGATGGAAATGGCAGTGGCAGGGCTGCTAACGCTCTCGGTTTTTGCTTTTATTCTGATATTTGACGTGTCTCAAATTGATTATGAAAAAGTGAGCAAGTTAGGAGGTTAAATAACATGTATCTTAATTTGTCATGAGGTGAGTTTGGTGCCTGTGAAATGCATTGCACGGGCAGTGGCCTATAAAGCTGAATTCTCCTCATTTGTGGGATGCATCTAACAGTACAGAAAGTTGCACACGTACTGCACGTTTCCTCCCCCTGTACTTACCCCCAGGTCTTTGGAAAACAGAGGATAATTTTCTTTCTTTTTCTCTGTCCAGTCCGTTTCCGCTGTACGTAAGCTACAGGTGAAGGGACAAATTGTGTCAACTGCACGTGGTGAAATTTAACAGAGAGTCTGTCCACTGCAAGCCAAGGCCATTCCTTATTTCTGACAGGCCCTAAGCAGCTGTATCTTGCTGTTTAAGAAGTTCGTGAGCTGAGCGGTTTCCTCTAGTCGCAGGAACTTCCACGCACTGATGTGGAAGCAGATGCTGCACATTGTATTCCTTTGTTGTCCTGCATACATCTGACAGTTTTTCTTTGAAGCTGAAATACGCTAGTTTGTGTTTGGACTGTCTGTTCCGTGTCCATGTAAAGAATTCAGCAGTGGTGCTATAAAATCGCTGGGATATTGGAATGATCAGTAATATCTAAGGCATAGTGCAAGTGTGGAAGAGCCAAAGATCAAGCGGTATCTACCATGCAATGAGAGCAGCAAGAAATTGTTCGCACTAGAAGAGATTGAGACGGGTTTCACTGTCCTGGGTGCTCAAGTCAGTGCGAAGGCTCCAAAGGGAAGGCTGCAGTTTGCCACCTATTGGCTTTTCCGGGTATGTCTCCACGGCAGAAAATGGCTGAAATGAAGTTAGTCCTAACATAGAAAATTACTCATCGCATTTTAGCCTGGGGTGTGATTGCTGCGTGCACGGCAAGCAGCGAGTGTGGCACTGAGTGTGGCACTCCATCTCTTCTACTGAGTATCAAGACGAAATACAAATTCCTGCTCTCTTGTTTTATCTGACGCTATCTAGATTGACCTACTCAGTCTGATTTCTTTTTAAATTATTCCCAAATGGGGAAACGAAGGCACAGAGATTGCATTGAAGTCACACATGGAATAGATGGCAGACCTAGAAAGAGAGCACTGGTCTGCTCGCATCCTGTCCTGTACGTGAAACTTCACAGCAGATATCTGTGGAAATCCACTCTGAAGCAGATATCCCCAGTGAGAAACAACTGCAGAGCCTCAACGCTATCTGGCTGGCCTGAGGATTTTTTTCATGGAACTGACTCATCAGCAGCAAACACTGGAAATAAATCCTCAGGAAAAAGGTCCCTCCAGGAAAAAACAGGATATAGAAAAGCAACCTATTTTTAATACATGACATAATACCTATTGTGGAAGCCGCACAGCACAATTTACTGATGCACAGTGAAACCAAATCTAGATCAATGGTGCAGTGTGGGTACAACAGCGGTAAAAAGCGAGCTGTCACATGGTAGAGAACACAGAGGCACAGAAAGTGCTGGCTGTCATGAGCATTCATCATTAAACAATGTTCCTGTACATCTGTTTGTGCGTCGTGGGTTTCCCAGCTTGTATGCTTGGAATTAAGCATTTCTTCCAGCACTGTCTTGAGGTAGGCTGTGAGCCTGGAGAAACCGGCTGTTGCAGAGCATTCGTTTTATTTGCCAGCCCGTGGCAAGCTGCAAGGGCAGGCTTGACCCCGGCGGGAGGCAGGATGTGCTGAGTATGACTTGCTTGTTGTCAAGGCTACAGGACAAGAGGGAAACTGCAGCCTTCCCAGTCTGCCCACAGCCCTTCAGCGGAGCCTGGAAGGGCTTTCTGCTGCCCAAGCCAGCAGAGGCTTCACAGCAGTTCTGTCCACGGGAGCTTGATTTCCTTTGCCTGAGCCAACACCAGTGATAGTGAGGAGGGTCTCACCCAGGGCCACTCTCAAGATCTGAATTTTCCTTCTTCACATTCCTGTGCTTGGTCCTGCTGGGTTGTTGTAGACAGTCTTTGGTAGCACCTCCCGAGTGTCTTCTAAGGCGGTAAGCTGATGATGGCTCCGCGAGGCACAAACTTCTGCCAGCACTATATAAGACTCTATTAATTGCTTTGTGTCAATACTGAGGTTGAAAGTTAGCAAAATGAGGATTATTTCTTCCCCGTGTTTTCCAAAGCAGTATGTACTCTGTTAAGTTCTGAAACAATTAGTATTTTTTTTACCAATAAAGCCTTATGTAACACGATGTATTTGGGCATTGCTTACAAGTACATTTTTGCATGGCATGTGCTGAAGCATGTCCCGCATTTAAAAGCCTAGTGATTAGATTTGTTGATGGATAGAGGACTGCGGAGCTGAGATAGCTACTTTCAGGTGTGAGTGGCCAGCTGCTTCACTTGAGGATGAATTATATAAGGAGGATTATTTCTTCCCCGTGTTTTCCAAAGCAGTATGTACTCTGTTAAGTTCTGAAACAATTAGTATTTTTTTTACCAATAAAGCCTTATGTAACACGATGTATTTGGGCATTGCTTACAAGTACATTTTTGCATGGCATGTGCTGAAGCATGTCCCGCATTTAAAAGCTTAGTGACTAGATTTGTTGATGGATAGAGGACTGCGGAGCTGAGATAGCTACTTTCAGGTGTGAGTGGCCAGCTGGTCCACTTCAGGACTGAATTATATTATAATTATAATTATATAATTGTAACTAAATTATATTTCTTTCAGTGTTAAATCTGCATAGAGACATGGTGCACACTGTATATATCTTGTGTACACCTGTTGTGTACATTCACACATGTGGGAGTGTGCATTTTTATGATCCAGAAGTTATGTGCCATAACTACTTAATCCAAACTGTAGCCTTTCGTTAAAGTATTGAAAATCAGGCTCTCGTAGTCCTGGAAAAAAGCTAACTATTGGCAAAAGATCTGAATTTTCCAGCTGAACTTTAACGTGTGCAGTTGTTTAAACCAGCCTTCCTTTAATGTATACAGCTGTACCCAGATGGGGTTGCTTTCTTTCCAGCAGCTTCCCGAGCCGTTTACTCAAGGTTTTTGTTTTTTCCTCTCATTACTTATAGTGCCTTTAGACTTACAGTAAAGAAGAGGCGGTTGTTGTTTCAGAGCTTTGCATTCCTCGCTGAGCTGTGCCTGTGTTTGCATGCAAAGCCATCGCCTCCCCTCCAACTATTTTAATCATTTCAGAAAGGGTGGGTCATCAGGCATTTGGCAGCGGGCTCCTTTTATATAGCTGAGGTGGAGTCAGCCAATGACCTGCAAGCCTGGAAAATTTTGCAGGGCAGTTTCACTGGACGGCTTTGCAGAGCTGTGCCATTTGAATTTCAGCACAGACATCCACACACTGTGCTCTCCATTTCTGGCGTGTCTCCCAGCGCAGAGTTTAGCTGAGGCTCGGGTTTAGTTTTCCCTCCTCTCTCTCCCTGTAGTGACAGCTTCTCCGGGCTCTGCCAGCCAGGACTCCCAAGCGATCATGGAGGATACTACTTTGCAAATTATCGAACCACCAGCTGCTTCTGAGGCCTCTGAGGAGCAAGTGCCTGAAGAACCCATCAAATCAGACCAGATCAATGGTGTGATGGTGCTGACCCTTCTGGACAAGATCATTGGAGCAGTGGATCAGATCCAGCTGACCCAAACACAGCTGGAGGAGAGACAGCAAGAGATGGATAGCGCAGTGACCAGCATCCAAGGAGAATTAACCAAGCTGACAAAGGCACACACCACCACCAGCAACACCGTCAACAAGATGCTGGAAAAAGTGCGCAAGGTGAGCGTCAACGTGAAAACCGTTCGGCAGAACCTGGAAAAGCAAGCTGGCCAGATAAAGAAGCTAGAGGCCAACGAAGCGGAGCTCCTGAAACGCAGAAACTTCAAAGTCATGATCTACCAGGTAAGGAGCTATTTCACAACTTCTTTGTGTCCTCTTAGTGGGTGTTTTCTTTGCTGAGGGTTCTGTCACACTGCACGGTCAGTCCACTACTCTCCCAAACTCCCCTGACTGTCTGGCGGTCCAAATTGAGGCGGGTCCGAAGTAGCTCTCTCATTCATGATTTAACATTGTCTATGTGTTTTAAGACAAGCTTTGGTAGAGTTGCTACATTTAACAGGAATTTTAACGAAGATAATGAGAATGGCCCTAAGTACTCATTGCAATGGACCAGAAGTATCGAAATAACCTGATTTTACCGCTTAGCTAAAAAAAGAACAAGAATGCACTGGGTTCTGGAAGAGGGTATTGTAAATCCGTCTGCCAACGTCTTTTCTGCTGAGAGGCAACATGTGTATTGCTACATGGAGAGCAATAATATTTCAGATTTGTGACATGCATCTGATAACAACAAGAGTCAGTAACCCCAGCATCGGGGTTAATCTCACTGACTAGGACAGATAGAGACATTAGAGAAAATACAGAAGAGCTCCTTGAGCTCATTAGTACTCGGGTCTGCCTTTGCTGTTGTGCTTGTACAGATTTCCACGTTCTTTTTTCTGCAACCTGCAAGTCTTGAATCTTCTAGTTGTCTGGTTTCGATAACAGCTTTGGTTTGCTTGATGTTCAACCCCTGCGCTAAGCGTTGGATTTTTTCCTTTAATATTAAACAAGAAGAAAGAGAGGAATAAGTTTCTGTCAGTTTTCCTGTCTGGAGTTAGTCTTCCTTGTAAGAGCAAACTCTTATATTGGGCCACGGAAGAAAAGTGGGTGAAATAGTTAATGATTCAGTTAGAAGCTTCTGGGTTAATAATAGCCAGCGTCAGGGACAAATAGAGAAGCATCTAGTGCTGCTCACAGAAAGAGAGAGAAGAAAACCAGAAAAAAAGGGAAAACGCTTCTTACTACAGGGTTTGAAGGGAGAGCTGATCATAATAGGCTCAGGAATCTAACAAGTACGGGGGCCTGTGTAACTGATTCAGAGCTTAAGCATTTGTAGTTTTGTCACGCCTGAAAGGCTGAAATACTCAAGCCTGTTCAGATCATATGGGCAACCTAACCAGTTTTTTTTATATATATATATATATATATTTATTACAAGCCCTTTGTATCAGGCTTTTGGGGGAGGATGGATCTATCCATGGAAAAATAAAATAGAACTCTCAAGGTGCTGTGAAAGCAACAAACATTGCAAAATGAGAAGAGTGAAGGGAACTGTTTAAACATAACATTCCTTGTGGGTTACGGAAATAGGTAGGAAGTTGGCAAGCTTCTAGGTCCTTTGGAAGCATCCTAAACATTGGCAGATGGTCATTTTGCGAGCTGTTCATTTTGGTTTGCTGTTGCTTATGAATATTGAGTAGAGTTTCTCTTTCAATATGAAAAAGCAATCCTGCTTCTAAAGGAAATCAGGGGCAACGTTCTTTCTGATGTAATGAGGACAGAACAGCCTCTGAGTGAATCAGTCGACAAGGGACTATGGCAGGGATTTTGTGAATCATGAAGATATTAGGGAAAAAAAAAGAATGATTTGTAATTCAGAACAATTTCCAGGCATGGAACTCAGTGTGATTTGACTGTGAGGCCACAGAGCACAAGTGAGAAATTCTCCAGGTTTGCTTCATGTGAAATGGAGCCTTTTGCGCCCTCATGGAAATCCTCGCGCTTCTGCAGGACGCCTGAGTAGACCTTGCCAGAAAGGGTAAGGATCCACTTCTGGGGGGACCGAAGGTGTGGCAGCAAGCGTGCAGTGCAGGGCACTGCTAAGGCGAATGAAGGTCTCTCTTGGAGGAGGAACTCTTGATTATCTCTTAATTTGGTGCTTAAACTGAAAAACAAAATCCATGATGGGCTTTTGATGTTTGACTACCAGAAAGAAATAGGCAATAATGATATTAATGTGCCTGAGTAACACATGCTTTTATCGATAGTACTCTTGTGCTGCATTACTGTGGCAAGGGCAGACCCATACAATGAGAATTGGATTGCCAGAGATGGACCACAGGGAATCCCCTGGAAGAATGGGGTATATTTTTGCAGTCCTCTGCAAGAGTGTAACCACTCTTTCGTGCATACCATGGAAACATAGATTTTTGGTCAACAGAGAATGTTTCTAAATTATGTCAATCTACAGTCTGTCTCAGAGCTATTAATTATTATTTCTCATATAGAAAATAGGGATGCTTAATAGTTGCATTATTCTGTAGATTGCACTCCATAAAAACGTCATCATGTAATTTTCAATGTACAGAAACCTGAATTGCATGGCTTGGTGTAAGGAAAAATAACGTGTCCTATATAGGAGTCTCTCTTATTTGTGGAGACCTTTTATTCTGAAGAAGTTAAACATTTTGGGGGATCTCGGAAGTTTTGCTTTTGGCTTTGGGGTTTTTTATTCTGCTTTGTTTTTTCTTGGGAGGGACAGGATTTTTAGAGTTCGTGTCTGTCTTAATTACAGAGATGTCATTCTTCAGAAATTCCTAACACAGGCTGACTGTGGGAATTGCACGGCAGATTTGCAAAAACATCAGGTTACAATTTTGTGTCCCGATTTATTCATATGAATATTTTATCACAGTCAGTAATTCTAGGCACATCAGGGACAAGAGTGGTACTTCGTCTGGGATTATGCAAAGCAGATAATGCTAACGCATGTAAAGAATAAAACTCTATACAGAAAGAAGTGATATCTTTGTGTGTACATTGTAAAAGCATTTATCAGCTGCTTTACCAATATTGAACAATGCTATTTGTTGCAAGAAGCCTTGTTGATTCCCACTGGATTACCCGTTTACTAATGTTCTTCTGTGTTTCAGTATTAATAATCATGACATTTTAAAAAAATGTATCAAGAGTCTATAAAACCAAAACTTTATGGTGGGCTCCACCCTGGGAGTTTAAATGAGGAAAATTCACTGTGTTTTCCTAACTGTGTCTATCATTAAATAAATAAATAAATAAATAAATAAATAACAAAATAACTCTTTTCTAATTCAGTGTTTCACTTCACAAGACCCACCACCTATCAAAGTTTATGTTAGATACTTTCTTGCTAATGTAATTAATTCTGTGATGGTGAGCAACATTATCACTACTTTCTAACTCAGAAAAAGCTGCCTTTGGAAAGCTGTGATTAACTTTGCTGTGCAATTGCATTTTCAGTTACTATGGCTAAAAATGCAAAGATTTATTAGTCTTGTCTTTTGGAGAACAAGAGATAAACTCATCTTAAGAGACATAAAATATTACATACAACCAGTGGTGGCTATTTTCAAGCAAGATAGCCGAGTAAAACAGTATTCATGCTCTATAGGGATTTAATATTGCATGATTCTGTGGTATGAAGAAATAAAAGGAGGTAAAAATGAATCAGCTCTTTACCGGTTATAGATGTTTGATTATTCTCTCAGCGTTGAATACTGAGTCTCCAGCATTTATGGAGGGACTATTTCAGGAGCACAAATAAGACCTTTTGGCACCTTGGGAGAAGAGGTCAAACTACCTTTGAGAGTTGTATTTTGCTAGCTGTTAGATTAGGAGGAAATGAAAATCAAACTTTATTCAGGGAAAGCTTGACCTGTCAAGATGAGCCTAAAGCACATCTGCCTGCGTAGTTTCAAGCTTTGGGGGAGAAAGTACAGGACTGAAAATCACTTCCACTGGGGCTGGCTAAGGGCAAGGCATTAAGCAGAATGTTTACGAGCCATTACTCGCAGTCACGTATATACGTGCACGTGATTTCTGACTTGCTCACTCTCTCAAATACACTTTTACCTGATTTTGCCAGGAGCTGGTCCAATTTCTACTGAGGTAAGAGTTTTTGTAGCGACTTAACTTAGGGAATTAGATCGATTCTTGAGATTAAATTTGAAAAAAACAACCCCCCCTCCAAATTACCACATCTTTTTGTTTTGAAAACGAGCCTACCAAAAGCAAAGGTGACAGACTTTTGACAAGCTGCTGTGTAAACAGAAGTTCAGTACTCTTACCGTAAACAGGACTTGCCTTCCTAAAAAGTCTGATGTCAAATGACTATGTGCACTTATTAGCAGCCCACGGGAACAGGGTTCCTCAGTGCTTCCTTTGTGCCGTCTGTCCTGGGCTCCTGTCTTTCAGAGAAATTAGGACACCAACAAATTTGGTTAGAGTGGTTGCTAATAAAAAAAAACTAAAGTGACTTCATCCCAAATCTCCTGGTTTTAGGATACAAGAACCCGGGGCTGGTTACTACAGTTCATGATTAAATAATGGATGTGCCATGCAAAAAGATACTGTTCTAAAACCAGACAGTGTGCCACATTCGTCTGAAGAATGGCACGTGTCAGCGCCTACGTAAGCACAGCATTTTTCCTCCATTTTTCAACAATTAAACTTACTCTTGCAAATGTCAAAGGCCTGATTTTCTTACAGCCAGACATCCGAATGCTTGCAGCACGCAGCACACATATTGAATGTTGAATTTCTAAAATGTGCTGGTCCTTTATTTTGAGGCTCATGTGGGCGCCGAGCTTGAGGGAAGTCTGGCTCGTGATGTGCGGCATTGTTTGTTTGAAAGAGAGCAGCCTTTGTCAAAGGTGTGCGGATGGGCTGCTCCCCACGCTGTCGGATTCAGGGGCTCCCGTGGGGCTCCTCTGCTCTTCAGGTGACTCCAGTGGCCTCGTGAGACGTGGAGCTTCTGTGGGAAGGGCCAGGCAGTTACGAGAGCGGGATAGAACACGAACCTCAGCCATACAACGTGTAGGGTAGGTAGGGCTGGACGAGGAAATATAAATAGCACAGCTTGGCTTTTGTGCCTTGAGTGGGCCTTATACGGATGAGAGCAACAAGATCGTCGATCGTGGGGAAGGAGGGATGAATTTCAAACCCACATGTTAACGCAACAGATTCAGAGTCCAGACCTGAACTACCTCATTTTTAGGTCTGTGCTCCTCAAAGGAGAGCGTGGAAAAGAACATGAGCTCGGGGGTCTGATGAGAAGCACGGGGCAGGGAGCACAGGGCGTACAAACGCACATACCGCAGCCGCCGCACCCACCGCCCCTGGGCTGCAGCCTTTTTCCACCTCCTAAACAGCATGTCAGCTGCCCCGAGCTATGGTTTTGTCTCAAATTAATCATTCTGAAACAAAAACCTTATGAGTCTAACGACAGCAGAGGGTTCATGAGAGCCAGCGTGATCTGCAGTCCCAAAGAACAGCCTGTGTGGGTTCCATGCCTTGGATTCAGTGGAGCTTGCCCAACTGCAAGCGTTAAAGAATAAATAGAAATTTCAAATAAAATTTGAATTATAGTACTGGGGATAGGCATGGACACTAGGCACCCGCGTTATGCTTTTCCTGCAAGACCAGTTGGCTCCGTGTTCTTGGGAGCGCTCTGTGCTTGAACTTGAGTCCCTCTCTGGAACTGGAGCAGCACTGTATGTAGCATCAGTTTTTCCCAGTGGTTTACTGCAGAGATTTGCATTGCAGCAGCCAGTGGTTTTTGTATTTATTTTCTGATAATACTTAAAAATAAAAGGCTGGTTTCATTTTGCTGTGAATCCGCTGAAAAGCAGCTCCCTTTGTAGCCACAACATTTCTTAACCCCGGTTCAGCAGACAATTACTGAGAGCCTCTCGCTGGTGGGTTTATGCATCAGCAACCTGCCAAATCCCAAGAAATGCCTCCTCCAGTGACACTTCTGGTGTGGCTGATGGGGACAGGATATTCCTGTGCTGGATTTGCCTTTGCTTTATTTGATTCTGTTCTTAAAAGAAATACCAATCATGAAGCCGTTATTAAAAACCACAAAAAATCTGAATCATACAAACTGATACTCATTAATTAAGAGTTAATATTGTTTGCCTCTGATCCTTTGCCTTTGTTGCTGGAATAGAGGGGTCTCAGCCCTGAAAGCTATTGTATCTTTCCTTCTGTTCTGCTGCTTTTGGCCACAGAAGTAGCAAAATTAGAGGTGAAAAAATGCCATCCCAGGGGAAGGAGAGAAATACTGTTCGACTCGTTCCTTCAGGCTGCAGTGCTGAATTCTCCATCCATTGTAAGGGGCACCATGTTAACATCCTGATGTGCAAAGAATCCTTCATCTTCTCTGCACATTACTGAATTATAAGAGTCTCAAGATCATAATTCACAGGAGACTGAGCCTTTAAAAAATTTCAGGATGTTAATAGCTCTCAATTTCAGGATTTTTCTTAGCGAAATTATCAGTCCTTCTACCAAAAGACAGCTCTGGAGCATGGATTTCTCTGTTGCAGCTTGGAATCAACTTCATTAGTATTTCATTGCTCCGGTATTATTTATAAGCAGTTAGTGCCAGGACTGTGTGGTTTGCTGAAAACCTTTCGGCATTATAGTTACATGCAGAGCTGTGCAGCAATAAATTGTCTCAGAGCAAAGGGCCAGAGGCTGCTCGGCCAGTTGGGATAGGGTTAGACTGGGTGATCAGTGGCTCGTGAAAATAAAATCAAAGGTAATATTCCTTCTGATCACATATTCCTCTCTCAGGCCTCTCTTGCGCCTATCAGCAGTGGATCTAAGCATCTGTCATGATGTCTGTGTAATGCCAGTGGGACCACTGCACACGGGAGTATAACGAAGTGCAGAATTTGCTGGCTGTGCTCACTGGGCTAGGTGGCTGGAGTGTTCTTCCAGTGAGATCGTGGCTCATTTTCCCATTCGTAAGCTAGATATGAGCCCTCAGCAAGCATAAATTAACCCATCATGGACACACAGCGGGAAAAACTGTCCAAGGCCACATGTAACCTAGTTTGCAGGTCTGGGATTAGAAACCAAAGAATGCAAGAAGCCAGTCAGTGTTCAGACCATGCCTTTCTGGAAAGACACAGTCCCAGTACGCTCCAGCGTTCCCTGGGTGGGAATTTGACTGGTAGATGGTAAAAGCTGCTTAGTGTTGTAGATGCTGCAGAACACTGGAAGGGTGCGAGCATCGTGGGAGAAGTGGTACTCCTGCGTATTATCTCCATTTCTCCCATTTTGATTGCTCGCATGCTTTTATGTAAATGCGAATGCTCTGTAGTTGGCACGCGTCCCTCTGCGTCCTTCAGCATTGCTCACAAGGCAGGCGCTGAGCGTGCTGTGGGTGACTCACCGCGTGCAGTCACCCCATCCCAGCTCCAGACAAGGCACGCAGTTTCTGCCGGGCTGGCGGGCAGGAGGAGTGAGCAACCACGCTCAGGCTAACAGAGCCATTCTTCCAAGGAACGTACTGCTTGACCTAGGCACAGACTTGGTGAAACTGAGGGCTGTTCCTGCATCTTCACTGAAGCTGCTTCTTGCTACGCTACCCAGAAGTGTGACGTGCTGTCCCTATCTAAGTAATGAGTAGAGAACTACACGGTCTCCACTCTGATGTAGTGATGTGTCTGTGACCCACGTAAAGCATGGCAATGACTCGTAAGCTTTTTGGCAACATGCTTAGCCCTCTTTTATCCTGTTTGGGGTAACGTTGTCCTCTTGATTCTGCAAGATCTTCTACAACTTACAAAGTACCTGAGGAATTGTGGGTCCACTGTCCAGCTGCAAGATGAGACAAAGACCAGAAACAAAGATGCTCAGTGTTAGTGAGGAAAAATCAAATATTTAGAATAAAAAGTCTCAGGATGTTTAGTCTATAGCTTTATGTGAGGATGCGAATGTCAGTATCAGCACGGCTCTATCTGCAAATCGTCTGCAATGCAAACTCCATCTTCACTGGTTCGCTCTTCAGAAATAGCTCTGGAGTAACTAATCAGCTGAGACAGGTTTATCCGGGAGGAGCAGTTCTGAGAGTAAAGCCAGTTGTACAAACAGACTGATAATAGGATCAAAACTTTTTTCTGCTGTCAGAGGGGGAAAAAAAGTGCCTTTTCACTCTGCAATCTATTTACTTCTCTGTTTCCTACAGCCCTGCCTTTCTTCTGACTCACTGTTAGGCAAAAGCACTTTTCCAAACACAGCCTCCTTCTCTCCCCGTGCTGTTCCTCCCTTGCCTTTCACCATCAGGTTTGAACTAGCTCCAGTGCCTGTACCATGCTGCTCATTTTCACCAGCTAAGGAAGAAGATACAGCCTTTTAGGACATAGTTTCCAGGACATAGAGTAACTAGACGCGCCTGATAGAAAAAAGTGCCAAGAAGATTGCACAATACACAAAATTACAGAGGGTAGAAGGACTTCTGCTAGTCAGGGAGATACTACTTGAGAATGAACTTGTTTATCCCTTTAACATTTACCTAATCCCAACCTATTTTGCTTTTTCCCTCATATTTTACATCTTTTCCTTTGTCTCAGCAGTATTCTTCTGGTGACTTCTTACTGCAGGGTTCAGTAGCTCTCTCTTCAGGGAGTTGAGGCTCCTCTTTTTACGGACCTCTTGACACTACTGGAGATAAAATCTGTCCAACCTCTGGAATGTAAGAGTCAAGGCTGTGCCTATTGCATATGGAGGGGTTAATTTTATACGCCAGCTGCTGCTAGGGGTGCTGAGTAGCCCCCCCCCGTCCTCAGGGTGTGTTTAGTAGAAGAGAGAGGTTTTGATTTTGTGGTGAGCATGTTGCTGTGTCACTGGGTATAGAAGTCTGTAAGCTGCTGGGTATTGTCCAGCGTTGGTTTCGGGTGTGGTCAGTACGCTGCCAAAAACAGTGGACGGAGTTCTGGAATCACACCCGGCTGTTTCGATCTCTCCAGCTCGTGTATTTGAATTAACAAACACAGGTTTTTAAAATCACCATCTTTTCATAGTCTTACACATACAAATAAACTCTGCTTTCAGCTACACCACAGAAATCGGAGGTATCTCCAGAATAGCTGACATCAAATCACTCTGTGAACAGCAGTGTGAAGAGAGCAGAATCTGGCCCTATGGCCGTAAATTAGAGAAGGACACTCTTCCTTCTAATAAATCTTTGCTGACTTTCTTTTCTGTCAAATTTTGCTACCTGGCTTCTCCCTTTACTAAATCACGCCCCTGTGCCTTTTCTCTCTGCCTGTTCTCACGCTAGTCCAGATTACTTTGTTGGTGATGTTCCTGATCAGATTCCCAGGAGGGACAGGTAAGTTTTTCCATTGTGCTTCCTTTCCGCCGGCCATTGAAATGCAGTTTTCCTCGTCTTAGCCCGAGAAGATCCAGAGTGTGCGCTTTGAGCCTTCGCCAGGGACTGCCCTCTGAGCCGTCTCCAGGAACGGTTCCCTCTGCCTGCGCTGCGGAAAGTGCCATGGCCCAAATCAGCAGAAGACATGCGAGGAGGCAGCAGTTTAGGGCCTCAGCAGGAGTACCCCCTGAAGATCTCTTTGAACCTCTTCTGAAACTCTGAAAGCTGCTGATTCCAGAGCCTTTGCCTCTCCGCCTGCTTGTGGCTGCTGCAAGCCTTCAGACCTGCAGGGCTGATCTTTCAGTTGGCAGAAATGCCTCCGCTTGTTGACTAATCTGCTTGCTGCTTGCTGCATGCTGCTGCCCTAGTTATAACGGATGTGATTTTCTCTCGGGCATTATGGGACTTGTCGCGCGCTACCTCTGCGATCTGGGAGGGAGGAATTGCTGTATGGCTTGCATGAAGGGCTGGCAGCCAGGAGCAGTTGGCTCTGCTGGTGTCTGCTGTGTCTGGGCAAATCCTACCTGTTTTCTGAGCCTCAGTTTCTCCCTCTGAAATACAGGCCTGATAATACTTACCTCCTCGGGCTTCTTGTAAGGCTTAGTTTATAAGTGTTTGTGAAATGGCTTGAAGTTGCTGTTTTAAATAGATAAAAGACAGGCAGAGAGCACAAACTGTGTGACGTAAAACTACAGTTGTCTCAGGTAGGCACTGCAGCATCCATTTCTGTTCAGTGGCAGCCCCCCGGTGCTGTTCACTGGGCGCCAGGCTCCTGCACACAGACTGGAGCCGGTGGTGACTTTAACTGCTGTTTATCTAACACTTATCTCATGCCACAAGGGCGGCTGGTAACAGCACAGTGCCCTGTTAGCTTTCCTCTTATTGTCTGGCTGCTGGAGAAAATACCCGAAGCTCCAGCTGCCTGCACTTTGGGTGATCAGCCAGTGGTGTGTGCAGCGCTGTCCAGTGGGGACGGCCACGTCGGTCGGTGGACAGGACTGCCCCGGGAGCCGGGCGAAGGTGAACTCACCCTGGGAATTGGGGTCTCTGGGGGAAGCTGCCAGGGAAAACTTCTCCTTTTCAAGGAGAGTGACAAGATTTTAAAAAAAGGCAGTTTTTTGTGATATAGCAAGAGAGTCTGATAGAAGTTATCACCTCCACAGAAAATGTCTGTTCCAACAAGGCACAGGAGAAGAAAGCACAGCCCTCCTCTTTTCCGCGCAGGGCATCTTTACATCCCTGAGCTCTGCTAGGCTGTGGGTGCTTATCAGGTGTGTTGCTGTTACTCAAGAATAACTGAATCCTCCTTCCCGTGACACCGATGGAAGGTCAGCACAGAGAAGCATCCTCTAAGGACTGGCAGAGCAAAACAGTTATCGTGGCAATGGGAGCGCAGAACTTTTTCTTCTCTGGCAGGGCTCGATGTGACCTGGAAGGCTGTCTTGTGCCCAGATGCTTTTAATCCTCCCTCAGCCTCCCCCCAGGCCAGAGCTTGTCTGATCTGCCCTGGCTGGGCAGAGGAAGGGCTGGTGTGGTGCAGGAGGGGCAGCAAGCTCTGGCTCACCCAGCAGCAGCCAGGATCAGCCCTTTTTGGTCATAGCAGAGCCTGGGGACGTGAGCTGGTCATGTTCTGCACGTTACGGCTGCATGTCAACCAAACTCAACTGTTTGTGCTGTTGCAATTGTGTAAAAATAACTGAATGAAATCAATTACAGATGTGATTAGCATGCGCCTGTGAAAAATCCTCCATTAAACCTTCAAACCGGAGATCGGAGTGGCTGGGAGTTCTGGGACTCTGTTTTTCACACACTGACAATAAGAGCCTCTTCAAGAGCAATCCAGGAGCCCTTCTCGCATTTTGGGAATGTTCCCCAGATTTGCTTGTGATTCTGCAGTGCTTGAAGAGCTCTGCTGGGCTGGGAATGCAGCTCAGCTTTGTGTCTCGTTGGCCTTTTATATGACAGGGGAAGTGTTTACATGTGTTGTAGCAACCAGGCAGTGTGTACATGACCATACGGGGCTGCCTGGGTGACTCACTGCAAGGGAACTCAGGCTTGAAAACAACGTCAGATAAAAAGCCCATTTAGTGGACCAAGGCAGAGGCTTCGTCTGCCCGGTAGATCTAACAGCCCTGAATTGTTTGAAGTAGGAGGAATACAGAGCAGCCCTGCACCCCGTCAGCTGGGAGCCAGCTGCCTCCGATGCTGGGTACGGGCGCTGGGGCCCCTCCGGGCGCCCACAAGGTCTGCAGGCCATCAGGCTGCCAGTCCCATCGGCTCTGCCAGCGGGAGGGAGCTTCCCAAAGTAAACCACTTCCCCAGGGAGGTCTGTGCCAAAGGGACAGCACAGCTGTACGTGTCAGATTGTGAAATGGGCTGGGGGGTGGCACGCTGTAAATGGGTGAAAGAAAAGTAGAACTTGAATTGGAGCTGAACCTTTCTGTGAAGCACATCAGATGGCAGCGAGCTCAGTCCCAGCACAGACGCAGATGCCGCCTGTCCTTCTGCTGGGTGTAGCTGTGCTTTGTGCACAGAGCAGGAAGATTTTTCTTCTGCTGATACAAAAATCTTCTGAGAAATCTTGTTTACCCACTGTCTTTGTGCCAGCTGGATTCAAGCTGTCCTAGAGAACTGAACTGGTTTGCATTTGCTGACTGGGAGCCTGGGTTTGAACACCCCAACAGGCAGGGATGCCAAGACCCAGGATTTTGGACTCGCCCACTTCCAAGGGTCAGCGTTTTCCCAGTAAAAATAGAGTAGCTGGAATGCCTGGTGTTAAAAATGTGGCTCATCTGAATGAGTCACGAGTGAAATAAAGTGCATAGACCATAGTGCCTTGCCCAGAGCAGGGATTTGTGTAGCAGCCGCCCATAGACCCGGGATAGTTCTTGATTGTACCGGAGAGGTCCCATGGTCCTCCACTGCAGGCAGATGCGGCTGTGTCTGCAGGCACGTTCTGCCCACACTGGGCAGCTCCCCTTCCCCACGGGAGAAACACCTCTCAAGCAGGGAGGAGGAGGCCCTTGCTGGCATTTGGGCAGTGCCTGGCTGCGGGTGGGGAGCTACACGCGAGGGATGCTCAGCAGCAACATACTTGTCCCCATGAAGATGTGCCAGAGCTGTTGCTTGTTCTCGCACCAGCTGTCCTGTGCATAAGCCAGAGCCTGCTAAACCAGCAGGAATGCCCCCTAGGTGCAGGTGGGCTTTGAGTCAGGAAAGTGACCCACGGCACACAGCACTGAAAATCCACCAGCTGTCCTCCAGCTGGTTATCTACAGCTCGGATAAGCAATCAGATTGAAGAAGACTCAGGGGAAAAAAATGCAGGAATTATACCAGGCACAGGAAAGAGAGATGCACTGTCTGGGGGCCCTCGGCTGGCCTGATGGCCCTGTGGCGGACATGTCACCCCCGGTCACCCTGGCCCTGCGGGAAAGGGGACAGGTGAAGATTGCAAAGGTTTCCCAAGTGCAGCTGGAGAAAAGCTCTAGGAAACGGTCTTGAGGGGGGAGGTTGGGATTGTAAGCATCCTTACTTACGGGAATAGCTTTGCTCCCGCTTCGCCTCTGTGTTTGAGCAATGCGGGTGCCTCCTGAAAGAGGTGAACAGAATCTCAAGTCCATGCGCGCCCCTGGGCTGGGGCTAGGGCGGCTGCCTGCGGGGACGGTGCACGGGACAGCAGAAGTGTGGGTCTGTACATAAGTGCAGTCTGTGGGAGTTAGGATCAAACAGCCAGGCAATTGCTGTTCTCAGGATTAAGTGGCAGGGATTACAGAGAGCCGCACCGTCACCCTAACAGGGTTGCTCCAACTGTCCCGTGTACCTGGAGCTGCTGCCGCCCACGTCTTCACAGTTGTGAGGAAAGAGTTGCAGGATGCTGCCGAGGTCGGATGGGTGTGTTGCTGGTGCAGCCCATTCCGCCACATCAGAAAATTCAGTCAGAAGATGGATTTGCTGGTGTGACACGAGGAAAGGCGGTTATCTATGTGGCAAACATGGAGTTTTTGAGGTGGTGTTTCTTTCTGCACACACATGTTGTGGAGCTAACAAGGGGCTGATAAGTATCTGAGTTTGCAGGATATGGCCTGTTTCCAGTGACAGTCGTGCCAGGCGAGAAGGGGATGCCTTTGTTCTGGCTCATTGTGTTGACTCAAGGGAAGGAAGTGGATGGAGTTCCTGATGTTCTTGGCTCGACAAGGCAGGGTCCCCGGGAGTCTCTGGGATTGCTCCAGCAGGTGTTGTTGTGAAGAACAGGATCCCTGCCTTCCCAGTGATGTGGATTTGTTCTGGACCGACCTGACCCTCTGGAGAGCATGTGTATTGTTTTCTCCTGAAGTGGCTAATCAAATGAAGAAAACATATGTTGGCCACTTCAGCTTAATCTCCAGAAAGTATTTGGGACCTGAGCTGTGATCCGGAGGGTGAAGAGCTTTTCCCAGCACAGCTCTCTGCTCCGAATAAAACCCAGACGAAACCCCTGCTCTGGCAGACTTTGCGTTTTGACCACGGATAATGCAGCCCGTGTTGCCTTCACTGAGCCCAGTGCTCCACGGAGCTGACTTTTCATTGTTCACAAAGTTTTTCCAGGTGAAGCTGTGCTGGAGTCACGTATTCAATAAGCTTACGTCAGTTCTCAAGTGGTGTAAGGGAAGGAAGAGCTGGGGACAGTGTAGCTGCCCGAGCTGAGCAGCCCCGTGTCTGCAGAGGGAGTGTCCTGTCCTGCCTCCGTCCAGGGGCTCAGGCTGGAGCAGCAGCGTGGCGGTGACCTTGGTCAGCCGGAGCAGCAGCATGGCGGTGACCTTGGTTAGCTGGAGCTAACGGTGCATCTGTGCATCGGTGCGGTGTTGGGAGAGCGCTCGGGGCATGGGCGTCTGAACATGCCATCCCTTCTGGCGCTGTGCGAGGGATCGGGATGTCCTCTGCCGTGGCAGTGCAGAGGAACCTGCGCAGAGGCGGGGCTGGAGTCGGTGTGGCTCTTTGGGGCTGGGCCTCAGTGGCTGTTTTGGTGGTTTGACCATCACGAGTGTCCTGGCTCTTGACATCTGCATAGCTCGTTAGCTCGCGGCTGCGTTGGTGCAGTGGCTACTGCTGCGCAAACGTGACACGCGGAGCGTGCAGCCTTGCATGGGAGATGCCACGGCAAATTCACCCTCCCGGGACACGGGGCAGCTCCGCTCCCGGCATCCCTGAGCCGGGGGAAGGCGAGTCGCTGCCAGTGTTTGCCATGCACTTCAAGCGCTCGGGCCTGGGGTACCCCGGGGTCTGCCCCTTGATTTCACTGGGCCCTGCTCCTGCCAGTGTCGGACTGGGATCCCCCATCCTTGCTCTGTTCAGCTCCTGTCTGCCCCGGGGCTGGGAATGGCACCCGGCCGTCCTGCCGCCCAGGCTTTTCTCCAAACCTCAGCCCAGCAGCTCCGCTCTCTGCGTGCCCGTTCCACACACTGCCCTTTGGCTGCTGCGGGCTTTCTGACAGCACTCGTCTCGGCAGCTCCATGCCTCTCCCGCCCAGCTCCGTAGATTAAAACCACTCAGGCAATAAATTTCTGAGCTGTGGGCTGCAGCCCCGCAGCTGTGACGCTTCGTACAGTGATGGGCTATTTCCAGCCTGTCCTGGGAACAGAGAGGTGATTCATTGCAGCAGGGACGCACGCTATGTGCTGCTCAGATGAAAACCAATCCCGCTCCAGACCTGTGTCCCTCTCCTGGGTACATGCTTGTCCTCTGCCACTGGGATCAGAAACTTGGCTGACCCGGGAGAGTGGAGAAGCTGAATGAATTCACCCCGTCCCGAGGAGAGACAGCGTAACCTTGCAGACCTAGCTGTGCGAGTCGGGGCCGCTGTCTCCGCTGTCTTCAGATACAGGCTTGGACAAATTCCCTAACTTATTCCCCAGCGGAGAAATGGGAAAAACAGGGCGGCCTGCTGCATCCCAAGAGATGTCCCAGCCCCACATCTGGATTGTGCAGGCCTTGGGAAAGTCTGAGCGCAGACCGGGGTCGGCCAGGCCAGCGTGTGTACGCTGGGCGGCGTGGCCGGACTCACGGCTCCGGACTGTGGTGCCATCTGCAGCCCAGTGCTGCGCTGTGCCCGTGGCCACCGCGGGCCGGACCCTGGCCAGGCCGGAGAGCTGGGGGTGGCCAGTGGTCTTACCAAGAGAAGACCACCTGCGGGAAGAAAGCTGAAACGCCGTGGGCCGAGGGGGACGGGAAGGGGTCTGGGCAGGGACTGGGGAGCAAAGGGGCACCACATCACTCAAGTGGGTTCCCTGCACCTCTCCACGGCAGGATGTGGGCAGGGGCTTTCCTGGGGCCGGGAGCGGGGTCGTGCGATGGCCAGGTCCTGGTATGAAGATGAAACTGGAGGGGACAGGACTGTGATGGGCGCAGGAGGAAGGGAAAAGTCTCCAGTTTCAGTGCTGGCCTGCCTCTTCCTGCACTGCTGGAGTCACGGATGGGTTTGGAACCAGCCCAGAGCGAGCAGAGCTGGTATACCTGAGCTTAAATACAGCAGAGCCCTAAGCTGCTGCGGGTAGAGCAGATCCTCTTTACAGTAATTTATCAGGTGCACTAAGGGAGGATGAGCCCCGGCCTGATGTCGCCTGGGTCTGTTTAGCCGTGAGTCATAGCTGTGCTTCTGCTCTGCGGCACTGCCGGGTGGGGGGCGGCTGGCTCCCGAGGCTGTGGAGGCTGGGCGTGTGTGTCTCACTGGCTCCGCTCTGTGTCTTGCAGGATGAAGTGAAGCTCCCGTCTAAACTGAGCATCAGCAAGTCTCTGAAGGAGGGTGAAAAGCTGGAGAAGGAAGGTGAGGGCGAGGAGGTGCCTGTAGGTGAGGACCATGCAGAAGAGGACCACATCCAGCTCTCCTCGGATGAGGAGGTGGAGATTGAAGAGATTATCGAAGAGTCACGGGCAGAGCGCATCAAAAGGAGCGGCATGAAAAGAGTGGATGACTTTAAGAAGGCATTCTCAAAGGAGAAGATGGAGAAGACTAAGCTAAAAACCAAGGAAAACCTGGAGAAGACCCGCCACAACTTGGAGAAGACCCGCCACAACCTGGAGAAGAGGATGAACAAACTGGGCACCAAGATTGTGACTAACGAAAGGAGAGAGAAGATGAAGACCTCTCGGGACAAGCTGAGGAAGTCTTTCACCCCTGACCACACCATCTATGCCAGGTCCAAGACAGCCGTCTACAAAGTGCCACCCTTCACTTTCCACGTCAAGAAAATAAGAGAGGGCGAGGTGGAAGTGAAAGCCACGGGGCTGGTGGAGGTTGGCGGAGAGGAGGGAGAAAACTCGGATCTGCTCCGTGGGGAGAGCCCCGAGATGCACACGCTGCTGGAGATCACAGAGGAGTCCGACGCGGTACTGGTGGACAAGAGTGACAGCGAGTAGGACAGGCTGCAGCATGGAAGGGTTGTGGACGACGGCTGAACACATAATCATTCACATTTCGAGATCTCTCTCTGCCCTGGTGCCCCAGGGGAAGTGTACACAATGCATCTTTACTACCCTGCAGAGCCGACGCCAATCCCCTGCCTGCTAGGACAAGGTGTATTTTATATTTTAGTTTTAGCACACGGAAATGTTAGGAACACGGGACTGTTTTTCTTACACTGTTGAATCACCCTTGGAGACCATTCCTGCCGCAGGCTGCGTGAGAGCCTTCTAGCACCAGACCTGAAGACGAGCTTTGAGTGACGGGGACCCGGCTCAGCTGGAGAGTGCTAAAACCAAGATAATGGCTGTACACCTGGAAAGCTCAAGTGTCCTCCATAAGCAAAGACCTGGTGTCAAGAAAGCTTCCTGCCAAGCAGCCCGCCGGCTCATGCCACCCTGGCTCCCTGTGCCGGGCTGCGTGGCCATCCCCGCAGGCAGGAAGACCCCCAGCACCCAAGCTGGCCGCCCCTTCGGGGGAGCAGAGGAACTGTGATGTACCCAGTGTGCAGGAGGGAAGAGCTGAGCAAGTCCTGTTGACGGGCAGAGCACCGGCGAAGCTGAGCCAGCCGCGTGGCAGGCAGGCGGGTCTGCTCCTCTCTGCCCTCCCGAGGACTGGATTATGTGGTGGCGCCTAGGACGGCTTCGCCACAAAGCCACCCTGCAGCTGGGACTGCCGTGGGTCCCCGCGTGGCATCACACAGCCGGGGCACGACCTTCTTCCTACCCTTGGGCGCAGAGGAACTGTGATGTACCCAGTGTGCAGGAGGGAAGAGCTGAGCAAGTCCTGTTGACGGGCAGAGCACCGGCGAAGCTGAGCCAGCCGCGTGGCAGGCAGGCGGGTCTGCTCCTCTCCGTCCCTCGAGGACTAGGACTGGATTATGTGGTGGCGCCTAGGACGGCTTCGCCACACCCTGCAGCTGGGACTGCCGTGGGCCCCCGCGTTGCATTACACAGCCGCGGCTAGGACGGCTTCGCCACAAAGCCACCCTGCAGCTGGGACTGCCGTGGGTCCCCGCGTGGCATCACACAGCCGGGGCCCGCTGCTCCTCCCTGCTGTGCTGGGGCCGTCACTGCGACAGCCCCAGGGCGGCGGCAGGAGCAGCGCCGGCCACACGCGGCTGCACGCTCCCCTGCCCAGGTTACAGATCCGGCTGCCAGAGGCCCAGCGTCCTGGCTGGGGCAGGGAGCACCGCGGAGGTGGGGTGCTGGATCTGGTCCCTCCATACCCGCAGGGGTGGCGGCAGCTGGCAAGCGAGGTACGCGCTCGCTGCCCAGGGAGAGGGGACACGCAGGCAGCGGTGCCGGAGCAGCCACCACCGGCCGCATCTTGTTTCCAGAGGGATATGGGATGCGCTGATGCCATGTGAGGCTCTTGACTGTCAGAGAGTGGCCTTGACACCAGTCCAGCACCGGACCTTGAGTATTTCTGAGCATCTGCTTCCTCCAGGGGTCTCGGCACAGCTCGGGCTCGTACCCACGTCCTGCGCTTTCCTCCCCGTTTCCCGCTTTCTGCAGCTTCACCCCCTGTCCCCTGCAGCAAGGCAGCACTAGGGTAGCACGCCACAGCTTGAGGGCACTGCCGCAGCTCAGCCCGGGGCTGCCACGCTCCAGCTCTCATGTAGGCAGCCACCACCGCAGCACGACCGGGCCCTGCAGGAGCAGGCAGCGAGGCAGGAGGCTGCGAGGCAGGAGGCTGCGCGCCTCGGCTGCTTCGCCCGGGGAGCTGCGGGTGCGCCCGGAGAGGCCGATCCCAGCGGGCAGGCAGGGCAGGGACCTGGTCGTGCTCATCCCTGTCTGCTTGCTGGGCTCAGCCCTTCCCCACGAGCGCAGTCCCTCTCCTCCCCAGCCCGCTCCCCCCGGGCAGCGGGGAGGGCTGCCCTTGCTAACATAACCGAATATATAAACTTGCTTTTCCTCTAAGAATTATTTTCCTTCTCATTTTTCCTTCTCATTGTCTAGCGCACCCAGCCTGCCCC
>NW_008794172.1:846677-849767 GCF_000699145.1 Aptenodytes forsteri | reverse complement strand
GGCAGCACCCTGTGTTCCCGGGGAGTCGTAATTAGGGAGGTACTAATTAACCTAATCCTCTGTTCTTACAGTAAATGGGATTTCTTTCCTTCCCGCAGTTCCCGGCAGGCACGGAGCAAGCCCTTGCTGGGCAGGGGCAGCTCCCAGAAGCTGGTGAGACTCTAAGCTCTTGCGGCGCTGGCGTCGTCGTGCGCTGCACGCGGGGTCCCCGCTCCCCCAGCACCGGTGCAGAGCTGGGTCTGTTGGTGAAGGGTGCTTACACCGCACAAACTCCAACAGAAGGTTCAAAGCTGAAATGGGCTTCTTGGGGAGGGAAGTACGTCCGGACTGGCGGGGCTAGAGGAGCTGCCGCCTGGTCTGGTTGCGTTGAGGCCGGACGGTGGGTTCTCGCGCGGTCTGTGCGCTTTGGGGGGGTTTAACTGTAGGACGGCCCTTGGGCCACAGACTCGAGATTGCCTGAGCCAGGGTTTAGGACAGACGTTGATGAAACGTGTCCCGGTGGTGGAATTTTCGTGCTGATGAAATGACTCGTAACCAAGACTGAAAGCCTAACTGAGGGTCCTGCACCTGGGCAGACCGAGGCTTGAAGACCTGATTCATGTCTCTAATATTAGAGCTGTGAGCTCAGGGCTGCAGCTTTACCCACCCCTTGAATAGAACCGCTCGGCAACGTCTTGCTTGGGATCTTCTGCCTGGACCAGGCTTCGGTTTGATAACCGTCCTTGCGGGCAGTGGGTGTGATGCAGAGTGGCCGAGGAGCGGGTGCAGAGCAGAGCTGCTGGGTTATGCATCTCGGGTGAATATTTGAGCTGTGTGGCTGAGCCACCCGAGTGCTCTGCGGCGGCCGACAGCTCTTGCCCACCGCTCCTGCCTGCTGCCAGCCTGTGCTCGGCCCGTGAGCTTCCCACCACTCGGGACAACGCTGTCCCGCATTGCTGTTCCAAGGTGTGCGTGACTCTTGTTCCACAGGCTGCGTGTGCACGCCCGTGTGTGCCTGTTGGAGGGACACAGCCGGAGGACCGGCAGTGCGGGGGGAGCAGGGGTGGTGTCCCAGGCGGGGAGGGTGGGCTGCCCTGGGCCCGCTCTTGAGAAGGTCCCTTCTGCAGCTGCAGGGTGCTGGCCCTGCCTGTGTGTGCACATCAGGGCAGTTGACCCCCGTTTCCACCCTGAAGGTGATCGCTGTCACTCCCCAGTGGAGCCTCTTCTGCTGTTCTCTGTGGATCTGTCGGAGCTGCTGGAGCGGCGGTGGCAGAGGGCAGGAGGGGTGTGTGGCTGAGCATCCTCTGCCCTGGGGGGGTGGCGACCGTGTTACTCAGCTCCTGCAGCGGGAGTTATGTGTTGGGATGGACCCTGGGGAGCTGCTGAGCTGTGATGAGGAACAGCCAGCTGTGGCATGTGAGTTGATCAAGGAACTCAGCACTGTGTCTGCGAGGTTGCCGAGAGCCTCCCTCTGCCCTGTGCTGTCACTCTCTTCTCCTTTTGCAAATCTCTGCTTCGCTGCTCTGTTTTTCCCCCTCCAGGGCTGGCTTTGAAAACGCTCCAGAGGAGCGGAGCCAAGTTCTCCTAATAGACTTTTCAAAACTTGCTCTTGTGTTTTCCTGGAGCAATTAGCTGCTTTGTTGTAGAAGAACAGTTTTTCATCAGCCTGCTGATGGTTGTGTGGAAGCGGGGGCAGCGAGGCGCCTGGTGTCAGTGCAGCCATGCAGTGCTGTTCGTTGGAAAGGCGGGGCTCCTGTGAAGCGTTGTTGATGGCATCTGTCATGATTCTGTGATGCTCCCGCTGGTAATAACTCTGTTAATGTGACCTATGCAACGCTACCGGTAACTGAGCTTCGTCCTGCTCGTGGCGCTGCAGGGGATGAGGAGTGCCACAGTCCTTTCAATGGCCCCTCCGGTGATTCCCCCCATACGCGTTGCCCTGGGGGTCATTGCTTGTTGTGGGGGTGCAGGCGAGGGGTGTTCTCGGGCGCGTCCCAGAAATGAGAAAGCAGATGGAAGGCAGTTGCGGGATTGCTTCCAGGGCAGCAGCCCTGTTTCAAATAAGGCTGTTGGAGCATGCAGAGCTGTCCTGAGCTGCGAGTGACGCTGCACAGCTTGGGCCTGGCTCTTGTGCTCTGCCCTTGCAGGGGAGCTAAAGAAAGATGAACTTTAGCTCTCGAGCTACTTTTAGCAGCTTCGCTCTGAGCTCTGGAAAGCGTGTTTACCCCTGGGCTTGCATCATGCTGTGCTTGGCCCTGGCCACATCGGTTGCTCCCTGGCTCCGTTCCAGAGGTGGGAGGAGAGGCTAACCGCAGAGACGGGCAAGCCCGGCAGAATCGGAAAGGTTCAACCCTCAGGTCTTTAATCCCCATCAAAGGAGGCTTCCCAGCGGCAGGGCTGGCTGGGGAGAGGCTCCTGCACAGGGTTTTGGGGCTGATGAGATCAGAGCTTCCCTAATGCTGGTGGCTTTGACAGTAGGGAGTGACCCTTTCCTTCCAGTACGGTCGGTGCTTCAGGCTGCCTGGCTGCTTTCTGTTGAATGCTGGTGGCTTTGACAGTAGGGAGTGACCCTTTCCTTCCAGTACGGTCGGTGCTTCAGGCTGCCTGGCTGCTTTCTGTTGATGCTGGGAGGAGCTGGAGCTCAGTGCTGTACCAAAGGAGGCAACGTCTCCTCTCAGCCCTTCGGGAGGGAGAGGAGGCTTTCGGCTGCTTCCTGGCTGCTTCCTGCTCCCAGCTGGTCCTGCCTTCCCGCATCCTCCCCTGACTTGATGACGGGCCGGGTGGCCTCTGTCACAGGGCTCCCTCCCCGGGGCTGCGTGTCTTCCTGTCGCCCACTGCAGCAGAGCTGTCTCTGTTGTCGTGAGCCCATGTTCTAACAAAGCACTTCTCGAGGCTCTTCCTGGCCTGCTGCTCTTGCAGCGGCGCGTGGAGGGTTTGCCAAGTCAGGCTCCGGTTAAGCTGGGGGCTGTAAAAACTCAGCATGATCTGCTGCTTCTGCTGAGAGATCCCTCGAGGTGAGAACTGGATGCAGCGGAGCCCCCCGGGGATGGCGAGCAGAGACTGTGTCCTGCCCTGGGCTGGCCGCAGGCACAGATACTGGGCAGCGGCTGT
>NW_008794172.1:841818-843540 GCF_000699145.1 Aptenodytes forsteri | reverse complement strand
CGCATGGGCGGGGCTGGCTGGGGAGAGGCTCCTGCACAGGGTTTTGGGGCTGATGAGATCAGAGCTTCCCTAATGCTGGTGGCTTTGACAGTAGGGAGTGACCCTTTCCTTCCAGTACGGTCGGTGCTTCAGGCTGCCTGGCTGCTTTCTGTTGATGCTGGGAGGAGCTGGAGCTCAGTGCTGCGCCAAAGGAGGCAACGTCTCCTCTCAGCCCTTCGGGAGGGAGAGGAGGCTTTCGGCTGCTTCCTGCTCCCAGCTGGTCCTGCCTTCCCGCATCCTCCCCTGACTTGATGACGGGCCGGGTGGCCTCTGTCACAGGGCTCCCTCCCCGGGGCTGCGTGTCTTCCTGTCGCCCACTGCAGCAGAGCTGTCTCTGTTGTCGTGAGCCCATGTTCTAACAAAGCACTTCTCGAGGCTCTTCCTGGCCTGCTGCTCTTGCAGCGGCGCGTGGAGGGTTTGCCAAGTCAGGCTCCGGTTAAGCTGGGGGCTGTAAAAACTCAGCATGATCTGCTGCTTCTGCTGAGAGATCCCTCGAGGTGAGAACTGGATGCAGCGGAGCCCCCCGGGGATGGCGAGCAGAGACTGTGTCCTGCCCTGGGCTGGCCGCAGGCACAGCTACTGGGCAGCGGCTGTCCCTGCAGGCTGCTGCTCCACTCCCACATGGGGCGAGCCTGCTGTGGTTCTTCTGTACTTGTGCGTGTGGTCTGCAGTGACTTCCTTTGCTTCCTTGGCCGCTCGCCTTGCAAGGAGATGCCTGCAGTGGGAAGAGGTAGAGCAGCTCGTGTTTCGCTGCGTGCTAGTTCTGTTTTTCAGGGATTGGTACGATGGCGTGCGGCGCTGGGGCCCTGGCGGGGCACCGGCTTCCTGCGGCTGCGGAGCATGCGCCACGGTGGAGAGGATCTTGTGCTTGAGAGCAGGAGCCCAGGCTGCTGCGGTGGCTCGTCCTGCAGCTATTTGTGGCAGTGAGAAGTGGCTGATTCCCATCCAAATGCCGCTGCCGCGCGGCAGCCTAGAAGCTTTGCCTTTGGCCTTTTGGTGCTCTGCAGACTGGGGCTCCAGTACTGCCCTGAAATACCCAGGTTGTGGCTTTTTTTTGTGGAAGATTTGCTTGGATCAAGGGTTCAATGAAGCGGCATCTGGTTCAGCTGCTGCAGCCCGATAGGGGAAAGTCCATCCATGAGCCACTCAGCACCAGCCGCTGTGGGGGGCTGCCCGGGAAGCTGGCCCCTGTGCGATGGCAGTACTGCAGCAGCAGCCCAGCAGCACCCGTCCTCGCTCCCGGCTCAGGGCTGGGGACGCTGCTTTGGCAGGAGACGGGCTGGGGCAGCAGCTGCCGTTTCTGGACAGGCTGGTGAAGCACCCTCCGTGTGCGGGGTGCCGTCGCGGTGGCGCAATAGGAAATGAGGTGGCTGAGCTCACCGGCAGGCAGGGGACTCTGGTGGCTTGTAGATTTTCAGCTCTTGCCGGGCCCATGTATTTGTTGGGGATTTTTCCTCCTAGAAGAAGCACCATACGGTTCACACTGTAGTAACAGCCTCCAGTACCAAGTTAAAAGGGCTGTGAGTGCACCACAGCTGCCTGGGGGGGGGGAGTGCTCCATGTGCTGCTGCAGCCAGACAAATGGCCAGCAAAGAGCTGAATCCACTGCAAAATGGGGGCTTTGATGTGATGCCCAGTATGCAGCTGTTGTGGTTTAACCCGGCAGGCAGCTAAACACCACAC
>NW_008794172.1:829873-841301 GCF_000699145.1 Aptenodytes forsteri | reverse complement strand
GATCACCACCCCCCAGCCAACTCCCCCCAATTTATATACTGAGCATGGCGTCATATGGTATGGAATGTCCCTTTGGCCAGTTTGGGTCAGCTGTCCTGGCTGTGCCCCCTCCCAGCTTCTCGCTGGCAGGGCACGGGAAGCAGAAAGTCCTTGACTAGTGTAAGCACTGCTCAGCAACAACTGAAACATCTGTGTGTTATCAACATTATTCTCATCCTAAATCCAAAACACAGCACCGTACCAGCTACTAGGAAGAAAATTAACTCTATCCCAGCCAAAACCAGGACAGCAGCCATGAACTGCGGCTAATGGTCCAGCCTTTCTTGGTCTACAGTTACAGAAAGCAAAAGTTCTGGGACCACAAAGGCCCTGTCACATCAAGCCAGGTCTTACTCTGAGGCTGAAGGAGTGTCTGTGGTTTACAGGCTCCTGCATGGGCCAGGGTCTCGCTCCTCCTTCCTTTCACTTATTGCTCCATTGAAAACAGGCTTGGTTCACGTGGTCGTCTCCGAGGGTTGCACCAGAGGGTTGTTGTTCAAGGTTACTGTCCTGTGGGTGTTGCTCCTGTCTTTGGGGCTATTCGATGCTGTGAAGTTCTAAAAACCCCTTTAACTCCGTGGTAAGTGCCAGTGCCTGTCTTCTCTCTGTGTCTCAGTCCACAACAGGATATCCCCTCTTTCTCTCCTTTTACAAAAAGCATCCAGAAAAACGGGGAAAGTGTCAGGTGCAGCAAAGATCAGAAGAGCACGACATACAGCGATGCTGAAAGCGTCAGGTGGCAGCGATCTGATGCGTGGGCCCATCTTGGAGAAGCTGCTAGTGAAACCCAGCTCGCCATGCTGTGCATCCCCTCCTGGATGAGGGGACTCAGGGCACGGGAGCTGGCGGGGGAGCTGTGGGTCGGCAGCTGCAGGCGGTGGCAGGGTGCCCGTGGTCATCTCTTGTGCTGCTGGAAATCTGCACAAGCACCCAGCTCTGTGCTCCAGGCAAGGTTCAAAACTCCTGCCTGATGCTGCTGTGAGCCCAGGAAAGTCTTACTTGCTCTTAAGGCTTTGTAAATATCTGTCCTGCCTAATGAAAGCCAGTCTGGCTCCTGCATGAGCAGCTGCTCTCGCTGTGGGCTTGGGTCTGGTCATTGTGTCTCTGCCTGCTTCCAGCCCACCCTCGGGCCCAGGGCAGAGCAGCCTGGTTTGCTGGAGGGGAATAAATCCCATCTCAAGGGGTGGCACGGCCTTCCTCCCATCTGCCTCCTCGCTGAGTGAAGCTTTGCTTGCCAGGTGCTGCTCTGTGCCTCCCGGCACCCCTCCCACTGCCGGACGGTTCCCAAACCTTCACACCTCCTGGTGCATTTGCTGTGATTTCCTTTGCGCCGGCTCCTTGGGGCTGCCCCACCGTGATGGTTTGCTCCCACAGAAGCTGCGGCGGGCTCCTGTGCCGGCTCTGCCATGGGATGGAGTGCGGTGCCCTGATCTGAGCCTGGGGCCAGCCTGGGACTCGTGGCTGGTGCTGGCCCCCTCACCTGCACCCTGCTCCTGCGGCACCGGCTGTGCTGGCTGCCTGGCCATCCCCAAACCCCAGCTGGCGTGTTGCTCACTGCAGTGACCTTTGGGAAAAGCAAACGGCTTTCTGCAGGGAAGTGACTTTCTGCTGGTGTCGAGCAGAGCTCTGTGCCTTTGCTTCCTGAGCACAGCTTGCTATCCCCTCATTAGTGTTAGTTTGATTTCCATCGATACACAAGTCGCTAACTCGAAAATTGCTCCTTCCTTGTTTCTGTTGTTTCCTGGCAGTCTCCGCCTTCTGCACTTACTGTAAGCTCTGCAGCTCCTTCCCTGCCTCCTGGAGCAGAGGCAGGGAATGAGCACCTCTGGCCGGAGGGTGCCTGGAAGACATTGGCACTAGATTAAAGCCTTGTACCTGTTGCTGGTGACCTACGTGCCCAAGACCCCTCTTTTCCCCTGTGGCAAGAAGGTAGGAAAGCTTTGGGAAATGGTGCCTCTCTCTAGGAGAAAGCTTTGCCAAAGGCAGGCACTTGGGAAGTGTGCTCTCATGCGGGGAAGCTTGGTGCTCACCAGGCTGAGGCTGGACAGATGGAAGCTCAACTCCCGAAGCCAAGCCCAAAGCTGTGCTCCCTGTGCTCGAGGAGCTCCTGCGCAGCTCAGCATGGGTCTGAGGGGTTTGATGGTGTTAGGAGCTGCCTATGACATAATTTTTAACCCTGGTCTGACCCTGCGGTGTGAGGAGCTGTGTAAAGCGAGGCTTCCTACCTGTCTGGGTTTGTAAAAGTGGCTGGCTCTGGCCCAACCTGCTTGGGGCTGCGCCCAGCCCTGTGGGATCGTGCCTCCCTGAGCCCTCAGGGTTTGTGGGCTGTGAGATCCTCCGCAGGGGTGAGAGGATGAAGCTCAGCTCCGCAGCCGGGGCCTGCCTGCTGTGCTCCTGTAATCTCGTGCAAATGGCCACTGGCTGCCAGTGCCAGTGTGAGCTCTGCTCTTCTGATCTCAGATGTTTCAGATTAATTTCATGACGTGGTGAAAAGAGAATGAGTCAGAATCTGGGCTTTATTCAGCTTTGCAGCCGGGGTGGCTGGAGTGAAACCTTTCTGCCGCCGTTCTTCTTGGGAAGCTCACCCAGGCAGGGCAGGGGCAGACCGGGCTGGGGCCGAAGCACTCACCTTCGGCTGGATTTCGAGTTGAGCTCTTGTGATGGAGCGGTACTGCTGGGCCCTCGCTTTTTGGTGCTCTGGCTGCTTTACCGTTCACCCTGTAGGCAGGCGACGCTGCGTGGCTACATCCTGCGCTGCCCGGGGCTCCGGGGCCGAGTACCAGGGCAAAGATGTCGGCAGGTGTGAAAAGGGCTTTTCCCCTCACAGCCAGGCTGGTTCCTTCTCCACCCTCCCCCAGGCATGCGTGAAGTTATTCCTGCACTAAGGATGCAGTTTCAGTCTGTGGTTTCGCCTTCCCTTGTCCCAGGCCCGCCCGTGGGTGATGGCAGCGGTGCCCGCCTTGCCAGCTGGAGCTGGCAGCCACTCTCGCCTTGCCAGAGCCCAGCCTGGAGGCACAAACCGGTGCCGGTCCCAGGGCTCCTTGAGCTGGTCCTGCGGCTGCCGGCTCAGGGCAGGTTTTGCTGAAGAGGAACCAGCTCCTGGACGTGGGAGCGGCTCTACAGGGACACCGGGCCTGGGCTCATCCCTCAGGGTGTGCTGGAGCTCTGCAGTGTCGTGGGCCCAGAGCTGCACACCCAGCAGCTGCCCTGGCCCCATGCTGCCCTTGGAGCGACAGGCACTGCCTGGCCCTTGCCTGTGCCAGCCCTCCCAGAGCTGTGTGCCCTGGGCTCACCGTTTTCTGGCTGTCTCTGGTTCTGGCCCCATCAACCCTCCCCAAAGGGGAGCAGCAGTTGTGGCTGGGTCCTGCCGAACAGCTGGCAGGAGGGAGCCTGGAGGCTCCCGGGTGCCAGCTCTGAGCAGCATGCGTGCCCATCCCACCAGGTCTCCGGAGCTGGCCAGGATGGCACAGTGGAACCAGCTGCAGCAGCTCGACACGCGGTACCTGGAGCAGCTCCACCAGCTCTACAGCGACAGCTTTCCCATGGAGCTCCGGCAGTTCCTGGCCCCATGGATTGAGAGCCAGGACTGGTAAGGCCTTGCAAAATGCTGGCGTTGGGGACTTTGCTCGGGACACCCACCCTGGGGTGGCAGCAGGTGCCAAGGCGGTCTGGAGGAGCTCTGCTGCTTTCCCTAGGCTCTTGACGTGGCAGGACTGGTCCTCCCTGAGGCTTGTGTGGCACAAAGGGGAGCGGGACTCTGTGCACACGGTGTCAGACCCCAGACCGGGAGAAGGGGGAGCTCCAAAGCAGAGGTGTCTCTGTACAGGGCTGACTTACATTGGCCTCTGTTGTAAATGAGGTTGACACAGAGCACTGATTCCTGGATCCCGTCCAGAGAGCACGTGGGACTGGTGAGGTGCTCGTGTGTGCTGTCTGCCTGGCTTAAGGCCAGACTTTAAGCCTGAGTCCAAAACCTCTCTGTTGCCCTGCCCTTGCGGGCGCAGGCCAAGGGCTCAGTTTATTGGCGTGAAGCAAGTCAGGCCTGCTCTGGCCCTTGCTCTGGTGCAGGTTAGGAAGATGGCTGAAGTGTTAAATTGCACAGGGGACAGCAGGCCTGAGCAGAGCTGCCTGCAGTGCTGCCTTTCGCACTGCCTTGCCCCTTCCCCGGTGCTGGGCACCAAGGACTCTGCCCTCCCTCGTGCAGGGCGTACGCTGCCAGCAAGGAGTCGCATGCCACGCTGGTGTTCCACAACCTGCTGGGGGAGATTGACCAGCAGTACAGCCGCTTCCTGCAGGAGTCCAATGTCTTGTACCAGCACAACCTGCGGCGCATCAAGCAGTTCCTGCAGGTGAGGTGGGAAGCGCTGGTTTGGTGGGGGGGCCGCGGGGGGAGCCTGTGGAAGTCCAACAGCTTCCTTGGCACAGCTCATGACCCGCAGCCCTAAAGGATGCAGAGATCCTGGGGGTTAAATTGTGCCTGCTAACCTTGGGGGTTTGAACCTTTTTACAGAGCAGATACTTGGAGAAGCCGATGGAAATAGCCCGTATTGTGGCTCGCTGCCTGTGGGAAGAGTCGCGGCTCCTCCAGACAGCTGCCACTGCAGCCCAGGTAAGTGTCTTGGGTATCCTGGGGCTGCCGTCCTGCCGCCCGCCTGGCAGCGCTGTGGTACTCGGTGCTGTGGGGAAGCTCCAGTCTGAAGCTCCCCACTTGCTTCTTTCAGTAATGATAGCTGCTTTGTGCTGAGGGATGGTCCAGCTGCGGTCGCTGATAACTTCTGCTCTCCAGGCAGCAGCTGTTTCCCACCAGGATGCAGCCTGGGTGCTCTCTGCCTGTGGTGGCTGTTAGCTTTGTGCATCCAACTCTCCTCTTGCCCCTTCTGTGGGGTGTGCCCTGCACCGTGTGCCTTGCTGTGCAGCCTTGGAGCTAATGCTGCAAGCAAGCAGCCAGCTGTATTGGCTTTTGTTAGTGAGGGGGTGAAGACCCTTCCTGCAAAACCTCCTCAGGCTGGGAGAGGAGCATCCCTGGGTCATGGCCCTGTTCTAATGCCCTCCTTGTCCCCTCTGCAGCAAGGGGGACAGGCAACACATCCGACAGCAGCTGTAGTGACGGAAAAGCAGCAGATGCTGGAGCAGCATCTGCAGGATGTGAGGAAGAGGGTGCAGGTATGTGTGCTGCCTAGGCACCTTCTCCTTTCCCTACCACGGTGATTTAATGGTTTGAATAAATCCACATCTTTTGCCTTGCAGGATCTGGAGCAGAAGATGAAAGTGGTGGAGAATCTCCAGGATGACTTTGATTTTAACTACAAGACTTTGAAAAGCCAAGGAGGTAATGAAAGCTCATTAGCGTCTGGCAAACCAAAGTGTGTTCCTGCAAGGAAACTTGCTGGAGGGTGTGTTCCAGCCCTCCCGGTGCCTCCTTTCCGAGCAAGAAGGGTGGCTTAGGCTCACAGCATTTGCATGGCAATTGGAGAAACCTTGTCTTTTGTTTCTGACACTGCCTCCAGGGGAGCTGAACCAGAGCTCTGCCTGTGAGCAGAGAAATGGCATGTGGAGGTGACAGCGCTGCTGTGCATGCAGGAAAACCAGCAAGGTGCTTAGAGGCTGTGTGAGATCGCTGCTTTCTAGGGTGCCTTGCTCCTTTGCTGCTTTCTAGGGTGCCTGCTCCTTTGCAGTGGAGGTCTTTTGTTTGTGTGATGCTTGGGAGGGTAGGAGGAATCCATGTGCGTGGCTGAACATTTCTCACCTCTCTGCACAGACATGCAGGATCTGAATGGAAACAATCAGTCGGTGACCCGGCAGAAAATGCAGCAGCTGGAACAGATGCTCACAGCGCTAGATCAAATGCGAAGGGTATGTCGTGCAGCTGGCCCTCCAGATACCCCTGGGGTGCAGTGGTGCCCTTTTTCTAGGGTATGAGTTTGGTGTTCCTGCATAGCCAAAACTGAGAGCAGCGCTGGAAACACAGCCCTGGGCGACTTCTTTCTTGTCTGTGAATGTGAATCTTGCAGATCTCGGAAGGAGTCACAGGGTGTTGAAGGTTCTGCTTTCTTTTTTGACAGGGTATTGTGAGTGAGCTTGCTGGACTGTTGTCAGCCATGGAGTATGTGCAGAAGATGCTGGCAGATGAGGAATTGGCAGACTGGAAGAGACGGCAGCAGATCGCCTGCATTGGCGGCCCACCGAATATCTGCTTAGACCGGCTTGAGAACTGGTAGGAGCTGGCTGGGGGTTGGTTCCGTCACTGGAGAGGTGGCATTCAAACACCTGCAGTGGAAATGAGCTCTTTGCCTCTGGAAACATCCTTGTAAAATGGTTTCTGATGCCTGCAAGCATAAATGTAATCCACTAGTCAAACTGATCCTCGATAGTGGGTACTAGTGCTGGAATGGTTAGCCCCAGGCCTGTGGGATTTTAAGGCTGCTGTGAGAAGTTCCTGTACCTGGTGTGTCTCTGCAGAACTTGGGTGCGTGCATATTTCTTTTGTAATGCATGGCCTAGAAAAATGCATGGGGCCAGGAGCTGTAAACATGTTCTGTTCTCTGCTGGTTTGGTACAGAGAGTGTCCTCTCTCGCACAAGTGAGGGAAGAGGAGGGCTCTGCGGGCTGGGACTGTGCAGGGCTCGGCAGCCAGAGCTAACACTGGTTCTTCCTGCTCCCCTAGGATAACCTCTCTTGCTGAATCACAGCTACAGACCCGGCAGCAGATCAAGAAGTTGGAAGAATTGCAGCAGAAAGTGTCCTACAAGGGTGATCCGATCGTCCAACACCGGCCCATGCTGGAGGAGCGGATTGTGGAGCTGTTCAGGAACCTGATGAAAAGGTGCTGAGGTCTGGGAGGGAGCTGTGGGCAGGCCCCTGGTCACAGGTGGTGGGTGGAGGGGTGGGCAGTAAGCATGCTGGGCGGGCCTGAGGTTTGACTGTGGTTCTTGTGCCTTTCCCCTGCAGTGCTTTCGTCGTGGAGAGGCAGCCCTGCATGCCCATGCACCCCGACCGGCCCCTGGTCATCAAAACTGGTGTGCAGTTCACCACCAAAGTCAGGTGGGTCGCTGGCCCCTGCGATCCCACTGCACTATGGGCATGGTAAAGGAGTCATGTGGGGAAAAGCAAAGCAGGATTTCTCTCCGAAGGAGATGCTGGTGCAGATCCAGCCTTCAGCTTGCCTGGGGAGTGCTGGTGCTGGGAGGGAGTGAACCCCAGCAGGCTGGCCCTGCTGGAGTGCCGCCTGTGTGACTCAGTGCAGGGATGGCGGCGGCTGGCTGGGGCTCTGCTGTGTTCCTGGAGGCAGCCGGGGTTCTGGTAAATCCCGCTGCGGGGGTGGGTGGCAGGAAGCGTTAGTGCATCCCTGGCCAGCTGCCTCTCAGCTGGCCCATGTTCCCCGCCAGCCTCTGCAGAGAGTGGCTGCTCTGACACCAGGCTCTGCCTGGAGCTTCTTCACCATCTCCCAGCTGTGCCCCTGTTGCCCCCTTGGCATGTGGCAGCATCTGGCCACAGAGCAGTGTGGAGGGTGTTTGTTCAGAGCAGATGTCTGCCTGCTGTGGGCAGTCAGCAGCCAAAATGAGCCTGCCTCAGGGTGCTCAGGGGAGCATCAGCACCTCCCCAGTTCTGGGGACAGGTGTCAGGGCTGACATGTCACAGGCCTGTGTGCAGACGGGCTCAGGGATGCCAGAGGAGCTGGATAATGCCACGTCCCCGTGAACTTTGTGGTGTGAACCGTGGTACTGCCTGCTGGGGGATGCACACAGCACTGCTGTCCATCCAGCTGTTCTGCAGTCTGTGCCAGATGCTGTGTTGAACTGGAGTTGTTTGCGTGTGCAGGATGTTCATGCTCTGCGTTTGCTGACTCTTTGCAGGTTGTTGGTCAAGTTTCCAGAGCTGAACTATCAGCTGAAAATTAAAGTCTGCATTGACAAGTGAGTCCTGTGCTCTGATCCTGGTGGTGTTGGATGGGGCTACTGGAGTGGGACTTGTTCCTGCTGCCATTGGGTCAGGCTCCATCCCTGCACCGAGGGCCAGCATGACCCCCAGTAGAAGGGGAGGGTGCAGGGTGGCACTGGGTCCCAAGGGTTCGTTCCCATGTGGGGGGACAGGCTGGGGGGCTTGTGGGACTCGATGTTGTGATACAGCCAGCCCCACACACCAGCTTGTCTGCATCAGGGTAGAAAGGCCACAGCCATGACCAAGTGTCTCTCTCTCCTTTCCTAGGGACTCCGGGGATGTTGCAGCACTTCGGGGGTAAGTGCAATGTTGGATTTGTGGCTTGTTTGTTGTGTTTGGTTTTGTTTTGTTTTTTTTTCTCTCTTGCTTCTGCTTTTTAATCCTGGCAAACGTCCTACCGCACGTTCCTCTGAGAGGGCCCTGTCGGCCACGCTTTGTCTTTTCTCTTTTGAGGTCCCGGAAGTTTAACATCCTAGGGACAAACACCAAGGTCATGAACATGGAGGAGTCAAACAACGGCAGCCTCTCAGCAGAGTTCAAGCACCTGGTAGGTACCACGAGCTCTTGGGCTGCTCCTGTTAAGGCCGTGTGCCGTCACAGTGTTGCTTCAGCCTGTTCCTTCTCTCCGCAGACCCTGCGGGAGCAACGGTGCGGTAACGGAGGCAGAGCCAACTGCGATGTAAGTGCTGGGGGGGCCCTGGGTAGGAGAGCCCTTTGTCGGCAGCTCTGCTCCCTGTCGAGCAGCTGAGCCATGAGGGGAAGCGGGAGCCCTGCCCTGAGAGGGGGTGTCCGCAGGCACCCTCTGGCATGTTGGCAGCTGCCAGACCAGCCCTGAGCAGCAGCGTTGGGCCTGATGGCCGTGTGTCAGGCCGAGGGCAGGTGTCTCCTGCATGCTCACTGTGTCCTTTTCCACCCTAGGCCTCGCTGATAGTCACCGAGGAGCTGCACCTCATCACCTTCGAGACAGAGGTGTATCACCAGGGGCTGAAGATCGACCTGGAGGTGAGCTGTGGGTTACTACCTGTTGCTGCCATGGGCCTGGGCGCAGAGGAGCCCTGAGAGATGTCCCAGCCTGTGGTCACGTCTTGTCTGTGCAGACCCACTCGCTGCCTGTGGTGGTCATCTCCAACATCTGCCAGATGCCCAATGCCTGGGCGTCCATCCTGTGGTACAACATGCTGACCAACAACCCCAAGGTAGGGCCTGGTGCTGTGGAGGCAGCTGGCAGAGCAGCAGTGCAGGCTTTGGGACCAGAGTGTCCCAGCAGGCAGGCTGCAGGCAGGGAGAGGGAAGCTGTGGCCTGGGAGCAGGGCTGGGGCAGGACCTGGCCCTATTTCTGTCCCATGTCCTGCTCAGGGCTGTGTTTTCCCTCGTGCAGAACGTGAACTTCTTCACCAAGCCCCCCATTGGGACCTGGGACCAGGTGGCAGAGGTGCTGAGTTGGCAGTTCTCCTCCACCACGAAGCGCGGCCTCAGCATCGAGCAGCTGACAACACTGGCAGAAAAACTTCTAGGTAACCCGGTTTGGGTGTCCTGCCTGTCCCTGCTGTCCCTTGGGGTGGCTCCCTGTCTGTAAATGCAATACAGGAGCAAGATTGTGTTATTTGGGAGGGGAGCAATAATTTTCAGTTTCAGTGGCTTCCTTGCAAGCAACACAAACCTTGTGTTGCTCCCTGGAAATGGTGTCTTTGGAAGAACAGCTCTATCTAAATGTTGATGCTCCTGTTCTCTGCCAGGGCCAGGTGTGAATTACTCCGGCTGTCAGATCACCTGGGCCAAGTTCTGCAAGGTATAACTCCCTCTCTTGCCCCGAGCACCTTCCCGTGGCTGTTCCCTTCCTCCAAGCCATGCTCATAGCCTCTCTGCCCTCTTCCTCAGGAGAACATGGCTGGCAAAGGCTTCTCTTTCTGGGTCTGGCTGGACAACATCATTGACTTGGTGAAAAAGTACATTCTGGCGCTGTGGAACGAAGGGTGAGCCTTGGCCAGCATAAATCCAGAGACCCTTGGTTGGGCTGGGCCTTGGGAGGGGTCCCACTGGTCCTGTCCTGATGGAGTGAGGTGCCTTGCCCAGGTGCAGGTGGGGTCTCCTGGGATGCTTTTTCTGTCCAGGCCCTGTTGGGTGGTTCAGAGTGAAAACCCACCTAGGAATCCTTAAAATGTTGGTGGCTCTGCTGGTGGCCAGGCCAGGTCCTGCTGCTGCCTGATGCTGTGCAGAGAGCTGGCAGGGTTTACGTCCTGGAATCCTGGCTCTGGTGTCCTGACCCACCCTTGCTCTCCTCGCTTACTGTTGCCCAGGTACATCATGGGGTTCATCAGCAAGGAGCGGGAGCGAGCCATCCTGAGCACCAAGCCTCCAGGAACCTTCCTGCTGCGGTTCAGTGAGAGCAGCAAGGAAGGTGGCATCACCTTCACGTGGGTGGAGAAAGACATCAGCGGTACGTTGCTCTCCCCCCTCACTGCCCTGGGTGCCGTGCCTTGCTCAGCCAGCGTTCCTGGCTCTGAAGAAGGCTTGGAACCCCATGATAAGACACTTGCTCTTTGTCTTTGTCCTTGTCCTTGTCCTGACAAGCCCTCTGCCTAGGTTAAATCTTAGGGCCTGGGTGCCCTTTGCTGGTCTCTGCCTCCTGGGTGTCCCTGCCCACATGCTGCCTGTGTGCTGCAGTTTTCCATGGCACTGAAACCACCTGGCAGGTCCCCATCCTGCCCCGTGGTCTGCTGCTGGGTGCCTCGTGAGGCTGAGCATGGCCTCAGGCTGTTCTTGTCCTTGCTGCCCCTGGGGTGTTCGAGGAAGGCCTTGCCTTTGCCTGAGGAACGCGGGTGTCTTGCCCTGTGTCAAAAGTCTCTTTGTACAGGGAAGACCCAGATCCAGTCTGTGGAGCCTTACACCAAACAGCAGCTGAACAACATGTCATTTGCGGAGATCATCATGGGCTACAAAATCATGGATGCCACCAACATCCTGGTGTCCCCCCTGGTGTACCTGTACCCAGACATCCCCAAGGAGGAGGCGTTTGGGAAGTACTGCCGTTCTGAGAGCCAGGAGCACTCTGAAGCTACTGACTCAGGTAGTCGTTGACTTTCTGCGCTCCGGCACAGCTCCTGTGTTGCAGGGAGGCTCCAGGGACAGCACTGGTGGAAGAGCTGTCACCAGCCAGGATCCTGTGCTGGTCCCTGGAGGGCATAGCCATAGCGTGGGACTAGTGGCAGGGTCCCTGTGGGGTGTGGGCAGTGAGGGCTGCGCAGGGGCTGGGAGGGTGGGCGCTGTCCGCAGGTCTGTGCTCCGGAGGGGGAGGAGAGCGGGGTTCCTCCTCCAGCACCTGGTGACGAGGCTGCTCGCTCCTCTGCAGGTGCTGCTCCGTATCTGAAGACCAAGTTCATCTGTGTCACCCCGTGAGTGTTCCTGGGGGGTGTCTGTGAGCGCTGGGGGGGGGGGGGTTTGTGGGTTCAGC
>NW_008794172.1:815913-829587 GCF_000699145.1 Aptenodytes forsteri | reverse complement strand
GGGGGGGGGAGAGGGGGTGTTGGAGAGCTCTGGCCAGGCCCTGACTCCGAAGGTTTCTGTGCTTTTTCCCTTCCTTCCTTGGACAGCACCTCCTTCAGCAACACCATCGACCTGCCCATGTCCCCACGCACCCTGGACTCGCTCATGCAGTTTGGCAACAGCAGCGAGGGAGCAGAGGCCAATGCAGGAGGGCAGTTTGGTGAGTCTGGTGGGGCACGGCACCCGAGAGGGTCCTGGCTGTAGCCGCATACGGGCCCTGTAACCTCCATCTGTGTCTCCCCACAGAGTCGCTGACCTTCGACATGGAGCTGACCCCGGAGTGTGCTTCTTCACCGATGTGAGGTGCTCCGCCGGTGCTCGCGGGGGCCCTCCCAGGACTCGGGCTTCCCACCTCCAAAGAGCTCCCCCGGTCTCGCCCTGTTCGGTCACGGTTGCTCTGGGCCTTTCCTCGGGAGGAGCTGGGGGCAGGGTCCTTGCCACCTATTCCTTGTTTGACCCAAACGAACACCCCCCTCTCCAGGGTGGTTTCTGTTCGTCTCTTTGGGGGGAGGGGGGATGAACCTTTTTCTATTTCCTTCCATAACAGTTTTTTATTATTGTTTTGCTCATTCAAGTGCCTATTAGCCTCCGATCGCAGCCTCAGTTTTTACAAACGCTTCTGCAGCCCCAGCCGTGCTGCCTGCTGTTGAAAGCTGCTTTCCTGACTGCCAGAGTCCAAAAGCCCGTGAAGATCTTAGGAGCCCAGATTTGCCTCCGGGCACCTGAGAGGGGATCGGCTGGCCCTAGCCTCCGCACGGGTTACCTGATGCACTGTGTGATGGGGGTCTGCATTGCTGCTGCCCCAGCAGCCCTCCCAGAGCTCACAGAGCGCAGAGGGATCTCCTCTGCACCTTTGGCCCTGCTTTTGGCCACGGAGACCAGCACACGGCTCAGAGTTGCGAGGTGGATGGGCCCAGGCGCTCCCGCCCTGTGAGGACGATGCTTCTGCTGGGCTCAGCGTGGGCTTTGCTGGGAGCAGGGAGTTTTGGTGGTTGCCTGTGCTTGCCACCAACTTCCTGCTGCAGGCACAGAGATCCGGCTGGCTCCAGCAGCCCCTGGGCTCCTGCTGGGACGACTGGTTTCCCTGCAGTGCAAAAGCTGCCCTGGGGCAGGGCAGTGACGTGTCCCAACATCAGTGCACGCTTGTGAGCATGCAGCATTTGCATCTTGGGTGTGTTTTGGGACCTGGGTGTAACCACAGAGGCTGCCCCGACCATGGCTCGCCCCGTGGCCAGGCTAGTGACAGGAGCATGGTTGTGCCTCCCTCACTGTGCAGTTAGACCTGTTGGACCCCGGGGGGAGGATGGGAGGCGGCTGGATCCAACGTGACCTGCAGCGGATGGCCTGGCCTGGCCCTTTTCCCTCTGGTATGGCTTGTGATGGCCCGGGCAGTGGGTTTGCAGCTTCTCAGGGGCTTTACATGGCATTTTTGTTGGAGGTTGGCTGTCGCTGTTAAGGTAGGAGGTGGCAAGAGTTGAAGGAAGCAGGATGTATGTAGGAACAGGAATCTGCTGTTGGCCAGTGCTCGATGGAGGTGTGGGTGTTGTAAAGGGCAGGTTTCCTTGCTCGGGGGGTCAAGGAAAGGTGGAAGCTGTGCTGGCCGATGGCTGTGGTTCTGTATTTACCAAAATGGGGGGAGCGCTCCTGCCCTTTCCATGCAGCGGGCATGCAGACACCGACGAGCAAGGAAGGGGAGGAGAGGCAGTGGGAGAGCTGCCTGCCCCCCCTGCCCCAGCATCTGGAAGCCCGTGGTGTTAACGGGGCTGCGGCTGCCCACAGGGGGGTGGCACAAGGGGGTTGTGTGCTATGCTCAGCCAGGCCCAGCGCTTCAGGGCAGGGCTGCAGGAGCTGTTGGCACTGAGGCTGTGGGTAACATCAGCAGAGAAACGTCTTACTGGGCACCAGCCCTGAGCTTTACAGGTCTCTGATGTGTCTTGATTTGGCCCTGGGTGGAGGCAAACCCTCAGTCATCTGTACCAGCGACGCTGCTGTGGTGCAGGGTGGACCTGTGACATGGCTCTGGCTTTTCTGCCCTGTAAAGACTGTGGGGTGTCCCCACAGCCCCCCCAGCTGTGGGCTGCACTGTCGGCATCACAGCCTGCAGGTAGGGAGCCAGAGGGTGGGATCCCCAGGGGAAGGGAGAGAGGGCTGTGGGGTCTGGGCCAGCCCCCTTAGCTGTGTGTGGGCAGGAGAGGGTGTCCATGGCTGGCCCTGGGGACAGGAATGCCCTTTGAAGTTGGGAGGCCCTCAGAAGGGACAAGGGCCGTTTTGCCCCGTGCTCGTGTGTAGCTGCCTCCAGCTGCAGTCACTGTAGCCCTGGGCAGCATTCAATACTGTAAAAAAAATTTTATTTTTTTGTATATTTTATTGCTGTATCTACAGGCTTTAACCTTCTCCAAAATAAAGGCTCTGAAGTGACGTCGTCTTGGGGTGTGAGTTCAGCTGTCTGCGTGCAGCGCCTGCCTTACCCAGCTCCGGGAACCGGGGCCTCTGTCAGTGAAACGCCGGCCCTGACGCCAGAGCTGTGGTTTGCTCAGCGCAAACCAGCCCGCCCCGGTGCTGCCTGCACCTGGCCTGTGCCGCTGCCCGGCACGCGTGGGCAGGCGGCTCTCCGGCTGCCTGCCTTATCGGAGCACAGCAGGGCGCTTCCCCGGGGGAGCAGGAGGGATGGTGGGGGGGCGTATCGCTGCACCGCAGCCCAGGGCTGGTTTCTGTGTCTGCCCTGGAGCAGCGCCTGGGTCTCCTCTGCTTGCGTAAAGGAAACTCCGGTGCCAGCGTGGGAGGACGTGGCTAAGCCAGGGCCCTGCTCAGGCTGCTCCCTGCCTGGTGGCCCCTGGGGCTGCACCAGGACCCCCGTGCCATTCCCCCTGCGGCTGCCTCTGCCCCGGGGGTCAATGGGCTCTGGGTGGAGGTGACTTTCCCCACTGCCCCTCTTCTCGGGGCCCTGTCCCGGGCTGGGTGAGGGGGTGGCTGCCTGGGGGCCCTGCAGGGGACCAGGCCCCAGGCTGCAGTGTGGGCCTGCCCTGCCCTCTCGTGGGGACGTGCTGGAGCTGGCACCCAGTGCTACTGTGCCCTGCACCCTGCCCCTTGCTGTTGCCCTGGGCTGGAGCTGAGGCTGAGGGCAGCCAGTCCCAGGCTTTGCAGGGCAAGGTGTGTGTGCTGTGCTGGGGCTGGGAGCAGGCAGCCAGCAACACGATGTCCACAAGAGCACCAGCATCTCCCACAGGGCTCCTGCGGGATCCACACCCCCAGCGCTTGCCACCTGCGGCCCTCCGCAAAGCTGCGGAGCAGTGGGATCCTTGTAGGGTTTGGGCTTTGATGAGGCTAAGAGGGAGAGATTATTGCTCTGTCAGGGCAGGATTAGCAGGGGCATTTTTCATGCAGGTCATGCTCAATAGATCCCACATAGGCCCTGTGGAACCGGCTGCGCTGAGCTGGTTCGAGGCGCTGAAGATGGCCCTGAAGCCTCCTGCACCCTGGAGTGTCCTGCTTGGGTTTGAGCTAAATTCCAAGGCCATTGCGTGTCCCTGCTCTGGGAACTAGCCCCACCAGGACCCTCCATTTTACCATTGAACCAAACCAGGGCTCTGCACAGAGCCAGCAAACCTGTTCCTGCCCCCGAGGCAGCTGCATGGGATTGCATGCCCCGCTCCTGGCAGTGCAGCCCAGGGTGCTGCAGGGTGCGGCTCACAGGGGAACGTGGCTCAGCCCAGCCCCAGGGACCTCCCCTCTCCTTCCCTGGCAGTTCCCAGCTCCCCTCTGCCAGCTGCAGGATGGGGTGGAAAACCCTGGAACAAGGAATTTTCTTACCAATATGCAAACCCTGGGGTTGCCACAACTGTTTGCTGTCAGGAATGCAGGGTCTTGTCCCGCTCTCCTGCAGATAAGTGGTTTCTTATCTCCCTGCATCTACCCACCCTGCTGCATCCCTGTTGGAACCTGCCCCGCTCCTTGGGTTTAGTCGGGGGGGCCAGCCCCTGAGTAATGGGCTTAATTGGCTGCCGATCTCATTTCAGGGGTTGCTGTTGTGAATGCTGCGGTTGGCAAGTGCTGCGGCCTGATTTGCAGCAGGAGAAAGCACCTGGGGAAGGTCTCTGGGCTGGGTTGGCCGGACCCCTGCAGTACCGGGGGGCAGCCAGGGCAGGGGGCACCTGCAGCCCCCCTGTCCGCCCTCCTGCCACCCAGGCCACCCCTGGGGGGGCTGCAGTTTGTGCAGGGCTGGGCTCCCTGCTTTCTCCCCGTGCTGGGTGCTGCAGCAGGACCCAGGCAGGAGGATGGGCGCTGGGGCAATGGGGTTGTTTGTGGCTCCGAAAGGAGGTCAGAGGGGTGGCTTTGCCCCTTCCCCAGGGCCGCGGCCGCCCCCTCCAGCAGTGCAGTGGGGAGGGAGCAGGGATGGTGTCTGAGCCAAACGTGCAAACGGATTAGGGGTTTCCAAATGCAGATAAGCCGCTTGGGATGCAGACGCTTGCGTGACAGGGATGGGGTGGCCCCGTGGGGACTGGCAGCCACCTGCCATGGTGGCCCTGTGCTGCAGGGAGCCCAGAGCAGGCGGCTGTCAGCACAGGCAAGCCGACAGCTCTCGTGGGGCTCCAGCTGCAGCTGGCCAAGCCCCGGGGTCCTGCTGGCCCCAGGCAAGTCCAGCCTGTGCAATATTGACAGTTCCTTGGGGATAAACCCACAGACGGGGATTAGAGAGGCGACGGTACAGCCGTGATTACAGCCCCAGTCCCCGGGGCCAAGTGACTGAAATAGCAGTGCTGCAAGGAGGGGTGGGAGGCAGAGACCCCCTGGGGCTTGGCCGCCTCCTGCCCGGGGTCCTGCCAGAGGCTCCCCTTCTCTGTCCTCCCAGGTGCTGTGCAGGGTCTTCCCACTGGGACGTGGCTCTGAAATGCTCTGCAGCACCAAGCTGCTCTGTGGGGAGCTCGCGTCGGCTGCACAGTCTGAGCTGTGTCCCACAGCAGTGCCCATCGGTGGGGCTGCAGCAATGCCGAGGGTCGGCCGACTCGTGTGCGGGTGGAGGCACTGAGCCGGGAAAGCGCAGGGCTGCAGCTGGTGCTGTGTGGCTGCGCTGAGCACCCCCCTCCCTGACTGCTGTTGCAATGACCCCGGCGGCTCCAATGAGGCAAGGAAACCACAAGCCTCCCCCTTGCCTGACCTGGCCCCAGGGCAGCTGCCCCAACAGGTTCCAGCCCCCCGCTCCCCTCACCCTCTGCAGGGCTGCGCATGCCCTCAGCCCCCTGAGCTCAGCAGCACGGCTGCTCCCACGCAGCCCATCACAGCCATCGTTCGTGTTTTCAAACCACTGCAGGTTCAGATTGCACAGGCAGAGGCGCGTTCCCAGCAGCCAGGGATGCAGCTGGAGCAGCCCCTCCTGGCACCCGGCTGCTCTCAGGCATGTGGGCTGCACGCAGCAGGGCACCGTGTACCCAAGTGCCGTGGGCGGGCAGGAACATTTGCCCACGGCTCCACCGGGTGCTGGCACGATGGTGAGCGCGTGGGTGGCATGAAGGCCCTGGCCAGCGTGGGGGGTCGGTGCCCTGCCCTGCCCTGGCCCCAGCTCCCACTGTCCCCTTGCGTCAGCCCCTAGTCCCTGGCCGAGGCTGTGCCCAGCCCTGTGCCCGCACCCCCACGGAGCTCAGGCAGGGCTGGCTGCAGTGATGAAATGCTGCTCTGTACCTGCTGGTTTGCCAGGGTAGACAGGTGCTGCGGTCTCCTCCTCTATCCTTCCTCTGTCCGGTCGTGTGCTGCGGTCAAGGTGGAACTGGGAATGAGCGGTGGGATGCCCTGCTCCAAATGCCCATGTAAGCCTCCTCCTTGTCACGCCCTCATTGAGGGTGGCTTTGAGCTGAGCTGCAGGGCACAAGCCATCGCTGCCCAAGCCAAAAGCCATCCCTGCCTCCCAGTGCTCATAAAACAACAGTCAAATATTGCATCACTCTCAAAATTTAATACGCAGCAGAGTTGAGCCAAGCAAGGTCTCAGTGGCGGTGCCCGCTGCCAGGTGTGGCAGAGGTCAGACCCGGAGCTCCAGCACAGCACAGTCCCCAAGTGCCACCATCTGCCAGCCCCATGCCCTGCCCTGGGGTAGACAGGTGCTGCGGTCTCCTCCTCTATCCTTCCTCTGTCCGGTCGTGTGCTGCGGTCAAGGTGGAACTGGGAATGAGCGGTGGGATGCCCTGCTCCAAATGCCCATGTAAGCCTCCTCCTTGTCACGCCCTCATTGAGGGTGGCTTTGAGCTGAGCTGCAGGGCACAAGCCATCGCTGCCCAAGCCAAAAGCCATCCCTGCCTCCCAGTGCTCATAAAACAACAGTCAAATATTGCATCACTCTCAAAATTTAATACGCAGCAGAGTTGAGCCAAGCAAGGTCTCAGTGGCGGTGCCCGCTGCCAGGTGTGGCAGAGGTCAGACCCGGAGCTCCAGCACAGCACAGTCCCCAAGTGCCACCATCTGCCAGCCCCACTGGTGGCTGCCATGCCGGAGGGACACGACCTGCCTGTTTTCCTGCATGCATCCCATCCTGGCTCAGAGCGCGGCATTTGGCTGTGCTGGCACCAATGCCAGGGGCTTACCTCACCCCAACGCAGGGTAAAGGGCCCTGGGCTGGACCTGCTGCAGCTCCTGGCTGTCCCCACGGACCAATGCTGCTTCCAGGCTCAGCTGCTCCAAGCCCTGTGTGCCCCGAGCCGCCAGTCTGCCGTGGGGGAGTTCCTTGGGTGGGTTTTTTCTCCTATTTTCCTTCCAGAGGCAGAGTTTCCTCAGTGTCCATCAGCACGAGGCCTGGGAATTAGCACCATGACACCATTAGCAGGGGTGGGAGCCATCCGCATCCCCAGGAGCCCGCTGCATCCCTCTGCGTTCGCCCAGGCACATCAGCTCTGCTGGAAATCTGCCAGCGCAGGGAGTGCAAGCTGTCCCTCACCACTGTCCTCAAAGCCAGGTGCCTGCTCGTACCGCAGGAGCCGGACCCCATGGGCAGTGCCCCACAGCAGCCCCCCAGCCCCCACCTCACCCCGCTGCTGGCCAGGATGGAGCAGGCGGCTTTCCCCTTGGAGCTGCCCAGCCGCCATCTCCTCCGGCTCTGGCCACTGCAGGGGCAGCGCCTGGCCCTGGGGGGGGTTCAGGGCTGCTCTTGCTTTCGAGCTCCTGCTTTCACTCCCCTCATGCTTCCTCCTCAGCCCCGGCTGCCGGTTCCCATTCCTGCCGCCTGGCCCGACCCCGGCTCGTGCTCGGCCATGCCATGCTGCAGTGTGTCCGCATCCCACACGGGCTCTGACCTTGGGACCCTGGCTCTGCCTGCAGAAGCACCGTGGGGCCTCGGTCCCACCTCCTCAGCCCCGGCTGCCGGTTCCCATTCCTGCCGCCTGGCCTGGCCCGACCCCGGCTCGTGCCATGCCATGCTGCAGTGTGTCCGCACACGGGCTCTGCTCTGACCTTGGGACGGCGCCGCTGCCACTGAACCGGGGTGACCCGCGGCAGCATGTTTATGGCAGGAGCTGGCTGGGACTGAGCGGTTACTGTGGCAACCCGGGCTCTGCCGAGGGGAGCACTCCGGCGAGCGCGGGGATGCGCGGCTGCACCGGCGCGGGGTGGGGGGCTGGGTGCTGCCCTGGTGCCCCTGCTTCTGATGCCCCTCAGCCAGCCCCAGCCCTGCAGCCCCGGGGCAGGTGTGAGATGCCCGTGCCCTGTGTCCCAGCTGGGCTGTGGGTGCTGGCTGGGCCCCCCGTGCCCGCCCTGGGGTGCAGTGGCACTCGCAGGGCTGCTGGAGGACTCCGGTTCCCATCGCAGACCCAGACTGGCTGATATTGCCCCGCGGTTTTCAGTAGGCAGAAACCTGGCTGTTTTTTTCTGAGCTGGGTGAATGATGTGAGGGTACAAAGAGCCTTTGCCCAGGCAATAATACTTGTTGGCTGCTGAGACCGAGCGTCTGCTGGGGTTGTTCCCAGCCGTATCCAAGTGGCTGGAAGCAGAGGTTTCCTGTGGAAATTCCCCCTCAGACAAAATGCCATTTCCCAGGTCTTTTGCTGGAGCAGGTCCTCCCCTCCCACTGGCATGAGGCACCGCAGGGCCAAGCTTGTGATGGTGATGAGCTTCTGGTGGTGATGAGCTTCCCGGATGCCCCCTGCTTTCCCCTGCCCATTGGCTCCCCCACCCCTGGCCAGGCCCTGGCAGGGTCCGTGCTGCCCACCCCGTCTCCTGGCCAGCTGCCGTCCCTGCTCTCCGCAAGCAGCCTGTAGGACCAGCCCCGGGGTTTTGCATCCTCTCCCTCCCAGTGGGGTCAGAGCCCCATGGGGCCCCGGGGTTTTGCATCCTCTCCCTCCCAGCGGGGTCAGAGCCCCATGGGGCCCATCTGGGCCAGCTCTCCGATGGGACCTCCCTTCGCATCCTTTGGCTGTGATAGCCTGGCAGGAAACGACTTCTGGAGTGGCCGCGGCAGAAATAGCCCGGCCGGCTCCAGCCTGACCCCTCTGCGTCATGCCTGGGTCCCGGGGGATGGCAGGGCCATGCTGGCATGGGCAGAACATTCCCTGCGCCCAGTGGCCACCCTGGCTTTGGCAGCGCTGGGTGCATCCCTCTCTCCCCGTGTCAGAGAAATTGGGATGTGCTGTGCTCGGGCACCAGGACAGCACCTTCCTCTGGGGTGGCCGGGGCAGGGGCAGACCGGTGGCTGCCCTGGGAAGCGGGACCGCAAGGCAACGGCCACAGCTCTTTGCTGCTGCCTGAGACGTTCCTGCCCGCTCCACTCTGCAGAGAGCATGGGGAGCAAATGCTGGGAGCAAATGCTCTCGGGGGCGAGGAGCCAGGGACAGCACTGGCCAGAGAACCAGGAGTGGCTCCAGTGCTGGGAAATCTGCTGCAGAGGGGGATGGCTGCTGCTCGCTGAACTCGTGTGGCCGAGCCCGCGATGCAGTCCCTGCCCATGGGTGCCCGCATATGGAGCAGAAGGGGCTCGGGGCCACCAGGGCGGGCAGGAGGACACCGTGCCGGGAGTCATGGGTCCACAGTGCCAGCGCAGCCCTGCCAAAGCTTCGCCCTTGCTGCGTGTTTGAAACTGGGTGGGAAAACATGAAGCTGTGACTAATTTGGGGATTCATCTGGTTTTCATTAACTGGGCTGGATTATCACAACAGGGTTTTCTGGCCTCAACACAGATCTGGGACCACATGGGACCCAAAGCAGGGACAGGTTGAGCCTGGGGTCCTCGGTAAGACCTCCCGCCTCACTGATAAGCTTGAGGGGATGGAGCAGAGCAGAGGCTGCGCCGTTCCCGCAGGTGACATGGTCAGCGCGTTTGCGCTTTGGCCGAGCCCTGTGCCCTGCACGTCCCAGGAGCAGCAGAGAGGGATGCGGAGGAGCCTGGTGTACAGGATGTGCCGGGAGGGCTTTGGGGAGGGGAGGGCAACAGCCAGCAGCCTTGGGACCTCTCCAGCAGCTGCCTAAATAAATGCTTCCACTCCTGAGAAATAATTAAGACCCTCGAGATGCCACTTAGAGAAGAAGGCCGCTCTGCCTGTGCTCCTCACGCTCCTGCTCCAAACACAGAGGCAATTTTCTAGGAAATCAATTACAAAGCCCCATGCTCTCTCTCTCCCCTGAATGTGCAGCGTCACTCGGCATCCTGTTGAGCTCATCTGAGATGACAAAGTGTTTGGCCGCAACTCAGCCTGGACACTGTTTACCTTCCCAGAGGCTTTTTGAGACTTTCTGAGGACCAACACAAGAGAGATCCCAATGAGAGCAGGGACCCAGCAGCGCCGGGAGCTTCCTGGGCTTGTGAGTGGGCTCAGGCACTTGCTGTGCTCGGTTGGCTGGAAAATCCACCTTTCCTGCCCTGCCCAGAGGTGCCAGTGTTGCCCATTAGATCCCCTGGATGCTGATACACTGCCCCAGCACCGGTTCTCTCACGGCAGGGTCTGGCTGCTGTGCACAGAAGCAGAGCCAGGCGAGATGGCAGAGGGGGGAACACTGGCCGTGCCCAGGAACCTCCTCTGGTGTTTGCAGAGTCCATCCTGCCTGGACAGATCCCGGGGCTGCCTGTTGCTGCGAGGGTCCAATGTGGCCCCTTCGTCCCGAAGAGCCACCACCAGCGCAGCCACTGCTGCCGGGGCATCGCTGGGGCAGTGCTGGGGCAGCGCCGGGGCAGCGCCGGGGCAGCCTCTCCATCGGTTACTGCTTCAGCTGCTGTTCCCCCATTCCCTTCCTCCCTCCAGAAAGGAAGAATTTCTTTTAGGTAACACCCTCACCAGCCAGGTCGGAGTTTTCCTTGGGAACGAAACTCTGATTTGATTTTATTTGATTCCATTTGTCCTCTCGGCATGGAGCACTCTCCACTTTCTCTCCCATCACTAATTTCTTCCCCCATTTTTTTCCCCCTTCCTACCAAAAAGGGGAGGGAGAAGTCGGAGGGAAGGGGAGAGGGAATGGAGGATCTTTTGTGTACATTTTCCAGCCCTCCCGAGCACATGTGGCTGTGCGGATCTCTGGCACGGGGAGCGCCACATCCCCGGGACCCTCCGGAGCTGCTTGGACCTGCTGTGCCCAGCAGCCGCAGACATTGCGTATGACCTTGATTTTCTCGGCCAGAGCAGTCAGTGCCTGGATGACTGCGCCGATGGGTTATGTGGGCCGGGGATTGTGAAAGCCGTTTGTCTGCGTGATGCAACTCGCTGGAGTGTGAATGTCCCCAGCCAAGGCAGGGAGGGCAGGGAGGGCAGTCCTTTCACCGATTTCCCCATTCCTTTCCTTTGTCTTAGTGGAAAAAGACGGCGTCGGAGATGCTGGCCCCATGCTGGGCACCCGTCCCCGGCTTGCTGGGGTCCCAGCTCATCTCCCCGCGATGTCTGGAGCACCGTGGGAGCGCTGGGAACGGCGGCTGGGACTCTCCTGGCAGCAGCTCAGCAGCGATGTGTCAGCCCCGTGTGTGTGAGATGCCTCCTGAGCGTATGAGCGCAGGCGACGAACCGTTTGGTGGAAGCTGGGAGCTGCTCAGGCTGGAGCCACTCGTCCCCCCGGGCCGTCCCGCTCATCCCGGGCTGCTCTGGGCCCATAGCAAGTGCTGGCGGGGAGGAGGTGAGCCAAAAAGCACTGGTTTGTGGCTGGCATTTGCACGGGAGCAGGTGCCTGGGTGGTGCCTGCCTGGCCCACAGATATTTATCTCTTGGACACGTGGAGTCAGGCTCCTAGCTGTGAGGTAGGAGAGGAGAAGGGTGAGGAGCTGGAGAAGGGCTGTTTGGGGGTGTCAGTCTGGGCAGCAGAGCCCTGAAGGCTGTGGCACCCTGGGCAGGCTGTGGCTTTGCCAGCTGGACAAGGGTCCCTGGGCATCCTGCCGTGTTCCTGCCATGGCCCTGGCTTTCGGGGCTCACAGCGCTGTCCCCTGGGCTCGCTTCCCTGCCAGCCAGCTCCCACAGCTGCACGCTCCTGAAGGAAAGAGGAGGACTTTAATACAAAAGCAATAGATAAAAAAATGGAGAGGTGAGAACTTGAGATCGCGCTCTTACATAATTGCCGAGTGATTTGCAATTGCCGGTGCATTAACTGTCCCGAGAACAATCCTGTCCCAACACTGGCACTTGAGGAAGGAGAGCTGAGCCCATCTCTCACGGCTTACTAGGGCTGGCGCTGGGTGCTCACCAGCCCTGGGCAGGGGTCACCCACACTTCTCCCAGGCCGGAGCGGGACAGCACTGTGCACCCGTTGAATTTCCCTCCAGAGTTTTTTCAGGCCGCAGAAGATTAACTGGTAACGAAAGTGAAAGCCCAGGAGATCCCATGCGTCTGGCGAGAGCGCTCAAGCAGAAACAAGCACACCCAGTATTGCTTCCTGCCCAGCCGCCTCTCCCTGCTGCCATGCAGCAGCCACCCGCTGCCCGGGGTGCCCCATCACCCGGGGTGCCCCATCGCCCTGGGGTGCCAGTGCTGCCTGGTAGGTGTTTGGTGTGGGTGGGCAGCTGTGCAAGAGCCCGTTGGGCTGGTTTTCTCATGGCCGCTGCCACCGTTCCCTGTTTGGGGGACGCCAGAGGTCCAGGTAGTGCCTTGGTTCTCCTTACAGCTCACGGGGGATGTGGCAGCTCGGGAGGGGGAGATGCACTGCTGCCCATTCCCCTGCCTTCGCTCCCAGCATCCTCGCCCCGTTGGTGCACAAGGCTGTGGCAGCACTGGGGACCCAGCCGCGATGCGGACCCCGGCTGTGCACGCGGCCTCATGACGTCAGCCCAGGGCCTGCAGCGGGAGAGGGCCGAGCTCATTTCACATGGAGGGCATGAGGCACCCCCACAGCCGCATGTGCGGCCGCCTGGTACCACAGTGGCGAGGGAACAGGACGCCAGGGTCCAGGGAACCCAGATCAGGCACGTGCGGGGAGTCCACGTCTGGCAGAGCAGGTGCTTGGCCGGAGCTGGTAAACCCCACAGACCCTGCAATGCTGGGCCAGTGCTCCTGTCCTGCAACGGCCCCCGTCCTTGGCTGCAGCACCACCCAAATCCTGCCAGGGCCAGTGGCCTGGCGCTGCACCCCGATGTGGATGTACCTGCTCGAGTGGCTGCTGTGCCGTGCGGGCATGTGCAGGGATTAAGGAAACCTGACAGGACTCTGTCACTGGGAGGTGGCTTGTGGCTGCTACGCTCGTCCCTGATGGTCTTGCCTTTTGGATGACTCCTGTCCCTGGAGGCTCCTCGCCCTGGGAGCTCCCTGGGCTGGCGGAATCCCACTTTCCCTGACCTTGGATGGTGGCCTCCCCCTGCACCCCGGGGCTGGCTAGCACCACCGGCCCTGCAGCACAGGACCCTTTCCCTGAGAGCTCAGCCTGAGCTGCTGGAGCAGCCCCGGCACCACACCCCTCGCGCTGGGTGTTCCCTGTGCACCCATGGCTGAGTTACCAGAAGGGAGGAAGACTGTGGAGCCGGAGGGAGTCTGGGGGGTGGTGCGCTTGACAGGATGGGATTTCCTTTCTCCCCTCATACTCACATGCAAACCGCGGCAGGACCCACACGGCTCCCATGGGAAACCCGTTCTCCCCGGGCACGGGAGACGGTGCAGCCTCTGCCCCGAGAGGTTCAGGGTGAGTGGGAGAGAGCTGAGGCCTGCAGGCAGCACAGCACAAAGAAACCATTAAGAAATATTAATAGGTGCAACGGGCAGCATTCGCACCTTCGCCGCAGCCCAGCGGCTGTTGGGGATGCGCCGTAGAGGGGCCAGCTGGCATGCAGCGGGGTGGGTGGGCGCCTGGGGTGGCCGTGGGGCTGTGGGGGAAGAGCTCGTCCCATGGCCAGGGATGGTGGCGAGGGGGAAATGGCCAGAGACCCAGGGGAGCGGGAAGGATGTGGGAGAAAGGAGAGGTGCAGATGGGGGTCCGTGGGGGCTCCTGGCCGTGCCTGGTGCCGGGCACCTGATCCCAGTGCCAGTGCCCAGTGCTGTGGTGGGCTCTCCCCAGTGCCAGTGCTGGTGTTCCAGCGGAGTGGGAGTGGGATCCCCCAGGTGCAAGGGTCCCACGCCGGTGCCTGGTGCTGGTGCTGGTGCCTGCCGCTGCCAATGCCCGGTACCGGTTCGGGCACCCCCATGCCCAGCACCAACGCCCGGTGCTGCTTTGGGCTTCCCCGGTACACGGTGCCAAACTCCGGTGCCGGTTTGTGCCCCGCCG
>NW_008794172.1:796744-814752 GCF_000699145.1 Aptenodytes forsteri | reverse complement strand
GGGTGACCGTGAGCCCAGGGGAGCGGCGGCCACCTGTCCGGCGAGATATGGGAGCTGTCAGGGCTCTGCGCTCAGCCAGCTGGCCGCCGGGCTCCCGGCAGCTCCTTGCCATGACGCCGAGCGGCTCTGGGGCTCCAGCGCCCAGCTCGCGTCAGCGCTGGGGTGCAAGCACTGGCACTGCCGAGGGCTCCCTGGCTCTGCCTCCGTCTGAACTGCTGACGGTGGTAACACCTCCGACGTCAGCTGCCGTGTGGAGCTGGGGCTGCCGGCTCGCGTGAACTCCCAGTGAGGTTTGGCAGCAGCCTGCGCGCCCCACTGCGCTCAGGGGAGCCCCGTGGCAGGGGACAGGGGACGGGCAGTGACAACAAGCGATTTGTTCGCAGTGGTTGGGGTGCGTTGCCGAGGGGTGCAGGGCATGGCGCGGCACTGCTGTGGCAGGACCGCAGTGTAGGGCCGCATGGCTCGCCCACGGCAGGAACACGGTGCACAGATTCCCAGCAGTATGGGTTGCCTTGTTGCAGCAGGACGTTCCTGGCCCCGGGCTGGCCCACCCTGCCAGCTGCCTGTGGCCAGGCCCGCATTCCCGGCAGCACTTGCGGCTGCAGCCGGAGCTGCGTGAGCCCCGGCAGCGGGCGTCCGCGAAGGCAGTTGGCACATGCACTGTGGGGTGGTCTGGAGAGCCTGGCCACCACCGCAGGTACCAGGGAACCAGCCATGCGCTGTGGGAGCTTTGTTCCTCCTCATCCCTGCGCCCTGACTTCAGGAGGAAGGCTCTGTGCCTGTTGCGGGGAGTGCAGCCCTGCACTGGCGTGGGAGGGCTGGCTGCTGCTACGGTACTCTCTTGGTGGTGATTTCGAGCTGAGGTTTGCCATCATGCTTTGATGTGTTTGCCCCAGCGCAGCCATCCTGCGCTGGAGTGAGGTTTGCTTGGGGCCTGGCATCAAGTGTGGCTCTGCCCTGTCTGCGTGGCTCCGGTGAGGGGGAGGCGTTGGGGGTGTCGGAGTCACCTGCCTGTGGACAGCTGCAGCAAGCCCTGGGTGCTCCCAAAGCCGTCGGTATCGCAGCCCAACCTGATTGTGGCTCCCAGGTCCCCAAGGTGCTGGACGTGAGGATGGAGACCGTCTCCTTCGGTTTTATAACCGTCCCTGGAGAGCAGTGCTTGTCCCTGGGGCCAGGGAGGGCCATGCTGTGCCGCGTGTGCAGCCACGTGGAGGAGGAGCTCTGATGCAGGTTGAGAGGTGCCAACAGCCCGGGGACACAGGAGAGCCGGGCTGGGAATGGGGTGTGACGGGCAGCTGTCACCCACTCTGCGTTTCATGGCACTTTGGCAGTGTCCTACCTTGGGGGGTGTTTGCCCCCCAGCAGTTGTCACTAGAGCCACCTTGCCGGCTTTGGCGCGCCTGCCTTGTCCCGAGGCTCATGCTTCAGGGCAGGATGAGGGATGCTGGCACCTGCGCCGGGCATGGGGAGCTGCAGCCGGGGATGCTCGGCGCAGGGTTGCACGGAGCCTCTGGAGGGACCTTCCCCTCTCGCTGCAGGGGAAGTGCTGACTCCAAAGCGGCTGTAAGGTCTTTGCTGTGGGGTTTCCCAGCTCTCTCTCGAGTGATAGCAAAACCCAGATACTCTGCTTGCGAAAAATCCCTGCTCCTTGTACTCCTCCACGGCGTGGGTGGTAGGGCGGCGAGTGGTGACTGTGCTGTGCTGAGTACAGTAAAGTGGCCCCATCAGCTGGGAAATGACTTTCTGGTTTGCAAGGAATTACTGTAAGCCGGGCTGCGCTCGATGAGCTTCACAGTAGCTTCAGGGAGCCGGTGGGAGCCCGAGCATGGCAGGATGGTGTGGGGGTCAAGCAGGACCTCCCTCCCATTGGCATCCCCTAGGCGCCTGTGCTGGGAGCCATGGTCCCTCTGCCTGGCAGGGCTGCAGCAGCTGCCGGCTTCCCACCGCATGGCTGTGGGTGCTGCCCTCGGAGCAGCCTCCACGTTATGGGGCCAAATGCACCGCAGCGGTACCTGCTGCGGGGGACCCAGTGCAGGGCTGCGTGTGCTGGGGGACAGAGGCAGGGGCTTGCAGGTCCCCTGGGATGGGTCAGGGCTTGGATCTGCGGCCGCGCAGGCGGCTCTGGCCTGGAAGGCTGTGCCGGCTGCTGGCTGTGGGGCTCCGGCATGCTCCAGGAGAAGTAGCCTCGACAGCTGTAATGTTTCTCTGGCATGCCTTTCCTTTCATGGGGTGTCTATTTTGCAACCCCCAAGTGTTTTGATCCCGGGAGGAAGGGGGTGGGGGTGTTTACCCTGGCACCGCGTGGCCGGTGCAGGGATCCAAGCGGCGCTGGGCATGCCTGAATTTTACATGCAGCAACAGTTCTAGCAACATCTGCTGGCTGATAAAAGGTAGGCTGCCGTGAACCACTTCTCCTGCTGTGTTGGGAAATGTCGAGGGGGAGGCACACATGTGAACACAGCTTCCTGGCCGATAGGGCTGAGCTGACTTGCTGATAAAGCAGAATCCACCCATCTAACTGCACCAGAGGGGCTGGGAGTGCTGGCTGCTCACAGGCGGGTGCGCTTCGTGCCTTGCGTTTTCCCTAGTGCTAGCTCCTGCTTTCCACCAAGCCGAGGAGCTATGTGCTGCCGGGCAGCTTCTCACCAGGCTCAGGTGGCCGCAGTGGTATAGCCAAACCATAACATGGTCACAACTCTCTCCCTGTTCAAACAGTCACTGGTGAGTTTTGCAATCTCCATTTTCTCTGCAACTTCGTGTCTTCCTGTTGTTGTGAGATGTAAATGCTGGTTTATAGCACAGCTCTGCCAGGGAGGGAATTGGGGAAAAGGCTGGTGCTGGGGCAGAGCTCAAAGAGCCAGCATGGCATCGGCACAGCCCCGGAGTGGCTGAGTGCTGGGTGCGCGCTCTGTCTGGTTTTTTGTACCTCTCACTCGGCTGTCTGCAAAGCTTTTAGCAGAGAAAGAGGCAGCTCTCACTGGCAGTGTATCCGAGCCCCTCGCACCAGCTAAAACAGCTGTAAAATGATCTCTGTTCTATTTGCTGGGGTTAACATGCGGCCCTGGCGCTTTCAGGCTGCAGCTCTGGGTGGCACAGCTGCCCTGGCCCGGCACGCTCCGTTTATAACCCCATTAGTCACCTGAGCCTTTTGGAAACACTTAGGTGGGGAGCTCGTGGTGCAGCCCGGAGGCCGGGGCTCTGCTCTGCCCCGGCACTGTCAGCGGCGGCGGCTGCTGCTGCTGCTCCTGGGGCTGCGGAGCATGTCCTGGGGCAAGGAAAGCCGAAACCCAGTTCTCCCACCTGGATGCGTTTGTGTGCATTGGGGATGAATGCTGGGTTTAACCCTGGCCAGGTTTGACTGTGAGGTTTACCTATTCTGAATGAGATTTTTGTTGCAGAAACCATTGGTGTTTTGGCTTTTTATTCCCATTCCGACAAGTCCTCACTCCTGCCGGCGTCCCTGGGTCTCTGCGTGCCCTCTCTTCTGAAGGCAAGGCTTTACCCTCCCTCCCTTCTGTGCTGCTGACCTGATGTGAGAGCATCTCCCTGTGTGGAGCTGCTGCAGCTGCTGGGGCATGAACCCCATTGCCTGGCAGCTGCGAATGGCCCAGAGGGGCAGAGCGCAGTGGGGGTGCAGGGGCTGCTCCGGGGGACCTGTCTGTCCCACACCTTGACTCCTCCTAGTGCCTGACAGCACAGGGCATGGGCCCTGCCTGCCCACTGCGGTGGGAGGCTGTGATGTCTGGGAGCAGTTTTCCTGTTGACCAGACACATCACTAGGCTGTCAGCCCGCACCGGTGGGAGCCTGGCGCTGTGCCGCAGCGTGCTGCCTGAGCCTGCCCTCGGGCAGGGACGACGGGGTGCTGCTGGGCTGGGACGTCGGCGAGGGCTGGCGATGCAGAGGGCTGGTGAGCGTTTTCCCAGGCACCATGCAGGCTCCATGGCGATGCAGAGGGCTGGTGAGCGTTTTCCCAGGCACCGTGCAGGCTCCGCGCCAGCTGCTGTTGGCAGTGGGTGCAGAGCAGCACCCAGTGTCCCCATTGCCTGAGCATCCTCATGCACAGCTGGGTGCTTGCAGCCTGTGTTCGGTGTTTGCTCCCAAAGACGAGGGTGTGAGGGTTTGCCCGCCCAACTGTTGCTGCGTGGTAGGTGAGGGCTGGTGAGCGTTTTCCCAGGCACCGTGCAGGCTCCGCGCCAGCTGCTGTTGGCAGTGGGTGCAGAGCAGCACCCAGTGTCCCCATTGCCTGAGCATCCTCATGCACAGCTGGGTGCTTGCAGCCTGTGTTCGGTGTTTGCTCCCAAAGACGAGGGTGTGAGGGTTTGCCCGCCCAACTGTTGCTGCGTGGTAGGTCCTGCACATACCCTGCGCTGTCTCACAGCGTGGTCGGTGCCTCTTCCCCGGGCAGGGCAGCGGGTGCCCTCAGTGTGCTGGCGTCCCTCTGCCTGTCCCTGCTCACCGTCCGTCCCTGTCCTGCCCCAGCCCCCCAGGTGCCTGTGCTGTGGCATGCAGGCTGGGCTGGTCCCACAGGACTGCTGTGCCAGCGGCGGGGGAGGCTCCTGCAGTGTCTCCCCTGCCCCACAGGGAGTACGAGTGCAGCATCGGCCGGAGGGGGATGGATGCGGCTGGAGTGGTACAGCCGGTGCCTGCACTGCTCACGTCTCCCCCGGCCCGCCTGGATCCTGCTCTGCAAATCCAGCCTGGCTGGCGACTGGATTAGCGCAATTGTGTGCGCTTGCTGGAGCATGGCAGATAAAATGAAATTGTGTCTCCAGACCCCAATCGGGACTAATTCAATGCTGAAATGAGCTTAATCCTCAGGTCCTTCTGACCAGCCCATCCCTCCTGGGCTGGTGCTGGTCTGAGCAGGGATTAGCAGTGAGCCCGGAGCTGTGCTGGAGGCGGCCTCAGTGCCAGGGGCTGGCGCAGGACCCATGGGACCCCAGGGCATCTGTGGGGTCCCTGGGAGGTGGCTGCTCTGCTTAGCTGATCTGTTGGAAGGGGCAACACAAGGATGAACTGGCTGGTGGGGGTGTGGGGGCTTCTCCCTTGTCCTAGATCTGCCTGGCCCGTTCCTAAGCCTGAAGCTGCCGCCCCATCCTTGGGGGTGTCGCTGGGATCCTGTCACCTCCCTGCCCTTCCCCAGGGCTGCCTCTTTCCTCCTGGGATGGAGGATGGGGACTGGAGCTGGACCCCCCCAGCTGGGCTGGAGTGGGCGGAGGGTGGCGTGCGAGTCCCTGGGGACTGCACCTCCTGTGGGCAGGTGCTTCACCCTCAGCACAGCATTAGAGGGGCTTGGGGTGGGTAGTTATTGTGGAGGAAAAATACCTTCATCAAGTACCCTGGCACGTGGCGGCTGCGCATCCCCTCCCGGGCGAGGGCTGGTGCCTGCCCAAAGCCAGGATGCTACGGTGGGCAGTGGCTCCGCATCCACCCCAGGATCCCCCCACCAAGCCCAGGGGAAGCCCTGGGACCCCAAGGCATCGGAGCCAGCAGCTCCCTGCTGCATCAGCCCCACAGCCGGTTAATTCTGCTGCTTGGCCCCAGGGAGCCAGGAGTAATTAAAGCTCTGCCCAGGCCTCTCTAATCCTGTCTGTGGGTTTATGGCGGGGGTAGCACCGGCGCTGGCGGGGATTGGGCTTCCCACGGTGGATGTCACACAGGATCCACGCTGGACTCATGCCTGCGGGGGCCGGGTGGGCACTCAGCTCTGCCGGTGTGGCTGCACGGTGTGTCCTGCCTGCCAGCACCTGGCTCCTGCTCCGGCACTGGCTGCCTGCATCTGTCTGGATGGGCAGGCTGCCTGTGCCACGATGCCATGCTCTGCTCGGTCCCCGGCGCCCAGACAGGCCCCCGTTGTTCCTGAGCAGCCGCAGCCTCCAGCCCAGCCTGCGCAGGGTCCGGCACAGCCGGTTCATTGTGCCAGGGCCGGGTGGGTGGTCCTGGGTGCCTGGTGCCCCGTACGGGTGGAGGCTCGCCTTGCTGGGGCGACCCCGAGGGACAGGGCTGGGACAGGGCAGGCTGGGGCTGGCCTTCCTGCGTGTGCTGTGGCAAGCTCGGCTGGGGGGGTGGCAGCATAGCCATGGCCCCCCGGCTCTGCCATGGGGACCCAGGTCCTGTCGGTGCCGTTCCTGCTCTGTGCTCGGCATTTGAGGGAATCCCGCTGGGGCAGTGCCTGTATCTGGCTGTGGCTGCACCGGGGTAACTTTTGGTGCACCGGGGTGGTTTTCTCTCTAGGTCCCAGCCCCTGGATTCAAGGGATTTTGCTGGGATTTTGTGGGGTATTTTGGTGGTTTTGGTTTGACGCAGGTTTCTGAGCCTCTGTGGTTGGAAAGGAAAATCTGAAGAGAGGAGAAAAACGGTTCCCGAGGGCGGCAAATGCCAGTGGGCAGGTACAGCCCCAGGCCCGTGGCGTGAGCTGAGCTGCAGGCAGCCCCCATCTCTGAGCCCCCCCGGCACTTGTGCGGCAGCGCCTGTCCCCAGCTGGGGTGTCTCTACCTGTGTGTGGGGCCGGTTTCTCCCTGGGCAGTGTCAGGCTGCATGTGGGGTTTCCTTGTTCCTGTAACAGTGCGAGTTCTCCATTTTTGGCTCCCAAAGCTGCCGGGAAGCCTGGCTGGTCCCAGCCCTGCCAGTCTGGGCTCTGCCCGCCAGCTGCGGGGCCTGTCGCCTCTGCCCTTGGGGATGCACATTGTATTTCCAGAGCTGGCCATGCCTCTTCTGTGAGCCCTGCGGCTGCTGGCCCAGTTTGCCCGTCCCCAACAGTTTCCAGCGTGGGTCGGGGGCTCTGGCGGGCTGGGGCAGTCGGCTGCCGCTGGGGCGAAGCTGTCGGCTGCCACCGCTCTTCTGTGGGAGACAAACAAAACCCATCAAAGCACCAAGCTTCTAGAAGGAGCTTGCCTCCCGCGCCGGGCGGGCGCTGCCGCCTCCCAGCCGAAAGCTGGAAACCACAGGCAGGCATGAAATGGGCAAGCCATCCTGTTCCCAGCACCGCAGCCCTCCGCGCCGGCTCCACTGTGCTCTGGTGCCCGCCAGCCCCGGCTGGCAGCTCCAAGTGGGGCCAGGGTGGCCAGGGGCTGCTCACCAGCACCCCGATGTTCCTGGTGCAGGCTCTGCCCCGGTGCTCTGTGTGTGTGTGTGTGTGAGCGGAGCCGGGGGGTGCAGGTGGGTCCGTCCCGTCTTCCCCCATGCTGAGTTCCTGCATCGGTCCCTGGGGTCCCATCCCCGGCTGCTGACCACCTGTGGGGGCTCAGGGGGGCTCAGCCCCACCGACCCGCTGGGGGCAGAGGCTGTGCCCGGCTCCGGCTCTGGGGAGAAGTGTGGGGCTGAGCACAGAGGGTGTGCTGGCCCCACTCCCTCGGTGGGCACCACGCACACAGCAGTGACGGAGGAAGCTGCTGGCAACCTGAGGCTGGCTGCCCTGCGCAGGCAGATGACATTTTGGAAGGAAATAGCTGCTCTCTGCTCCTTCCTGTAGCACACAGCCTGTGAAACGGCCGCCCCGGGAGCCCCGCTGTGCCGGCAGCGTGTGCCTGGAGCCGGGGCTGGACTGCCCTGGGGTCAGGACGCCGGAGTGGTGCGTGGGGCAGTGGTACCTGACCCTGGGTGAGTGCGGCTGCGGGATGGGGCACCCCGTGCCGAGCCGGGGCTGCAGTTCCTGTGCCCTGGAGGAGCCGGGAACCGTGCTGAGCCCCGGGGCTCTGCCAGCCTCGCCAAGCCCATGCATGGGGGAGCCCCAAGCTGGGATGGCCCTGGGGCTGCGGGGCCCCTCGGGTGTGTGCAGAGCCCTCTGTGTCCCTCAGCTGCGGGGCAGAACGTGGTGTGCAGCGGTGCTTGCTGCCTGCAGCAGGCAGGCCCACGTGCAAGGGCGAGGGGGGCCGAGCTGGGGGAGCCCTCGGCAGGGGTCCAGCTGAGTGGGGCTGTTGGGCTGCCCAGGGGCTCCGGCGGGTCCCCTGGGGTGACGGCGACGCCGCCGTCGTGCGCGCGGCCCCCTCCCCGCCATTCCCGGGGCTTGGCTGGGGGCCGGATCCTGCCCCAGAGGGAACCTGCTTGGCGCTGCCCTTCTTGGGGGACGCAGGATCCTCTCCCATCGGGGCTGCTGGGGGGCAGGAGCAGTGCTGGCTGGGGCAGGACTGGAGCCCCCTGGCAGCACCGACTGTGAGGCGTGCAGGCTCCGGCCCTGCGGCCGCGAGCGAGGCTGGCTCTGACCTGGAAGCGATTGTGGGCTCCCGGAGGTGCCGAGAAACCACGTGTCCGTGTGTTTACTGCGGCGGGAGGAGGCAGCCGCAGCGGGCGCAGGGCTGCTGCCTGCCGGAGCGCAGCGCCAGAGGGAAGCGCCGCGTCCCTGCCCAGGGGAGGACGCCTCTCCGGAGACCCCCGGGCCAGGAGAGCACCGGGCAAAGGGCAGTGCGGGAGCCACCGTGGCGGAAGGGCTGTGCAGGGCAGGCATGCGGGAGCAGGGGGGTTACGGCCAGAGCCCTTTGCCATGGCCCTCCCGGGGCCTTGCCCGGCTTTCAGTCCCTGCCCGGCCCAGCAGGGCACAGGACTGGGCAAGGGGCTGCAGTCAGGGGCCGTGCCGGCACCGGGGCAGAGGTGTCCTGCCTGCGGGGAGGTCCCCAGGGTGGCTCTGCGCTGTGAGCATCCCGCGGCTGTGTGCAGTGAGCATCCTGTGAGCATCGGCGGCGGTGTGTGCTGCGCCGGCCCCTGGGCAGGCGCTGCCTGTGTTTGGGCTTTGCTGCGCCCGTGGCACATGGGAAGGCACCGCTGCCAGCCTCGCCCCATGAGGCATTTCCCTCCTTTTGTCTGCCCGCGGACGTGCTCTGGCTTTCCTGCAGCTTGTGACCCGGCGCTGGCACCAGCCTGCTGCCACGGCCGGGAGGTGCCACCGCTCCTGCCCCCAGGGCTGCCGCTGCGGCTGTGGCCTGGCCCTGGCACCAGTGGTGCTGCCAGCCTCCCCCTGCCCATCCTCTCCTCTGCCGCTGCCTCTGGCCCTCTGAAAGCCCCTTTCGGGTGGGTTTTGCCCATTTTGCGGCTGGTTTGGCAGTGCCACCCCATCGGCAGCAGGGAGCGGGGCTGTCAGATGCAGAAGCAAGGACTGTGGTGTCTCCCCTCCTTCTGCGTCTTCCCTGCCCACACTGTCCCCGCAGGGCTGGGGTCCCTCTCCATGACACTTGTCCTACCTCTGGGAGGCTGCCGCATGCGCTGCTTCGCAGGCGATAAGTCACCGGTGAGCACGTTGCTGTGGCTTGTTGAGTTGCTGCTGGTTAACCGAACTGCGGTGGTGGGTGGGTTATAGCTCGTTGCCAGCAAGTAAATGCAAAGTAGCTTAAACCACTGCAATTATCTGTCTCTTGCAGTTGTTTGAGTGCATGTGTGGCCGGTGGCTGCAGCATGGCTGACCCGTGGCAACATGTGACACTGCAGCAGTGCTGCCTGTCCCTGCCAGGGTGTGGGAGCTGCAGCAAGTGCCGTGACTGGTGGGCTGGGGATGGCACTGGGGGTGGGTAAACGCCATTGGGCTGGAGCGGGCCTCGGCCATCTGACCCTGGAGAGGTTTCCTGAGCCAGGTGGCTGCAGGGCCGGGGCGATGCATCGGCAAGGGGGAGCATGAGGAGCGAGCCGGTCCCTGGGCGTGGGGGCGAAACCGTCCCAAGGCTCCAAGGAGGCCCCTGTGAGCGTTCGCCCAGGGCAGCTGGCGGTGCCACTGAGGAGCGTGGTGCTGGGCATGGACCAAGCCAGGGCACTGGCTGCCAGCAGCTGGCCGGGCGCGGGAGTGCGGGGCTGCCTGGAAAGGCCGGTGGCTCCGGCTGCATGGTGGGACCGTGCTGCTGTACTTCTTGCTGAAGCGGAGCTGTTGCCCCAGCCTTGCTGGGTCTCGTGGCTGGAAAGCCTCATTTGCTCGTGGCAGGCGGCACTGGTGACTTGTGCCAGGGCGCTTGGGGCACCCTGCGGTTCTCGGGGAGGTTTGGTTTGTCAGTCCACGGGTGAGACACGGGAGACAAAACCGAGGTACTTAGAGAAACGCCCGCTGTTGCATTGGTGATGCCCATGGAGGTCGTGTCCAAGCCTGGCATGAGTGTCTGTTTGGGGTGTGCTTATCCGCCGGGGTGGCGTGGCCCCGGGGATGACCCTGCCTTTGGTTGGGGCACGCGGCAGGTGAGCCATGCCGCCATCAGCCGCTGCACAGTCCCATTGTAAAGGCTGACGTGATGCTGGCTCGCCTTCTACCGGGTGCCCTGGCAGCGATGCTTGCGTTCCTGCTCCCAGGCTGGTGTCGGTCGAGCGCAGTGTCTGCTGGCTCACTGCAGCAGCAGCCTGAGACTTGTTGCTTAACAACACGCTGGAGTGGAATAGGAAGTGTTTTGTCACCGTGAGATGGGAAGAGATCACCATTTTGTCGGTAGGCAGGGCAGCATTTGTTTGTTCTGTGTCCGTGTGGACGTCCCCGCTGCCCTGGGAACTTCGGGCGTTTGTGGCGCACTGGCACCGGCGCGGCCGTGGCCACTCTCCTCTGCTCTGCTGGGGCATCGGTGAGAACCGCTTACCAAGCGTCCGCAATTTCTAACTGCCAGCATGCATCCTGCTGTCGGCCATCCCACCTTCCCTTGCCCTCCTCGCCTGCGTTTTTATGCCTCTCCAAGTCCCTCCTTGCCAGCAGGGTTTCCAACTTGGTGATTTCTGTGAATGTGGAAATGTTCCTCCCTTTTTATAGGGGAAAAATTCATTTTTAGCCAACTCTCAGTTATTGTTCCTCTTCCTGTGCAGGGGGCGGGTGCACAGGGCTCGGGCTCCAGCTGCTCCACTTGGACCTGCTGTTGCCGTTGCCCCCCGGTGTGCTCCCCCCGTGTGCGCCCCTGCCCGTGGGACGGCACCGGCTGCTTTTAGAGCCCCTCAGGCCACCGGGTTTTTCTGAGGCTGAACAAAGCGCTTCGGGGAGGGAGGGAGGGAGGGAGGGAGGCGCAGCCCCCACTGGCATGGTCCCCAGCTCCCTCTGCTTGTCACTGATGGGTGCAGTAACCGGATCCCGTCCCGGCCACCCAGCCCTGGGACACAGCCTGAGGCCTCACGCCCCTGCCCAGCACCTCCACACAATACTAAATCCCAGGTGGTTTGGGTGTGAGTGTGTGTAAATGCTATTTACTGCTGCATCCTTGGCTTAGAGGGGCTGTAAGCCCCCCAGGCCCTCCCTCATCACTCACCATCGCGTCACCCTCAAAGACTCGACTGCCAGTTTTTTTTCCAGGCCCCACCAAGCTGCAGATATAACTGCGGCAGGGGACGCTCTGGCTTCTTATAGGTGCTGTCCCTGGCCGTCCTTTCTCCCTGCCTGCCGCAGCTGCCCCCTGTGAGCCGGGGCGCTGGAGCTGCGTGGCAGGTGGAATCTGGCAGCGCTCCTGCACGGAGCCAGAGCCACCCCAAAACTTGCTTGGAGAAGGTCCGCACTCTGGCCGGCGTCTTCTCCGTGGCACTGGTGCATGGGGCACGCGGTGGCCGCGGGGCCAGGGACCCACCGGGGGCTGCAGTGCCACGTGGGCCCTTGGGGCCGTGGCTGCTCCTGCCTGTCTGCCTGCTGGCGCTGCCAGGGTGTGGGCAGGAGCCGGGGCGAGCACAGGGGGAGGCCTCCGTTCTGCGTCACCCTGGATTTTTTGCCAGCCCTCCCCCCGGCCCTGTTTCCTCATTTGCGTGGCCAGCGATGGCTGCGATCCTGCAGCGCAGCAAGGGGAAATGATTACCATGTGGAGAGGCAGCGCAGAGGCGCATTCATGGCCCCGGCCCCCTCCAGGGCTCTTCCTAGAAAAGAAGGGGTGACTCAGAGCCGGGGTCCCCTGCCCTAGCACACCCCTTCCTTTGGCAGCTGGAGGTGGCTCTGGCAGCACCAGAGAACCCGGAGGCTCCTGCAGAGGGCTTGCAGGGGCGGCCAGGGACGGACCCCCACCCACGGTGCAGCACCCGGCCCAGCTGCAGTGACCTGACGAGCCCATCTCCCCGGCAGGTGGTGAGCCATGGCGGTGTGGATCCAGGCACAGCAGCTCCAGGGCGAAGCCCTGCGGCAGATGCAGGCGCTCTACGGGCAGCACTTTCCCATTGAGGTGCGGCACTACCTGTCGCAGTGGATTGAGAGCCAGGCGTGGTAGGTCAGCGGGGTCCCTGTCCCTGTGGGTGATGCTGGGCTTGGCAGCACCTGCCCCTGGGGTGCCGGCGGGTGCCCCCCTTTTCTGGGGGGCAGAAGAAGCCGGGGGGGCCAGGGCTGCCCCGATGCCACCACTCTGCTCCGTGCGCGCAGGGACTCCATTGACCTCGACAACCCCCAGGAGAACGTGAAGGCGACGCAGCTGCTGGAGGGGCTGATCCAGGAGCTGCAGAAGAAGGCGGACCACCAAGTGGGCGAAGATGGCTTCCTGCTGAAGATCAAGCTGGGGCACTATGCCACGCAGCTGCAGGTGAGTGAGGGGCCACGGGCGGGGGCTGAGGGGCCGGGGGTTGTCCCTGCCCTGTGCCTGGCTCAGGCTGCACTCTCCCTGCAGAATACATACGACCGGTGCCCCATGGAGCTAGTGCGCTGCATCCGGCACATCCTCTACCACGAGCAGCGGCTGGTACGGGAGGCAAACAATGTGAGTGGGGGCCATGGGGCAACTGCATCGCGGGGGGCAAGGGAACAGGTCCCGCAGGATGGGGGATGCTCGGGGTCTCCAGCATGGGGGTCATGGGAGCAGCCCTGAGGCAGGAGGTGCTCTGGGTCCCTGCTGCCCCCAGCACCCAGGGGAATGGGGAGGGTCCCCCTTGCCGTGCTGAGCGCTCCCTGTGCCCTGTGCAGAGCCCCTCACCAGCTGGCTCCCTGGTGGACGCCATGTCCCAGAAGCACCTGCAGATCAACCAGACGTTCGAGGAGCTGCGGCTCATCACGCAGGACTCTGAGAATGAGCTCAAGAAGCTGCAGCAGACGCAGGAGTACTTCATCATCCAGTACCAGGAGAACATGCGCCTCCAAGGTGGGTGGGGGGCTGGAGGGTGATGGGGCCGGGGTGCTGGTGGTGCCAGCCCTAATGCCATGCCCTGTCCCCCAGCCCAGTTCTCCCAGCTCTCCCAGCTGGGCCCCCAGGAGCGCCTGTCGCGGGAGACGACGCTGCAGCAGAAGAAGGCATCGCTGGAGGCCTGGCTGCACCGGGAGGCCCAGACACTACAGCAGTACCGTGTGGTGAGTGCTGCTTCCCTGGCCCCATGCCAGCTGTGCCGCCGTCCCTGCACTCCATAACACCGTCCCGCCTCGCAGGACCTGGCCGAGAAGCACCAGAAGACGCTGCAGCTGCTGCGCAAGCAGCAAACGACCATCCTGGATGACGAGCTTATTCAGTGGAAGCGTCGGCAGCAGCTGGCGGGGAATGGGGGCCCCCCCGAGGGCACCCTGGATGTGCTGCAGACCTGGTGGGTGCTGGTGCCGGCCATGCCCGGCAGGGTGGGGTGGGGTGCTGAGCCCTGGCATGGTGCTGAGCCCTGCTCCCCCCAGGTGTGAGAAGCTGGCGGAGATCATCTGGCAGAACCGGCAGCAGATCCGTCGGGCTGAGCACTTGTGCCAGCAGCTGCCAATCCCGGGTCCGGTGGAGGAGATGCTGTCGGAGCTGAACAGCACCATCACCGACATCATCTCTGCCCTGGTGACCAGGTAGAGGTGGGGGCCCGGCTCGGCTGAGGCATCCGGCAGGGTGGGGGGGCTGGGTTGGGGCTGCTCTGCCTGCCTGCCCCTGATCCCTGTGTCCCCTCAGCACCTTCATCATCGAGAAGCAGCCCCCCCAGGTGCTGAAGACACAGACCAAGTTCGCAGCCACCGTGCGGCTCCTGGTGGGGGGGAAGCTGAACGTGCACATGAACCCCCCCCAGGTGAAGGCCACCATCATCAGCGAGCAGCAAGCCAAAGCCCTGCTGAAGAACGAGAGCACCCGCAAGTAATGCCTGGGGGGCTGGGGGTGTGCTGCGGGGGGCTGGGGCTGCCGAGGCAGCGGGGAGCAGGGCCTGGAGCTGGGGGCATGGGGGGGCTGCACCTTGCGTGGGCTCCCAGTCCTGCTGGTCCCCCTGACCCTGCACCTTCCTGCGGCAGTGAGAGCAGTGGGGAGATCCTTAACAACTGCTGCGTGATGGAGTATCACCAGGCCACGGGGACACTTAGCGCCCACTTCCGCAACATGGTGAGCGCCGCTGGCTCCCCCCTCCCAACACTCACGCCCACCCTCCTGTCCCCTCGTGTCCCCCTGTGTTCACCCCTCATGTCCCCATCTGTGTTGCATCCCCTCTGTGTTCACCCTGGTGTCCCCCCGTGTCCCCTTCTGTCCCCCCATGCTTACCCCTCGTGTCCCTGCAGTCCCTGAAGCGGATCAAGCGCTCAGACCGCCGCGGGGCTGAGTCAGTGACAGAGGAGAAGTTCACCATCCTCTTTGAGTCACAGTTCAGTGTTGGTGGCAACGAGCTGGTCTTCCAGGTGAAGGTAAAGCCACCAGCCTCGTCACCTCTGCAGGGCCCGGGCGAGCCATGGGCACCGTACCCATGGGTGTGGGGCTGGGCTGGGGCCATGGGGTGCCCGTGCAGGCTGGGGTGGCTCAGGGCTGCGTGACAGAGGAGAAGTTCACCATCCTCTTTGAGTCACAGTTCAGTGTTGGTGGCAACGAGCTGGTCTTCCAGGTGAAGGTAAAGCCACCAGCCTCGTCACCTCTGCAGGGCCCGGGCGAGCCATGGGCACCGTACCCATGGGTGTGGGGCTGGGCTGGGGCCATGGGGTGCCCGTGCAGGCTGGGGTGGCTCAGGGCTGCTCATGGGCAATGATCCCGCAGTGCCCCCCAGCCCATCCTGGTCTCCTTCCTCCTGCAGACGCTGTGGTGCCCGTGCAGGCTGGGGTGGCTCAGGGCTGCTCATGGGCAATGATCCCGCAGTGCCCCCCAGCCCATCCTGGTCTCCTTCCTCCTGGCAGACGCTGTCCCTGCCCGTGGTGGTGATCGTGCATGGGAGCCAGGACAACAACGCCACGGCCACCGTGCTCTGGGACAACGCCTTTGCTGAGCCTGTGAGTGCCAGCACCATGGCGGGGCAGGACAGGCCCCATCCGCCCCAGGGGGCTGCGAGAGTAGGGCTCAGTCTCCTGGTGGGGATGTGGCAGGAGGTGGCAGGCAGAGCTTGGTACTGACCCTGCTCTGTGCCCCCGCAGGGCCGCGTGCCCTTCGCCGTGCCCGACAAGGTGCAGTGGCCGCAACTCTGTGAGGCGCTCAACATGAAGTTCAAGGCAGAGGTGCAGAGCAGCCGTGGGCTGACCAAGGAGAACTTGGTGTTCCTGGCGCAGAAGCTCTTCAACAGCACCAGCTCCCACCTGGAGGACTACAGCAGCACCACGGTGTCCTGGTCCCAGTTCAATCGGGTGAGCGGGCTGGGCTCTGTGCCAGGAGAGCCGTGGAGCCCCGGGGTCCCACCATGCTCTGGGACAGGCTTTGCTATACCTGCGGTACCAGTGCTCGTGCCGGGGGGGCTGGATGGGGCGTGTCCCTCCCAAGGAGCCATTTCTTGCTGGAGTGGTGCAAAAATGAGACAGTTGTCAGCTGCAGTGGGGCGGGAGGTGTCGCCTTCCTCACTTGGAGGGACACGGGGTGCTGTAGGGCCCGCAGATGGGGTCTACATCCTCGGGGAGGCATTGCTGGCGCTCCCCCGGGGCTGTGCTGCCTGGCTGGACTGACTTGCGCCTGGTTTGGCAGCACTGGAGGTTGTCCTGCGGTCCAGGTCTCTAAGTCTCCGCTGCTGCACCAAACGCTTGTGCTGTTTAACAGCAGCTATGAGGCTGGAGCCAGGAGTGCTCATTTTCTGGGGATTTCAACAGGAAAACCTGCCCGGGAGGAATTACACCTTCTGGCAGTGGTTTGACGGGGTCATGGAGGTGCTGAAGAAGCATCTGAAGCCGCACTGGAACGACGGGTAAGAGCCGCCCTACCCCGTGCTGCCCGGCCCCCTGCCCGCCCAGCCCTGACACCCCCACTCTGCCTAGGGCCATCCTGGGCTTCGTCAACAAGCAGCAGGCGCACGACCTGCTCATCAACAAGCCTGACGGGACCTTCCTGCTGCGGTTCAGCGACTCAGAGATTGGCGGCATCACCATCGCGTGGAAGTTCGACTCCTGTGAGTGCGTGTTGGGAGCCGGCAGCCCCTGTCCTCGCTGACCCTGGCCCCGGCCTGGGACTCGGCCGTCTTGTGCTTGTGCAGCTGGTGCTGCGCCTCCGGCACCTCCTGTCTCGGCTGGGCACCGGCACTGTCACTGCCGCAGCTGGGCACACGGGAGCCTTCCTCGGGAAAGGGGGAGCGCAGGAGGCTGCGGGAATGCCTTGGCTGCCCTGTGGGGAGCGGTGCTGCTGTTGCTCGCTGCAGCTGTGGCCATGTCCAGCCCGAGCACTGGCATTGGCAGGGAGGAGGGACTGGGCTAAACCGTCCGAGCCAACCAGGGGGTCTTGTGGCTGTATAAAATGCAGCAATTCCGTGGTGCTTCCTGGTGCAAGGGGTCTGCACGGGTTGCCTGACCCCATGCAGCAAGTCTGCTCGTTACTGTTCTTCGTGAGAGCATCCTTCGGAGGCTCACGTGGCCGAGGAACACCACAAAGCCCCGCGGAGCCCCCCGTGGCCAGGGGGGACCTGCCTCCCACGTACCCAGATGAGGACAGACCTGCCTTGAGTTCACTGTGCCTCCTGGCTGATCCTGTTTTCTGGCAACCTGCGTTTTGTCCTTAAATGTTGCCGGGGGAGGGATGCAGCATGGGAAATGCCGTCTGATGTTCGACGTGATCTCACAGCCCGTGGCCGGAGTGGGGCCGGGAACTGCCACCGGCTCTGGGCATCACCGTGGTCCTCACTTTTGTCTTCCAGCCGAGAGGATGTTCTGGAACCTGATGCCTTTCACCACCAGGGACTTCTCCATCCGCTCCCTGGCTGACCGCCTCGGGGACCTCAGTTACCTCATCTATGTGTTCCCTGACCGGCCCAAGGATGAGGTTTTCTCCAAGTACTACACGCCGGTTCTCTGTGAGTCCACGCCAGGTAGCGCTGCCCCTTCACCCTGTGTGCGTCCCTCTCCTTCGTGCATCTGACCGGGGTGGAGCTGAGGCTCACAGCATCCCTCTGCCCCGGGGCTGCATCCAGCCCAGTGGGGGCTCTGCAGCTGGCCGTGCGTGAGCCCCCAGCCCCACCGCAGGCTTGTGGCACGTGCCAGCAGCTCGGGGCCTTAGCGCTGCCATCTTTTCTCTAGCTAAAGCTGTGGATGGATACGTGAAGCCACAGATCAAGCAAGTGGTGCCAGAGTAAGTCTGACCCTGAACACAGGCCCTGGGCAGTCCCATGGGATCATCCCCGGCAAGCTGGCTGGGGCAGCCGGCAGCCCAGGGCACCTCTGCTCTCAGGCTCTGGCACCACCAACAGCCACGTTGGTGCTGAGCTGGCGCTGAGGGCCGAGGAGCATGGGCCCGTGGCTGAGGCAGGGCTGTGTGTTCCCTGGGAAGGCAGATGCCCCTGCCTTGTCGTGCTGCCACCCAGGGGGCTGGGGACCCTGCAGGTTGTTGCTGTTTGTGGGTGTGGGGTTTGGGTCCCCTGCCGGCACCCTGCCAGCTGCGGGAGCTGCCGGTTGGAGGCAGTGGGAAGTCCCGGAGTGCGACTTCACCCCAAGGGAGCCCATCCCGTCCCGTGCCAGCACTCACGAGCCCCCGGTCCCCGCAGGTTTGTCAGTGCATCAGGTGATTCTGCCCCTGGAGGGGCCACCTACATGGACCAGGCTCCCTCACCCGCTGTCTGCTCCCAGCCCCATTACAACATGTATGCCCAGAAGTAAGTATTGCATCCCCCGTCCCTGTCCCACCGCAACCGGTCCCCCCCCTCACCCCCTGCCTCCCACAGCCCTGACACTGTGCTGGACCCCGAGGGTGACTTTGACCTGGATGACACCATGGACGTGGCGAGGCACGTGGAGGAGCTGCTGCGGCGCCCCATGGACAGTCAGTGG
>NW_008794172.1:795929-796690 GCF_000699145.1 Aptenodytes forsteri | reverse complement strand
GTGTCTCTGTGCCGGGGTGGGCGGCGAGTGGGCCCTGCCCCGGAGATTTGCTCTGTGCTGCCCTGAAACGCAGGCTGGCGTCCGGCTTTTTGGTGTTTATGCCCTTGTATAAACGGCAGCGGATTTGTCGCATGGTTTTCCTGTATGTTCCTTTTAAGAGGCCCAGCTTCGGCTTTCCGCTTCTGCAGGCACCGGCCCCGGAACTGCCCTGCTCCCCGCCGAGGCGCGGCGGAGGCAGGGCCGGGGCGTCCGGCCTCGGGTTCACTTTCGCAGTCATCACTAAGAATGTACAGGTCGCATTCTTGTTCTACCCCATGGCTCCCTTCCCAGAGGGTGCATGGGCACACCGGACTCGCGCAGGGCGGAGGGGGGGGTCGGCTAGGGCTCCCCCCTGGCCTGTGCTGGCGCTCTGCTCTGCGGCGGTGGGGTCCCCTCCTGGACCTCATCTCCTCCTCTGGCCACCCAAGGATGCGGGAGCCCCTTCGGCTCCCAGCCTCGGCGTCCCCCTCCGGAGCCGGTGCAGTGTGAGGGAGGCAGGGCACGAGGGTACCCAGCAAGGGCGGCCAGGCAGTGCAGGTGGTTTGGGGGGAGCAGAGCCCTCTGCCCCCCCCCCCACCTCTCCCTTCACCCTGGCTGAGAAGCTCTGGGGTCCTGGCCATGTTATTTTTCTACCACAGAGTAAATAAAGCACGGAATATTTTTGTAACACAAAAGCTCTGGGTTTCACATGTGTCTTGGGGAGGAGGCAGGTCCCTGTGCTG
>NW_008794172.1:795468-795799 GCF_000699145.1 Aptenodytes forsteri | reverse complement strand
GCACCGGCGTGGGCGTGCCTGGGGGCTGCCCGGGGAGGAGTGGGGCGGCCTGGGGGGCTGGCCCTGATACCGGGGGCGTATACCAGGGGACTGGGGTCTGGGGACGTTTTCCCCTGGGGAAAAGCAAAGCAAAACAGACAAATTGCACTATTTTTTAAGAAAATGAGCCTTCTCTTGCCGAGGTGTGGAGAACGGGGGAGTTTGCTCTTGGGTTTTAATTGCGATTTAATTCTCCGCTGGGCAGGGGGGTCCGGGGCCGCGTCGGGTTTTTTGTATAAAGGAGAAAATGAAAATAAAAATAAAGGCGGAGCTGACGGCGGGGGCGGCGCCG
>NW_008794172.1:793063-794586 GCF_000699145.1 Aptenodytes forsteri | reverse complement strand
CACTGGCTGGCCCGGGCTGGCCCAGGACCTGGCGCTGGGCAGGCTGAGTCCCCAGCCCGGGTTGCCCGAGGATGTGCGGGGCAGGCTGCAGGCTCTGCTGGCCCCTGACACGGTCCGGGCGGCCGAGCTCCAGGCTGAGTGCGCCCGCGGCTTTGAGGGCATCGTGCAGCGCCTGTGGCCGCAGCTGGAGGTGCTGGTGGTGGGGACAGCACACGGTGCAGAGAAGCTCTACTGTGACGCCCTCCACCAGGCTGACTGCAAGGGGCTGCCGTTCTACTGCCCCTTCTACCAGGCGGCGGGAGGTGAGTGTCCCCTGCGCGGGGCTGTCCCTGCGGCCTGCCCTGGGTGCACGGGGGGGAGCCGCTGCCGTACGGCAGCACAAACCCCCTCTACCCCCGCAGATGTGGGTGCATCTCTGTGCCACATCCCTCCCTGGAGAGACCTGCCTGCTCTCCAAAACCGGCTCTGTCCTGGCACTAGCTGAGAAGATCCCCCTTGGAGGGGGGTGAGGCTGCATGGGCAGGGATGGGGGTGTGTGGGGGGCTCATGCTGATATATGCTGCCCTCTGCCCAGCCCTGCTTGGTGTGAACCTGTGGCCAGAGGAGCCAGTGCCCCGATTCCTCCTGTGCCCTGACTGGGCTTTCTGCGAGTTCCTGCCCTGCCCTGCCAAGGAGGAGCCGCGGACGGTGCTGCTGGGCGAGCTCTGGGAGGGACGCGAGTATGAACTGGTCCTGACGGCCCGGCCCGGAGAGTACAGGTGCCTCCTTCCCGCTGCGGTGGTCCAGGGGCGCCACCTGCCCCAGCCCCGTGTGCCCGGCACCCGGCCCCCCTCATGGTCCCTCTGCCCATGCAGGTGCCGTGCCGGGGAGGTGCTGAGGGTGTCTGGCTTCCACAAGCAGTGTCCCGTGGTGGAGTACGTGCGCAGGTGAGGACACCCTAGCCTCTGCCCCCTACCTCGGGGGGCTCTGTGCTGGGCAGGGTCCGAGTGGGATGGTGCCAGCAGCATCCCCGGCACGGGGCACCCACCCCAACCCCCACGCTGCAGGGAGAGCCAGGCGCTGAATGTGCGGGGCGAGAGCATCACCGAGGAGCGGTTCTGCCGGAGCCTGTGCCGTGCCGTGGGCATGTGGCCAGGCGCTCGCCTGGTTGACTACATCTGCGTGGAGAGCGCCCTGCTGGGTGAGTCCCCCTGTGAGCTGCCCGAGTCCCCCCAGAAGGGTGGCCAGCACTGCCTGGGGCTCTGCCAGCCCTCCTGTGCCCTGCTCAGTCCCGGGTCACCTGTGCCCGGCAGGGCTAGGGGCTGCAGGTGGCTTTAACGTGCTCGTGGTGCTGCTGCAGGCGCCTCTTCGGGGGCCAGCGCCCCCCACTACGAGGTGTTCGTGGAGCTGCGGGGCCTGCGGGACCTGTCAGAGGGGCAGCGCTACAAGGTGAGGGGGACGCGGGCTCTGCTCCGGGGCAGGTCCCCACAGGCAGGCTGGCAGGCAGGCCCTGCTGCCTGCACCCTGCCAGCCGGGCGGGCAAG
>NW_008794172.1:790185-792596 GCF_000699145.1 Aptenodytes forsteri | reverse complement strand
GGGGGGGCTGCGGCCGCTGGTGGGGCCCCGGGCGCTGCAGGGGGTGATGGCTGCTCCACTGGGAAAGCCAGTGTCGGACCAGCACAGGCAGCCTACCCTCTCTCTGCAGCTGGATCAGTGTCTCCAGGAGGATTTCCCCATTTATAAGTCCTTCCGCTTCAAGGGCAGCATCGGGCCCCTGCGCCTGCACCTGGTGGGGGCCGGGGCCTTCGCCCGGCTGCGGGAGGCGCTGGGCTCCCCCCTCCCCATGCCCAGGGTCCTGCGGGAGGAGCGGCTGCTGCAGCTCATCCAGAGCACCGTCATCTCCTAGGGCAGCCTGGGGGTCCTGCAGCCCTCCCACCCCTGGGGTTTGCTTAGTGTGTGCCCTCTGGGGAGGGAGCGGGGCCAAGTCGCTGACTGGGGGCGCAGGGGCGAGGGTGCCCAGCCCCAGAAGGTTTGGCTGAGTGGAGCGGATGGAGCCAATGAGCTCGACTGTGCCTCTGCTCCGCGGTGGCGGCAGGCAGCGGGCGCCGGTGGACACCCCACTCAGTGCTGCCCGTAGGGATGGAGCAGGACCTGCAGCACACCCCAGCCCTGGTCCTGGCCCCGGGCACTTGCCAGCAGACCTGGCCCTTTGCGGGGCTGTTCTGGGAGCAGGGTGGGTCCGCGGGCACTTGTGAGCATCACAGGGCATCTGGGTCCTGCCACCAGTGGCCATGGCTCGCCCCGCTTTGCTCAGTGCCTTGGCAGCACCCGCAGGCAGCCGTAGTGCAGTGGGTGCCCGTGCCTTTCCTGAGGGACACCTCAGCCGTCACAGCCCGTGGCCAGTGCCGGGGGGACAGTGCAAACCTCCCCGGGAGCCAGGAGGAGCTGTGGAGCCTTGGGCCTGTGCAGGAGCTCGGCTCAGCCCAGCGCTGAGCTCCAAGGCCCTGTGGCTTTTTGTCCCCTGGCAGGGACACCGCGGGCAGGGCGTGGGGTGGCCAGTGGTGGCAGGTGCCAGCTGTCATGGAGCAGCCCCTCCACTGGGCTCTAGCGCATGTCCGCTGGTTTAGGAAACAATAAGCTCCAGCAAGGGCTGCTTTTAATGTTTAAAAAAACAGAAGCAAAATAAAGGAGGATTATCTCTCAAAAATAAATAAAGGGCAGCACTCTGGGATTGATTTTTTTAGGCTATTATTTTTAATCCTTATTAAAGAGATTTCTTGATGACAGCCCTGACTCTGCTCTGGGGGTTGAGAAGTTACTGCTGTTGTTTCCTGGGGGGTCCTGGGAAAGGGGAGGCCATGAATATTTAACCAGTTCAGTGTCTGGCTGGGGCTCTGGGAGCGTCTGGCTGTTTGTGCCTTTGAGGCACATATGTACCAGGCGGGAGGGACTGGTCCTTTCCCCTCCTGCCTCTTAAGGTTTATTTTAAGCGCTAGTGAGCCATGGTGCTTGGGGAACCTACTGTGCAGGCAGCTGCTGCCGGGGTGGGAGCAAGTCAGGCCGCTGGCAAAGGACAATGTCTTGAACAAGGTCCACACAAAGCATCCCCCCGGCGCAGCCAAAACCTCTGTCAGGGATGGAAACCGGACTAAGGCTCCTTCCCCTATCCCTGCTGGAAAAAAAGCCTGGAGCAAAATTCCTGCTGCAAGTAGCGGAGAAGTGGTGCCTGCGGCTGGTGGGTTGCCTGGCGGGGCTGTGAGCCTGGATTGCTGCTGGCGCGGCTGGGTGCTGGTGCTGGGCCAGCCGACATTGGGTGTGCCTGGCACTGACAGGGTACGGGCTGAGGTTTAGTGGGGAGCAGGGCGGGTGGTGGCTGGATGAAGGCCGGGGTGGTGAAGCCAGGCTCCGGGGGGGTGTTCCGAGGGGGGCTCCCAGGCAGCCCTGCGCTGGCAGAGACCTGTGCAACTGGATCCAGCCCAGAGCGCCCAGTGGAGCTGCTGGTCCCACTGCCTGTGCCATGCACACCAACCCCCACAGGCGCCTGCACCAGGGGCAAGCATGGCCCTTCCCAGAGACCCCACAGTGACCCGGCCCCCCAGCAAAAGCCTCGAGCCCCCGGCTTGGGAGAGCTGTGCTGGCCCAGGGCTTCACAGGGCAGCTGCTGCTCGGCTTGGTGTAGCAGCACCGTCTCTAGTTAGCCCCTGCCCCTGCCCTTGCCTGGGCGCTGAGCCCGCTGGAGGCTGCGGGCTTGGTGGCGGGGGGGCCCTGGGCAGGGCCAGGCTGCAGGGTGCAGGCTCGGTTTGGGTGCTGGGCTGCAGGGTGCAAGGTCGATTTGAGTGCCAGGCTGCAGGGTGCAGGCTTGTTTTGGGTGCCAGGCTGCAGGGCGTGGGCTGGGTTTGGGTGCCAGGCTGCAGGGTGCAGGCTCGTTTTGGGTACCAGGCTGCAGGGCGTGGGCTGGGTGGGGGTGCCCGGCTGCAGGGTGCAGGCTTGGCCCGGGTCCCGCCGGG
>NW_008794172.1:788638-789350 GCF_000699145.1 Aptenodytes forsteri | reverse complement strand
CACCGTTCCCGCGGGTCCCCTGCACGGCCGCGCTGCTCCTGCCGTGGGAGCCACGCCACAGCATCGTCCTGTCCTGCTCTGGGCACCCATGGGTGCCAGTGAGGAGACGCCTGCTCCTGGCTCCTGAGCACCTTCTGCTTTCCTGTGCTCCCTCCTGCAAAGGCACTGAGCCTTGGACCCGGCCTGGCCAGCTCCCGACCTGCTCCCGAAACTTCCCCAGGGCCGTGACGTGGCCGGGAGGGGGCACCGGCAGGGCCGTGGGTCAGGGAGGGTCTCTGGGGGTCTTCCACGTGGGTGGGTAGTGGGTCACATGCGTGCTTTCCTAAATGAGCCCCCCTAATTGCGCTTATGCCGGCGATGCTCGCTGACACAATAGGTCGCATCCGCCCGGGACCCGCCTCCCCACTCCTGGCAGCCTATTTTAAGCTGGGATTGCTCCGGTGCTATTAATACCCTGTGTGGGGGCTGTTCCCGTGGTGCCGGCCCAGCCCCGGTCTTCTGTCCCCAGGATCCGGTTCCTTGGGCAGAGGCGTCGGCCCCTCCTCAGGGTGGCTGGAGGGACCCTGCGCCCCTGCCCGCGCCCACCCGGGCTCCTGCTGCAAACTGTTGCAGGAGCGGCTGGGCTGTGCCCTGCACGGTGACAGCGAGGAGACCTCCCGGCGAGGAGACCTCCCGGCACTCCCATGCAGCCAGAGGCGGGTGTGCCACTTGT
>NW_008794172.1:777015-786632 GCF_000699145.1 Aptenodytes forsteri | reverse complement strand
GTTTCCTTGGGACCTTGCTGGGGTCTCCTGCTCCTCCCAGGGCCGGACAGCACACCTCCCCACCGCCCTCTGCTCAGGAACCAGCTGTGGGCCCATGGGCTGGAGGTGGACCCCTTGGTTGTCCCTGGGCTGGGTGCATCCCCCGTCACTGCCATGCATCACCACAGGATTTGGCCTCACATGAAGGTCGGGTGGCCCAGTGCCAGCGCTGGTGGGGGAGGGCGCTGGCGCTGGAGCAGGTCAGACCTGGCCAGCGTCCCCAGCCTGTGCTTGTCCGTCATGCATCTCTGAGTCCATCTGGGGCCTGATCCTGCCCTGGTGCTGGAGGGCTGCAGGTCCCGAGTCCCACAGCCATGAGTTTCCCAGGCTGAGCCTGTCTGTGCCTCAGGACCCCGACCGTGCTGAGCCCCTCCTTGGGCTGAGGCTGGTGGGCAGAGGATGGTGGGCAAACAGCTGCCTGTGGGACTGCACAGGCACTGGCTGCCCACGCCGTGCTCCTCCTGCCCTTGCCTGTTTGGAGGCAGCGGTCCTGCTGCTTCCCCAGCGCAACTCTCCTGTTCCTGAGCAGGGATGGGGGACAGAGCGCGTCCTCTGCCAGCCCCTCTGCTGCCACCGGCTGAGACCCCTCTGTGCCTGGGCTCTTCCCGGCTGGGGGTGCAGCTTGGACTGGCTCTGCAGAGTGGCTGGGGAGAGGGTGGTGGTGGCAGGAAGGGTCCGTGGGGACCTCCGGCAGGTTGGGTCCCCAGCCAGCCCCAGCAAGACCTGGGGAGCAGCTGCCCAACCCAGAATCCCTGGGGGAGGCCAAGGCCGATCCTGTGCTGTGGGGTCTGTGGCAGCTTTGCTGCTGCCCTGCATGGTGATGGGTGGGGGTCAGGGGCTGCGCCCACAGCTCAGCCACGGTGCCAGTGTGGGGGCTGCGGGGCAGGGAGGGAGTCTGGCACCAGGAGCCCGGCTACAGCTTGGAGCGAGGGCACAAACGAGCCGCGGGCAGCGGGCCGGGCAGGGGCTGGCTGCTGACGAAGTGGAGGCACATGTGGGAAGAGCTGCCGTCTCTGTTATTTTTTGTGATTTCCAGAAAAGGCTGGAGGAGTGAATCTGAAAGTGAGAACTGGCGGCTGTGCTGGGGCAGGGGGAGCAGCAGAGCAGCAGCAGAGCTGGCTCCGTGCAGCAATGGGAAGGGTGGCATCCCCATGCCCTGGCTAGAGGACCTGCTCCATGCTTTCTTCTCAGGTTGGAAGTGAAGGGATCTGGAGGTCCAGTGGGCTGGGAGGATGCTGGAGAGGGACTGGGGGGGTACTGGATCTGTTCCTCCCTGCTGCAGGAGGTGACCCTTCCCCAGCGTCCCGCTGTCCTGTCCCCTCTGCGTGGGCCCCCTCCCCATCCCGTGCCAGCCCCAGGAGCTGTGCAGTGCCTCTGCATGGGGCTCCAGCTCCACAGCCCCTTGCTGGGTAGTGGCAGCTGATGCCGTGGGGAGTGGATGTGTCACTCGCTATCTTCTTGGCAGGGAACAAACGATGGTAGAAAAGCCCTGGCTGTGCCTGGCCTCCCACTGCCTCTGCTCAGGTGCTGCCGGCTGCTGCCCACTGCCCCCATCCCTGCTCACGCTGCCCAGCCCGGGATGGGGGCAGTGGGAAGAACCGCGACCTGGGGAAACTGGCTGTGGATGAGTCACGTCACAGCCAGGCTGCGGAACAGTCCCATCCCTTGGGTGAAACGTGGCCGCACTGCGCACCCCATGGCCGAGAGAGGGGTCCTGCTGCTGGGGCAGCAGCAGTCCTGCTCCCCTGGCTGGGCAGCAGAGCTGCAGTCGAGCTGAGATGCCTCAGCCCCAGAGGCTTTCAGTTCCTCTGTCTCCTGCTGTCACGAGCTGCTGGGCGGCGGGGACCCCCCAGCTGGGCCTCGGGGGATAACGGAAAGGGAGGGGCGGCTGATGGGCCCTTCCCCATCACCGTGGTTGGGAGCAGGTTGCTTGGTTGGGTAATGATGGCAGTCATGTGGCAGCTGAGATTAGGGCTACCGCACTTGCCAGGGCACTAATCGCGGGAGGTAATTGGCTGAAGAGGTGCTTAGCACATGCTGCAGAGCCGGGCAGGGTGCAGGCAGCTGGGTTTGGATGTGCCCTCTGTGCCCAGTTGGATGCCCATGCTCACCATTGACATCATGGTCGGCATTGGCATCGCGGTCGATGTGTCTTCCCTCTGCAGAGCCAGGCTATGTGGGTGCAATGTGTGTGGCAGCGCTGGCAAGAGCCCTGCCTGCTTGCTGCCAGCTTGGCGGCACAGTGTGCGGGATGCCCTGCTCCTGCCGGAGCCCTGCCCTGTGGCCAGGGATGCTCTGTGCTCCCACAGCCGTGGGTGCCGCATCCTCCTGCCTCCGCTGCTGACCTGCTTGTCACCTGATGGAGCTCTGTGGCTCCGGCTGCCTGCGCTGCTCCTGCCCGCACTGCTCCTGCCCACGCCTCGTGGACCACTTAGCAGGGCATCCCCAGGGTGGAAGCCTGCCTGGAAACCACCTGTGCAGTGGGCTGCCGGGGAGCCGTGGCTTTTCTCCACTGGTCCCCAGACCAGGGTGAGAAGCCAGCGGGCGGCTGCAGGCAGGAGGCCCCACACGGCTGCTGCCACTGGCTCGCTGGCTGCAAACTCTGGGAGCTCCTGGATCGGGGCGGCAGCAGCGCCTGCCGAGGTTCGCCTGTGCGGATGGTGAGAGCAGAGCCCGTCTGCCGCAGGGCACACTCGGGTCTGCGCCACGCATCTGCACCCCAAAGTGCTGCAGCAGGCACCCCCTCCCCTTGCCCAAGCCCTGGGTGATGGGGGGCTGCAGGGAGGGTGTTCAGGTTTTCGCCCTGAGCCGGGGGTGGCACGGGGCCCGGCGGGGCTGGTGCCGGAGGGGTGGGTCTGGCTGCCTGCGGTGGGCACAGCTGGAGGCAGGTCCCCGGGCGCTGGGTGCACACAGGCCCCCTGCCTGTGTTTCCTTTCCGGATGGATTTCCTGTTTTCAGCTGTGGGGCCCAGTGCGGAGCCGCCCGGGGTGGGGTGTGCCGGGGCGGGGAGCAGGTCCGCAGAGGTGCGGGGGTCCTGCCCAGGGCAGGAGGGGGCCGCTCCCTGGTGCCAGCCATCACCCCGTGGGGGGGGCCAGGGCTGGGGCTGCCCATCAGTGGGGTGCTCAAATTGCTGCTTGCAGGAAGCGTCTCGGTGGCGAGTCTGGGGCCCAGTGCGGAGCCGCCCGGGGTGGGGTGTGCCGGGGCGGGGAGCAGGTCCGCAGAGGTGCGGGGGTCCTGCCCAGGGCAGGAGGGGGCCGCTCCCTGGTGCCAGCCATCACCCCGTGGGGGGGGCCAGGGCTGGGGCTGCCCATCAGTGGGGTGCTCAAATTGCTGCTTGCAGGAAGCGTCTCGGTGGCGAGTCCTTCCCTGAGTGGCTGGCCCATGGCGTGGGCGGGGAGCAGGTCCGCAGAGGTGCGGGGGTCCTGCCCAGGGCAGGAGGGGGCCGCTCCCTGGTGCCAGCCATCACCCCGTGGGGGGGGCCAGGGCTGGGGCTGCCCATCAGTGGGGTGCTCAAATTGCTGCTTGCAGGAAGCGTCTCGGTGGCGAGTCCTTCCCTGAGTGGCTGGCCAATGGCGTGACCTGCCACTGAGCCCCCCGCTGACCAGGGCTGGCTGGGGTTCTGCACCCCAGCACGGTGGCCCCTGGCAGCCAGGCCCCCGGCTCAGCCCTGGAGGCGTTTGTCCCATGTGGATGGTGGGGTTCCAGGAGATGTCGTGCATCACCACCCCACTGTCCGGGGAGGGGGCAGCTGCTGCCAGCTTGGGGGCCCGGGAATTGTCTGAGCAGGGGACACCCGCCCCGGGAGCCGGCTGGCACGGAGGCAGGGTCCTGGCACTCGGCCGGCTCCCTGGAGCAATCTGGCAGTGAGAGGATGCAAACAGCTCCTGCATCTGAGCTGGGGGAACTAGCCCCCGTGTGAGGCTGAGTGGGGTCAGCCTTCGCCAGCAGGCAGCAAGGCTGCAGAGGAACGGTGCTGCTGCCCACCGACTGCCCCCTGCCTGGGAAGGCGTCTCCCTCTGGGCTGGCAGGATCCAGCCGGCTCTAGCGTGGGGCCAAGGGCTGGGGCTGGCCCCCCCTTCCCCAGGACATTGTGTCCCGGGCACCCCCGGGGGGCAGTTGGCTGGCCACCTGTGTGACCCATCCTGATTGCCCTGGGCCGGGGCTGCCTGGCCCCATGGAGGCAGATCCAGACCCTTTGGGGTCAGGCACGGGGACGTGCTTGCCCAGGCTGCCGGCCCGCTCTGCGGCAGCCCCACATGGGAGGTGTGGATGCTCTCGGGGTGCTGGGGGGGGACACCCCCTCGCCCCCAACCTGGGCAGCACCTGCCTCTGCCAGAGATACCACCAGATTAGAGGTGACTCACCATAATCTTGAAGAAGTGGATTAAATCTCCTGCTGCACTACTTAATGAAATCCATCCCATAATATGCTCCTGGCCCTGCTGTTCCCCCTCATCCCCTGCCCCCTCCAGCCCCTTGGCAGCAGGGACCCCCTTCCCCGCTGAGGGGCAGGGCTGGCGCAGGGGTACGGGCAGAGTGCAGGCATGGGGTGCAGGCAGCAGACCGCCCGTAGCCCCTGTGACCCCGTACAGGCAACAGCAGCCACAGGCTCTGCGGGACGGGGCCGTGGGCCGTGCTCATCCCCAGCGCGTGGCACTTGCAGGTGGCTGTCCTGCACCGCTCCCTGGCAGACAGAGTGGGGGGGTCTGGCTGGGGGTCCCCAGGAGCAGCTCTGCTTGCATCACCTCGGGGTGCCCCAGGCATCCTCGCACCCCACTGCCATGGTGCCTGGGGTCCATGCCCAGGGTGCAGGGGAAGGCGTGAGGGGCCATGGCGTGTGCCCCCTCTGCAGGGATGGGGCTGCTGCGGGCACAGGCTGGTCCTGCCGGGCGCCTGTTTTCCTCTGGTGTCCCCAGGCCAGGGAGATGGGGACCGTGTCTGGCTGCCTGTGCATGGCCGTGCCTCCAAGGGTGAGTGAGCAGTGGGGAAGGATCCGGCTCAGGGCTGGGAGCAGGAAGGAAGGAAGGAAAGCAGAGTTAAAATAAGTCAGGCAGCGAGCCGTGGGGGACGCCAGGGCTGGAGCTGACTCCCAGCCTCTGGGGAGAGGGTTGGACCGGGGCAGACTGGGCTTTGCATGGTGCTGGGGCACCCTGGGGTGCTGCACTATGCATCGGGGCTGGGGTGGGGAGACCATGCAGGCAGGAGGGTGCCGGGAGCTGGTGGGGCACACGCTGCCTGCCCAGTCCCTGACGGCTCTGCCCCTTCTCCCACCCTGGCAGGATGGCTCCCGTCAGCGGCCGCCGCAGAAGAAGAAGACCGTGTCCTTCAGCACCATGCCCAATGACCGCAAGATCAACAGCACAGCTGCCTGCATCTCCTTCATGCTGGAGGGCTGTGAGCTGAAGAAGGTGCGCTCCAACTCCCGCATGTACAGCCGCTTCTTCGTGCTGGACGCCGACATGCGCTCCGTGCGCTGGGAGCCCTCCAAGAAGGACTCAGAGAAGGCCAAGATCGAGATCAAGTCAGTCAAAGAGGTGCGTGTGGGCAAGAAGACGCCCGTCCTGCGCAGCAATGGCCTCTCCGACCAGTTCCCGGACGAGTGCGCCTTCTCCATTATCTACGGAGACAACTACGAGTCCCTGGATCTGGTGGCCAGCTCGGCCGATGTGGTGAGTGCCTGGGTGATGGGGCTCCGGTACCTGGTGTCCTATGGGAAGCACACTCCCGAGGCGCCCGGGACCGGCCACCCCAGCCTCCGGACCTCCTGGATCTCTTCCGTCTTCGACCTCGCCGACCTGGAGAAGTCTGGCCGCATCCCCGTGTCCCGGGCTGTGCAGCTGATCAAAGCGCTCAACCCAGGCATGAAGACCTCCACCATCGAGCTGAAGTTCAAGGAGCTGCAGAAGGCCAGTGAGCGTCCTGCTGCGGAGGTGGCCTGCGACCTCTTCGTGGAGGCCTACTGCGAGCTCTGCACCCGCCCCGAGATCTTTTTCCTGCTGGTGCAGTTTTCCAGCAACAAGGAGTACCTGGGTCTGAAGGACCTGCTGATGTTCCTGGAGGTGGAGCAGGGCATGGAGGGGGTGACGGAGGAGAAGTGCTTGGAGATTGTTGGCAAGTATGAGCCCTCCAAGGAGGGCCGGGAGAAGGGCTACCTGGCCATCGATGGCTTCACGCGCTACCTGCTCTCTGCTGACTGCTCCATCTTTGACCCGCAGCACCGCAAGGTGTGCCAGGACATGGCGCAGCCCCTGTCCCACTACTACATCAGCTCTGCCCACAGTGCCTGCCTGCTGGAGGACAACTTTTGGGGCCGCTCGGACATCAGCGGTTACATCAGCGCCCTGGGCCTGGGCTGCCGCAGCATCGAGCTGGTGCTGTGGGACGGCCCTGAGGGTGAGCCCGTGGTCTACACCAGCCCCTCGGCCGCCTCCTGCGTGCCCTTCCGCACCGTGGTGGGAATGATCGACCAGCACGCCTTCACCGCCTCCGCCTACCCCCTCATCCTCTGCCTGGTGGTGCGCTGCTCGGCCCCCCAGCAGCGCCTCGCCGCCCAGTGCCTGCGCAAGACGCTGGGGGAGAAGCTGTACCTGGAGCCCCCCAACCCTGCTGCATCCTACCTGCCCTCCCCGGAGCAGCTCAAGGGCCGCATCCTCATCAAGGGCAAGAAGCTGCCGCCCAGCTGCGAGGACAGTGAGGGGGAGGTGTCGGATGAGGAGGAAGGCTGGGAGCTGGCACGGCGGCTGGGTCAGGAAGACCGAGAGGCACCGGAGGGAGGTGGCCCACGGCGGGTGCGCCTCAGCCGGGAGCTCTCGGAGCTGGTGAGCCTCTGCCAGGCTGTCCCCTTCCAGGACTTTGAGAGCTCGCGGCGTGGGCAGCACTACTGGGAGATGTGCTCCTTCAGCGAGGTGGAGGCGGGACGCTTCGCCAACGAGTGCCCGGCCGAGCTGGTGAGCTACAACAAGCGGTTCCTCTCCCGCGTCTACCCCAGCCCCATGCGCATCGATGCCAGCAACATGAACCCCCAGGACTTCTGGAAGTGCGGCTGCCAGATGGTGGCCATGAACTACCAGACACCGGGGCTCATGATGGACCTGAACACAGGCTGGTTCCGGCAGAACGGGGCCTGCGGCTACGTCCTCCGCCCCGCCATCATGCGGGAGGAGGTTTCCTACTTCAGTGCCAATGCCAAGGACTCCTTGCCTGGGGTGCCCGCCCAGCTCCTGCACCTCAAGGTCATCAGTGGGCAGAACCTGCCCAAGCCCAAGGGCTCAGGGGCCAAGGGGGAGGTGGTGGAGCCCTACGTCTGCGCCGAGATCCATGGCATCCCAGCCGACTGCGCTGAGCACCGCACCAAGACGGCCCTGCAGAGCGGGGACAACCCCGTCTTTGACGAGAGCCTGGAGTTCCAGATCAACCTGCCGGAGCTCGCTGTCCTGCGCTTTGTCGTGCTGGACGACGACTACATTGGGGACGAGTTCATCGCACAGTATACCATCCCCTTTGAGTGCCTGCAGCCTGGCTACCGCCATGTCCCCCTCCAGTCTCTGGCTGGGGAGCCCCTGCCCCACGCCACCCTCTTTGTTCACGTGGCCATCACTGACCGCCGGGCCCCGGGCGGGGCGGGGGGCCGGAGCCCCCGCCGGGGGCTGGCGGGGCGCCGGGGCCGCCGGGTGCGGGAGTACACCTCCACCAAGGCCACCGGCATCAAGGCCATCGATGAGGTCTTCCGGACGGCCACCCAGCCGCTGCGGGAGGCCACTGACCTGCGGGAGAACGTGCAGGTACGGACGCTGCGGAGGCACTGGGGGACCTGGTTTCTGTGGGGGAGGATGGGGCCGGACCGTGAGCGGTGGGGAGCCTGGGCATCCCCCCTCTTCCTGGGGGATGTGGGTGAGGAGCCTCGTCTGGAGCAGAAAGCTGGGGGAAACGAGGATGTTCCCGGCAGGGGAGCTCCTGGGGGCACTCCCCGGCTGAGCCCCTGATGCCAGTCTCTGCCCACAGAACGCGCTGGTCTCCTTCAAGGAGCTGTGTGGGCTGACACCCGCCGCCAACATGAAGCAGTGCATCCTGACGGTGGCCGCGTGGCTGCTACACAGTGACAGCGCGCCCAGTGTCACCCTCAACCTGGCAGAGCAGTACCCTCCCATGGAGGCCCAGGGCCCCATCCCGGACCTGCTGCGCAAGGTCCTCACCGCCTACGAGACGGTAAGCACCGTCCTGCCAGGGCTTGGCTCCTCACGGGGATGTTCTGTGGGGCCAGCAGCACCAGGACCACCGCCCTTCCCAGGACGGGGGACCCCGAACTCACTGCACCCATCCCGGTGCAGGGGAAGGCTGGTGAGGGACTGCGTGGGGGGCTGCCCAGGGAGGAGTCTTGTTGAGGTGCAGGCTCACCCAGCTCGGTACGAGCCCTGGGACCCTGCAGCGCCTGTCCCCCTGCCTGCGCTGCCTGCACCCTGTGCCAGGGCCAGCTGGCGGGGCGTCCTGCGGTCCCGCCTGGCGGGAGAAATCCCATTAATAGCCGCAGCCGGAGCCGCTTCCTTCCTTTGTGTTGGAGGGGGACCTGGCCGCCGGCCAGGCGCTGGTCACACCGCACCTGGCTGCACGTGGTCGGGCGAGGAGGGCCAGACCCCAGCCACCGCACTGGGGCAAGGGGCAGCCCCTGCCTGAGCCCCTTCTCCCCATCCACTCTGCCGGGGGGTGCGTGGGGCCGGGGGCTGCCCAGCTCCTCACACCGCCCCTCTCCCCAGATGATCCAGACCAGCCGGACGCTGATCGAGTCCGCCGATGCAGTGTACGGCAAGCTCATCCAGGCACAGCAGGCAGGTGGGTCCTGGGAGGGCAGGCCCAGCCCCGACGCTGCTCTGTGCTGCAAACCCGGGCATATCCCTGGGGCGCCGGGTGCAGGGGTGCCGTACCTCTGCGCTGGGCTGGGGGCACGTGTCCCCGCAGGGCTCGGTTCAGGGTGTCTGGCACCAGGGTCTGGACCTGGGCACAGGCACAGCCAAGCGTGCTGGCACTTTTGGCCATGAGCTTGCATGCCTGCGATGCGCAGCGGAGGAGGAGGGGTGCATGGCTGCACCCCGGGTGGGTGCGTGCCGGGGCCGGAGTTCAGCGGCAGAGCAGCCGGGGCCGGCCAGCGGTGGGAGAGCAATTTCCGGCTGGGGTGGCCCTGAGCCCGGCTTTGCGGTTTTCCCATGTCCTGGGCAGCACAGGGTGGGCGCGGGAGGCTGCCTGGTGCTGGGTGCCGACGGGGTGCTGGGGCGCACGGCCACCTGCGCCAGGGCAGGGTGTTGGGGTGGGTGGGCTGCAGGGGCTGTGCGGGAGGGAGGGGAGAGAGGGAGGGGAGTGGAGGAGGCTGATGAGGAAGCGGGGAAGAGTCATTAGCTGCCAAACGCCAGAATATAATTAGCACCAGAAATAACAGACTGGGGCTGATGGTAGAAGTGGCAACTGAATGTTACGACTTCCAAGACACATGGCTGAACCCACACAGGCAGGTGCTGCCTGTCCTCCCGGTCCTCCCTCCCCATCCTGCCCCCACCCCAGCGGCTGCCCGGGACCCCCGGCCCCGCTCC
>NW_008794172.1:776746-777000 GCF_000699145.1 Aptenodytes forsteri | reverse complement strand
CCCGGCCCCGCTGTGTGCTGGGGCCCCGCAGGGATAGCCCTGGCCACCCCCAGGTGCACGGGAGGCTGCCAGCCCGGGGGCTCATGTGGGCTCACCGCAGGGCTGGGAGAGCTGCCAGGAGCTGGGGAGGAAGGAGGGGGCCCCGCTGTGCCACCCCAGCCGGTACCAACCTTGCTGCCAGCAGCCCTGTTTGTTCCCTGCTTGTGCGGCAGCCCGGAAATCTCCCCGAGCTCTTGGCTTTCGGCTCCGCCGCC
>NW_008794172.1:775097-776727 GCF_000699145.1 Aptenodytes forsteri | reverse complement strand
CGCCAGACGTGTGGGGGGTGCAGGCTGTGGGGCTGGGGTGCGGGGCATGGTTGGGCTGTGTCCTCCTGTGCCACTCTGGCTGCAGGAGTCCCGCTGCTGTGCTGGGGGGGAGTGTTGTGGGACGCAGGGGCTCTGGGGTGTGCGTCTGCTGCTGCTGCCTCTGCCCAGCCCCTCGAGGTGATGGCAGGCAGTGGTTTGGGGGCTGCAACCCCCACCCCCATGCCTGGGGTGCTGCCTGTCCCTGCTTTTGCCCCAGCTGCACCGCGGACAAGCCCCTGCGGTGCCAGCCCGGCCTGTGCCCGGCTGGTGGGTGTTGCGGGGTCCGGGGAGGTGCCGGCTGTGGGCGGGGGTGCAGGGCTGGGGGTGTGCTGATTGACAGTGCGTGGGCGAGCAGGCTTGCGTGGGAGCCCTCGTGTGGGCCTGGAGCCGGTGCTGCGTCAGGAAGGGTAAATATAGCACCCGCTCACGAGGACGTCACGCGGTGCACAGCGCGGGGGCCCACGCTCCGGCGGGGGGGGGCCGGCGGCCATGCTGTGAGCCCCCCGGGTGGGCTGCGGTGTGCAAGAGCCATGCCTCTGCCTGGGGTAGTCGGTGCCCTTCCAGACCCCACAGCCTCTGGGGCCCAAAACCGCCAAGGGCTGGGGCCGAGCATGGTGCCGGCGTGGTGGGGGCTCCATCAGCCCATTGTTCCCAGCACAGAGGGGGCTTGCAGCTGCTGGGCAGTGGGGAGCCCCCCCAGCCTGCACCCACGTGCCGGGAGAAGGGCATCCCTCCGGCTCGGTCCCTGTCCATGGCAGGCGTGGGCCGTCCCCGTGCACACAGCCCTGCACCCACTGAGCGATGCTCCGGTCTGCGCAGGCATGGACTTCCACAAGGAGCTGCACCGCATCGAGGCCAAGGAGGGGCTGCGGGGCCGCAAGCTGCAGAAGGCACTGGAGAGCTTTGCCTGGAACATCACGGTCCTGAAGGTGAGGGGCAAGGGCTGCACGGCCTCCTCCCAGCACCACCCTGCCACCCCCACCCCGCCGACCTGCACCCAGGGGGATGCTCCATGAGCGCTGGGGATGGCACGGGCCCATTCAGGGGGTCCAGGCAGTGCCCGCACCCAGCGAGCCCCCCTCGTGGGCGGTGGCCGGTGGGCAGCCCATGCTGTGCAGGGGGTCCAGGCAGCCCGAATAGCACAGCCCCGGGGCCAGCCCCTGACGCCCTCTCCCCGCGCAGGGCCAGGCTGACCTCCTCAAGCATGCCAAGGCAGAGGCGCTGGACAACCTATGGCAGATCCACAACGCGGGACAGTCCTGTGGCATCGGCAGGAATGGCTCGGCCTCGCCAGAGCCCTCCCGGCTGCGTGCCCCGCTGGAGCCCATTCCTGAGATGGAAGGAGGTGGCGACACGGCGTCCTGCTGACCCTGGCCTGGGGCTCGGGGGCACGGACTGAGCATCCCCCCGGCCACAGGGGCCAGGACCAGGGAGTCCCAGCCCGCCCACGCATGGGGAGACGCCCGCCCACAACCTCAGTGCGCGTGGAGGGACGCATGCAGGGCTGGGTGCCTGCACACTGCCGTGCCAAGGGGCTGTGGCGGGGCCCAGTGGGGAGGTTGGGGAGGGGTGTCCCCGCTCCTGCTTGCCC
>NW_008794172.1:773945-774911 GCF_000699145.1 Aptenodytes forsteri | reverse complement strand
GCCCCCTCCTCCCCCACCCCCGAGCTCCCGGGGCCTCATCCATCCCCCCCATCTGCTTCTGGAGCAAGCGCCCTGCTGCGGGGCCGGCAGGGATGCTGGCACCCTGGGGCCTGTGTGCATGTACCCCCAGCCTGCTGTGCCAGACTCCTCTTGTAAAAGCAGCCCCGGGTCTGGGCTCCGCCACCATCCAGGACCACGGGTTTTGCCTTTGCCAGCCCCAGGGAAAGCCTCCCTGGCGGGAAGGGTCCTGGCTGGTCTCCATCCCCTCTCCGTGGGACAGCGGGTCCCTTCCCCTCCCTGGCGTCCCTGGGGTCCCCACTGTGCAGAGGGGCTGGGAGGCTCTGGGGTGCAACGGGCGGGGGGCCGCTGCAGACCGGCCTGGGCAGCAGATGTGGCTTCTGGCATCAGGGAAACGTCGTGACTCGTCCCCCAGGGCGAGGGGGTCCCGGCGCAAGCAATGGGCGAGGGGCGGTCTGGGGTCGGACCAGGGCTGTGGAGCATTATAAAGAGTGCAAGACCCACCCTGCTGCCCTGCTGCTCCCTCCACGTGCCTGGCGCGGGGCCAAAGCGTGATGGGGTCACCAAAGGGGATGGGGGATGGCACTGGGTACAGGAACCCTGGTGGCATCATCCCTCCCCCGGCACCAGCCGAGCACAGGGTGACGGCTCCCCACGTCAAGGAGCCGTGCAGCTGCCTGGCACCCCTTTGTTCAGGGAGGTAATTAGCCTAATGGGGCCACGAGGAGGGGACCCGCACGCTGCCGCTGTCGGGAGCAGGCCAGCACCTCCCCGGCGCTGACCTTCAGCCCCTTTGTGCCGGCCCGGCCGCGGGGCCTGCGGGCAATTACGGCCTCATTAGTGCCACGCACCCCAGCCACCGCGCCTGGCCCACCAGCACCCACACAATGAGGAGCTGCAAATGAGGGGAAAGGCCTGGCCGGTCTCCGAGCTACCGGCCACAGCCCC
>NW_008794172.1:771994-773793 GCF_000699145.1 Aptenodytes forsteri | reverse complement strand
GAAGACCCCAGGAAGGATGGAGGTGCCCAACGCCAAGGTGGGGCTGGGGCACTGCAGCCTGTGGGGCCAGGAAGGCAGCGATGGGGGGGAGGCTGGGATGTGGGGTTGGGGGTCTGGGGGTGCGGGAGGGCCTGGCTGGTTCCTTGGGAAGCCCCAAGCGCGCAGCTCCTCCCCAGGGCTCCCCGACCACGGCCAGCAGCTGATCGGGGGGCTCAGCCCCACGTGGGCTCCTCAGGAGCGAGCTGGGTGTGTGGTGCCTGCGGCATTGAGCGCGGGTGCTCTTGCTGCTCATCCCATGGCACTCAGCGGTAAGGGGAGGGTGTTTGCAGTGGCTGCCTTGTGCCGGAGTAGGGCAGGCGTGCCAGTGAGTGCACGCGCGTCTGGCTGCTGGTCGGGGCGTGGGTGGGGGCCATGGTCGCTGGGGCTGGGGAGGGCATGGGGAGCAGCACTACCAGCTCCCCTGGGAGTGCGGTGCTGGCCATACCCCAGGGCGCCGAAGGGTGATGCTCCAAGTGCACCCCGGGTGTGGGGCTGGGCCCCTGTGGCAGCAGGGACAAGCAGACAGTGCTGCAGCAACCAGGGCAGATGGGAGCTGAGACACTGGTGGGCACGGCAGGACCAGGGGGCAGCCCTGGGGCTGTGCAGCGCTCCCCTCTCCAGCACTGCCGGCTGCCCTGCACTGATGCTGCCCATTGCTCCGGCAGCTCCAGCGAGCTTCCTGCCTCTTGCTCCTGCTCCTGCTCTGCTCCCTGGCCGCTGGCCGGCAGAGTCTGCCCGAGTGCTGCCGGCAGAAGACCTGCTCCTGCCGCATCTATGACCTCCTGCACGGCATGGGCAACCACGCCGCCGGCATCCTCACGCTGGGCAAGAGGAAGAGTGTCCCGCCGGCATTCCAGAGCCGGCTCTACCGCCTGCTGCACAGCTCTGGCAACCATGCTGCTGGCATCCTCACCATGGGCAAGCGCGGGGAGCACCCTGGCACCGCCTGCCACAATGCATTGGGCTGCCCTGCAGGCACGGATGCCCAGCCGATGCCAGCCCTGCGGGGCACTGATGCCAGCCCTGCCAGCGCCAGGGAGTGCCAGGGACGCTCGGAAAAGGACCTGACCAAGAGCCAGGCCCAGGAAGCTGCAAAGAGCTTTTACTGAGAGGTGTGGGGGCAGCGGGAGCAGAGAGGGTATCCCTGGGGGGATGGACCCCAGGGACACACGCCCAGAGCTCGGTGTAAATAGCACTTTTACATACCTCCTCCTGGCCCTGGCTGAGCCTGCTCAGGGCACCGCAGGCACCGCTGGCCTTTTACAATAAATGGTAGCCTGATGTTACTTGGCTCTGCCTTCTCTCTGGGGAGGGGCCAGGGGGGCACAGCTCTGCTCTGGGGCAGCCGGCGAGGTCGGTACCTTCCTCTGTGGTGCCTGGACATGGACTCATCTGTGGTGCCTGCACTGGGGGCATGCGTGGGCCCAGCTGGGTGGATGCAGGACAAGAACTGGAGCGAACCGAGCCTTGACCAGGCTGCCTGGGAGCGGGGGGGGGGTGGTGTTTGTGAAGTCCCCGTAAAAGGCTCAGAGCATCCCCCACCACAGCACCAGGGACCCTCTGGTGACCCTCCTGTGGCCACAGGTCCCTGATATCCACCCCACCCCACCACCCTCCCACCACCTTGTCCTCGTGCAGGGTCCTGAGGAGGGCTCTGGCTGGGTCCTGTCACCCCTGGGTGCCCCTCAGGGGGTTCTGCAGGGCACGGCCTTGCCCTGCAGTCCCCCGGCTGAGCCCCAAGCAGCGGGGCTGGGGCTGGT
>NW_008794172.1:760400-770950 GCF_000699145.1 Aptenodytes forsteri | reverse complement strand
AAGCCCCGGTGCTGCACAGGGCAGCCAGCCCACCCCGAGCCCCTGGTTAGCAACGTGCCTGCTTGCTTGGGGTTACGACCCTGGAAAGGTGGATACCGGTAGTGGTGTGTTTTGGCAGGGGCGGGGAATGGGGCCTGTGCTGTCCCAGTGCCGTCCGTTTTGTGGCCACTTCCCATGGCTGGAGGTTCTGGTGTGTCCCTGGGAGCTGGGCTCCCCTCCATGTGCTGGGGCCAGGATAGATTAAGGCCTTGGCATGTTGGGGAGGGGATCATGCCAGGGTGCCACGTGCCAGCTCCCGGCACTGCTGGCATCATGCAGTCACCTGGGGACAGGTCGTGTTCAGGGCTGACCCCAGCCCCCCCCCCCAAATCACCTGGAGCAGGGGCCTCCCAGGCCAGCTACCTGCAGGGCTGGATGTCTCACCTTGCTGGGAGGGACCAGCATGAAGACGGCACTGGGAGCCTGCAGCCACCTCCCACAGCACCGTTGGGGCACCAGGAGCACCCCTGGGTCATGCGTTGGCTGCGATGCTGGGCCAGCTCCTGGCCTGGCGTGATATGGAGTATCCCAGATGACACAGGGTGTCACTTGTCCATAGGAGCTCTCATTTGGGATGTTACCTTTGAGACTGCAATGCGTAACGAGGCAGCCAGCCCACTGAGCCTTCCCCAGCTCAGATCGAGCTGCGCCCAGAGATGCCAGGGCAGAGCTGCATGTGCCGCACACTGGTCATCCTACGACTGTCTCTCCACAGGGGCAGAGGCCAAGCATGGCACCGGGGTCCACATGCCCCTGCCCCTCTGCTGAGCTGAGGAGAATTCCCCCAGTTCTGCTGTGGTGTTAGCAAAGCCCCTGGACGCAGCAGGGACTGGTGTCCCCAGCTCTGCTGGTCCTGGGCTCCCCAGGGCTGGGTCTGGCTCTCTGAGGAGGAGGGCCCCTGCGGGAGCTGCCTGAAATGACCCAATGCAAAGCCCTGGGAATTTGCCCCGGGGAGACGGGATTTGCCCCACAGCACCCTGGCAGCATCCTGCCGGCACCTGCGCCAACCCGCCTTCCAGGCACTTTTAAACAGTGTCTGGCTTTGCGGGTTTGATGTGTCTCTTATCGGCTTTATCTGCCATGGAGAGGGGCTTTAGCTGCAGCGATATGCCATGCGAGTTAACCCTGCCTCTCCCAGGCAGCCGCTGCCCGCTGGGCCTGAGGGTGCCCATCCAGGCAAGCTGGCCACCATGGCAGGGGGCTGCTGAGCCCGCCAGAGCTGCTTCACCCTTCTTGGCAGAGCTGCTCCCACATGCAAGCCCTTTTTTTTTTTTTCCTAATAACACATCCTGGACAACACCGTAATCCTGGCTCCCCAGAGCCAAAATCTGGCCTTAGTCACAGCTTCAAGCTATTTTTGCTTCTCCAAGCTAATCTGGGGTTGAGCTGTGCTGTGGTGGCCCTGCTGCACCCCCATCGCACCAGGGCTGCCTGTGGCTGCCATCCCCTCCTTCCTGCAACCTCTTCTGCCCTTGCCTTGCCTGCACTGTCCTGGCACGGCTCTGCTGTCAGTGCATGGGCGCTGTAATCTCCCTCCTTTGCTGTGAGAGGGGGCAGATCATGTCTCGCCTGCTGCTGGTGCCTGGGTCGTGGGGGTGCAAGGGTGCTGGCCTGGGGACCCATGGGCTGGAGACTGTGTCAGGGCTGGAGACATCCCGGTCTGCCCTCGCTGGGTGCAAACACAGCCCACACCAGCTGTGCACCCCGCTTCCTTGGCACCCTTTTAGCACGAGGCCATCTGTCCCACTGGCACAGAGCCTGCAGAAAGGAGCCGCTGCAGCCCCGGGGGTAGAGCCCCTGCCTGGCCCATGGCTGGGGGGCTGTGGGGTGAAAGCGGCCACTCTGCGGCTGGGCAGGGCGTAGGGCTCACAAGGGCTTTCTTCTGCCTGGTGCCATCTCCCCAGTGGCACAGGGGTGATGCTGAGGAGGCTCCGTGGTGCTGTGACAGATCAAGGATGCTGCGTTTCCCCTTCACCTCTGGCTTGTGCCAGCTTGGCATGGGCCCTCAACTCACCCCAGGCTCGCGGCTTTTCTCCTACCCTCTCGGCGGGTGCCACCATGGTGCCGTGGTGCTGTGCCTGAGGCTGGAGGTCCCAGCACCGCAGCCTGGCGCCTCTGGGCTGGCAGTGCCTGGCCAGGTTTGCCACTGCTCCCACTAAGCTGCCTGAGCCCCGGCAGGAGGTGGGAGCGGCAGATGGCGAGGGGGAGGCATGAATTGCCTTGCTCAGGATCGCGTCTCTGGTGATGGGAGCCGGGAGCTGGATCTGGGCTCCTTCCCCTTCCAGCGTGTGGGGCTGGGCTGGACATGGACTGTGCAGTCCTGCCTGGGATGGGGCCTTGGGGGCAGCAGGGCAGGGGATGAGCGAGCTCTGGGAGCAGCTGGGGGCAGCCGGCAGCTGGCCAGAGACCTGGCTCCTCTTCCCAGAGGGACCTGAGGAGGGCCAGGAGGGCTGGGCTCCCCTTCACGCTCCCAGGGTGGCCCAGAACCCTCAGGGGCAGCTGCGTCTCCTTTCAGACAGCAACTTCATCCTGGCCAACGCGCAGGTCCGCCGTGGCTTCCCCATTGTCTACTGCTCTGATGGTTTCTGCGACCTCACCGGCTTTGCCCGCACTGAGGTCATGCAGAAGAACTGCAGCTGCCGCTTCCTCTATGGGGCCGAGACCAGCGAGCCCATCCTGCAGCACATCGAGAAGGTGCTGGACGGCAGGCAGGAGTACCAGACTGAGGTCTGCTTCTACAAGAAGGGTGGTGAGTGACACATGGGGCCGGGGCCCTGCCCATGGCTCCAGCTGGGACATGGCCCCGTGCCAGCCCCGTGGTGAAGCCGCTGAGCAGCAGGAGGACTGTCCTGCCTTCACTGCTCCTCTCCCCCATGCAGGAGACGCGTTCTGGTGCCTGCTGGACATCATGCCCATCAAGAACGAGAAGGGGGAGGTGGTGTTATTCCTCTTCTCCTTCAAGGACATCACAGAGAACCAGGGCAAGAGCCATCTGGTTGACAAGAAGGAGGGTGAGCCGTGGTTGTGGGATGGGGATGGGATTCGGGGAGCGGTGTGAGCAGTGGGCACATGACAAAAGGGTTCCCAGTTCCCTGCTAGGTCCTGCCCGCCTTTGTGCACCCATGCAAGGAGGGGTCCCCAAAGCAGCCCCTGCTCTGTTGCACCAGCAGTGGCACAAGCGCTCCCACTAACCCAGCATGTCTTGTCCACTGCAGAGAAGCAGAGGAGCAAGAAGCCCGGGAGCTCGCACCTGCGGGCTGCGCGGAGGCAGGGCCAGACGATGCTGCACCGGCTTAGCAGCCAGTTTGCCTGCAGGGACCGCAGCGAGTTGAAAATCAACCGTGTAAGGACCTGGGGGAGCCCTCGACTTCGCCTGGTGCCTCCCGGGCTGAGGCTGCGAGTGGGCTGGCTGCACTGCGGCTCTCCTGGGACCAGCCCCACAGCAGAGCCCAGTCTCGCTGGGTTGCTGTTCCCATGCATGCACTTCACTGGCCTCCCCAGGCACCAAAATGCCCTCCATCCTCAGCAGCCGCACCATGGTCCAGGCTGCAAATGTGGTTCGTTGGCAGCAGCAGAGAGACCAGCGGGTGCCTGGAGCTTGCCATGGGGAGAGCAGATCTTCTGGCAGCTCTTGCAGGGCTCTGTCTCTCCTCACACATTAGCTGGGGAAAACCCAGCCACTCACTTGCGGCACAGCTGTGCCGGCCCCGGGGAGCACCGTTACCAGGCTGCAGCAGGGCTTCCAGCAGCAGCAGGGACCAGTGTCGTCTCTGTGCCAGCCTATTCATGTGGCTGTGGTGCCCCAGCACAGGGTCCTCGGGCATGGCCGCAGCGATGGGCACTGCCTGCAGATGTGGGGCCAGGGTGGGGGTCTGTCACCGGCCGAGAGCGGCCAGGGGCCCAGAGCTGGCAAGCAGGCAAAGGGTTTCAGTATGCCAGTCTTGAATCATGGGGGCTTGGGGGGGAATGGGCCCAGCTCTCCCCTTGCCCAGGCTGGGCTCTCGCTGCCCCCCAGCAGCATCATGTCCCTGCAGAGGGTGGGGGTGGCTCTGCCCCAGCACGTGAATTGGCACCTGGGACAGTTCTGGGCAGCAGCTGGCAGTGCCAGTGGATTATTGATAATAGCATTAGCATAGCATTAATTTATGTGCTGTAATCGGGCATTCTGTGCCCGTCTCTGAGGGTGACCCCAGCGCAGCCCATGTGGAAATGTGTGTCCATCACCCCAGGCCAGCGGGACTCAGGAGGAGAGGGGTGCTGCGGTGGCCTCCACCCCTCGTGCGGGATGGCCCCTGTGCCATCCGTGTGCCACCCTGCCGCTTGCTCCCCCAGAACGTGTTTGAGAACAAGCCGTCCATCCCCGAGTACAAAGTGGCCTCGGTGCAGAAGTCCCGCTTCATCCTGCTCCACTACAGCATCTTCAAGGCCCTCTGGGACTGGCTGATCCTGTTGGCCACCTTCTATGTGGCCATCACCGTCCCCTACAACGTCTGCTTCACGGGCACAGAGGACAGCCTCTCAGCTGCCCGTAGCACCATCGTCAGCGACATCGCTGTGGAGATGCTCTTCATCCTGGGTAGGTCCGTGCCCGGGGCCAAGCACCCATGTGGGATGGGGGACATGGCTGGGTGGGGCAGGGGTACAGCCAGAGGAGCGGACCTGAGGGGTGATGGAGAGGGGAGCTGGCATCGCTTTGCCCCTGCCCAGTAGGGGGAGCTGGGTTGGCCGTGGACCCCGGTTTTTTTGCCCCGCTCCCCAGTCCACGGCAGGGGCAGTGAGGGCTGGTCCTGCTGTCCCTGGGGCAGACATCATCCTGAATTTCCGGACGACGTACGTAAGCCAGTCGGGCCAGGTGGTGTACGACCCCCGCTCCATCTGCATCCATTACGTGGCCACCTGGTTCTTTGTGGATCTGATCGCTGCTCTGCCCTTCGATCTGCTCTATGTCTTCAACGTGACTGTGGTGAGTGCCACTCGTGCCGCGGGCAGGGGGCAGCCCAGGGGAGGGGGCCCCTTTCGCAGGGATCTGCTCCTCATGCGCCTGTCTGGGAGCGGTGCGGGCAGCGAGGGGAAGCAGCGACGGCATCTATAGCAGGAAGCCTCCCACGCATCTTAATTTAACCAGAGGCTGCCACAAATGACAGTAACTGCCAAGGCACCGCTCCAGGAGCTGCAGGCAGGCACCCGCCCTGCACCCAGCACCCAGCACACCTGTGCTCTGCCCAGGCTGCGGAGCAGCACTACGTCTGAGTGCAAATACCCTGTGCGCACACACCATTGCAGCGAGGAGCACTTGCATGTTACCTGCTCTGGCAGGGAGGTGACCACGCATGCGGGCACACAGGGCATATGCTGGTGACAAAGGCAGGTCCCAGCCTGAGCCTCCCCAGGCTCTTGAGGGGCCCTGCAGCGCAGCGGGTGCGATGGGCTGCGCAAGTGTGCCACTGGCATCAGCCCCTTCCCATCCTCTGCTAATTGGGGCAGGGAGGGGAGGAAGGAGGCAAGTGCAGAGGCTGTAATTATGCTTATTGGAGGCAGAGCAGCGTGCAGGGAGGACAAGGGGACAAGGGCGCTTGGGGCTGGAACTACCCCCCTGAGTCAAACCCGGCTCCACTCGTGCCCCAGCGGTGCTGCCCGGCAGGAAAACAACCGTGACCGCAGTAGGGGCCGTTGCTGCCGCTGCCTCTGCCGGGGCCAGGCGAGCTGGGGCACACAGGCAGCAGTGCCCTGGGAGGGGAGACTGCAGTGCAAAGGCATAAGCAGCACTTTCCTGCAGAATGCTGCCAAGGGACCAAGGTCTCAAGGCTGCAGCTGCCAGGATGGGCAGGGACCATCTGGGCAGTGGGAGCAGGGCTGAGCCACCCAGGGAGTGGGTCCATCCTGACCCACCTTGGTGGGATCTGAACCCAGCATCTGCTCTGGCACAGCCCCTGCTCGATGCCCCTGCCTGGCCCGTGGCCTTGGGCTCCTGCAAGGTGCCCGGTGCAGCGCTGGCAGGAGGCAAAGGACGAGACAGGAGCTTTGTGCGCGGTGGGAAGCCCTGGGGCGGTCAGCATCGCTGCGCGTCCAAACCCACCTGCCTAAGCCAGGGCATCTCTGGCTCTCTTTGTCCAGGATCTCTGCAGGCAAGGCACAGCATCTTGCTGAGACTTCCCCTTGCAAAAAGATCAGCTTTCTGCCAGCACAGCTTCACCAAACGCAGCCTCTGATAGCAAAGCCACTGCTGCCTGCATCCCCCTCCCACCAGTCACCTCCCTCCCCTCTCCAGCACCCCAAATCTCCCGGGGTGATTCGCTGTCCTGACAAGCTGTGACCCTGGCTGCCTGCTGGGCACTGGTGGAAGGCTGCTTGGGGACGAGCTCTTCCCAGCTGGCCCCATAGCCCATGACCCTCCTGGCAGCTGTGGGGGGTGGCGAAGGGTCCCTGCCCTGGGGGGAGGCAGGAGGGGTCCCTTCCCATCCCTGCCTGCAGCTCCGCTGGGTTCACCCGCCTGCCCTGCTCCCCAGACCTCGCTGGTTCACCTGCTGAAGACGGTGCGGCTGCTGCGGCTGCTGCGGCTGCTGCAGAAACTAGACCGCTACTCGCAGTACAGCGCCATGGTGCTCACCCTGCTCATGTCCATGTTCGCGCTGCTGGCCCACTGGATGGCATGCATCTGGTACGTCATCGGCCGCAAGGAGATGGAGAGCAACGACCGCCAGACCTGGGACATCGGTGAGTGAGGCTGCCCACCTGCGGGGGCTGCGCAGGGTGGGGGCATGCTGAGGACGCCTGGCTTGCCCCCCGTGCCGCTGCATGCTGCTGCGTGCCACTGGCAGGAGGGAGCGGGCAGAGGGCAGTCCCATGGGACAAAGCAAGGCTGGGGCAGGGACAGGAGCTGTGCTGAGCACCAGGCCCCTCGGCAAGCGCTAACCCCTGGCTGTGCTTGGCAGGCTGGCTGCACGAGCTGGGCAAGAGGCTGGAGGCTCCCTACATCAACAACTCAGTGGGGGGCCCCTCCATCCGCAGCGCCTACATCGCCTCCCTCTACTTCACCCTCAGCAGCCTGACCAGCGTGGGCTTCGGCAACGTCTGCGCCAACACCGACGCCGAGAAGATCTTCTCCATCTGCACCATGCTCATTGGGGGTGAGGCGGGGAATGGGGCAGGGCTCGGGGGGGGGGCTTCATCTCTGGCTGCTGGAGCAGTGGGTGCGGCAGGTACCCAGGCATGACAGGGCACTGGGGGGAGGCGATGAACACGTGTGCCCTGTGGGACAGCCCTGGGGCTGGGGTTAGGGGAGAAGGCCCCTGTGCTGCACCCCTTGGCCCCACGTTGCTGGCGAGGACAGAGCCCAGACCTTGCCTGGGGCCCTCGTATGCCGCAGCCCTCCACCCAGCCGGCCCCTCCGCGGGCCTGACGCTGCCCTCCTGGCCCCCAGCACTGATGCACGCTGTCGTCTTTGGCAACGTCACGGCCATCATCCAGCGCATGTACTCCCGCCGCTCGCTCTACCACACCCGCATGAAGGACCTCAAGGACTTCATCCGTGTCCACCGCCTGCCCCAGCAGCTCAAGCAGAGGATGCTGGAGTACTTCCAGACTACCTGGTCGGTGAACAACGGCATTGATGCTAACGAGGTAGGAGGTGTTGCCCGGGCTGGGCCAGCCCCACCTCTGGCCTCCTGTCCTGCACCCAGTGTGGGGGTGATGGGCCTGGCAGGGCCAGCTATGAGTGTGCAAGTATGTGTGTGTGTGTGTATGCGTGTGCAGATGTGCACATGTCCATGCTCTGTTGCTGGAGGGACCAGAGCTGGGTGCCAGGACTGGGACAGATTCCTGCCAGCTTGGGGAGCGGGACAGGCATGTGGAGCAGAAGCAGCCCATCACCGCGGCCAGAGCTGTCCTGTGTTTGCCAGCTGGCACTGCTGGGCTCTGCCAAGGCAGCCAGGGCAGCTGAGCAGCGAGATGCTCTGCTCCAGCAGGGGATCTGTCCCCTGGGGCTGGCAGGCTGCAGGGAAGGCTGCTCCCTGCCACCCACATCCCAGCACCCCGTCCCCGCTCTCCCCAGCTGCTGCACGACTTCCCTGATGAGCTGCGCGCGGACGTGGCCATGCACCTCAACAAGGACATCCTGCAGCTGCCCGTCTTCGAGACGGCCAGCCGGGGCTGCCTCCGCTCCCTCTCGCTCCACATCAAGACCTCGTTCTGCGCCCCGGGGGAGTACCTGCTGCGCCAGGGCGACGCGCTGCAGGCCAACTACTTCGTCTGCTCCGGCTCCCTCGAGGTGCTGAAGGACAACGTGGTCCTGGCCATCCTGGGTGAGGGCAGGCGGCATGGGCTCTCCCCCAGCCCCTTCTGCTGCCCAGCTGGGCAAGGGGTCCGGGGCTCGCACCGCTAGCCCACCCCGGTGCCCTTCTGCAGGCAAAGGGGATTTGATCGGAGCCGACCTGTGCAGCACGGACCAAGTGATCAAGTCCAATGCGGATGTGAAGGCGCTGACCTACTGCGACCTGCAGTACATCAGGCTGCGGGGGCTCTGCGAGGTGCTGCAGCTCTACCCCGAGTATGCCAGCAAGTTCACGGCGGACATCCACCAGGACCTGACCTTCAACCTGCGGGAGGGCAGCGAGATGGAGGTGGGTGCGTGTCCTCCCTTGCAGGCCCCTTCCCGTCCTCACAGCCCCGGAGACCGGAGCAGGGCTGGGGCTCCGCACGGCCACGGAAGGGGAGTTTGTCCGCTCCCTGCTTGTGGTCCCCAGGCTCTGAGGCCAGGGCAGGGGCTGCGGCTGTGCCGCCCCAGCCATCCAGGTACGTCCCGTCCTGGCTCCTCTTGGTTCTGCGCAACCCGGGGAATTGGAAGCAAGAGCATTTGCAGGGCAGGATGCTGAGGGGGATGTAGGGCTTGGAAATGGGGGTGGAGGGGACCGGGGGGCACCGTGGGACAGCCAGCTGGGGCATGGCCCCCCTGGTGCGCAGGAGGCAGTGCCGGGGGCTGCCAGGTTTAGTCACGCTGCCGACTCTAGCAGCCAGGGGGATGTTCTGCTGCAGAAATAGCTCTGCAGCACTTTTCCTCCCCCATCTCTGCTGCTGGCTCTGTGCTGGCACCAAGCAGCTGGGGGCTCCTCCAGAGCATCTCCCCCCGGTACCCACCGCCCCCCGGCCCTGTAGAGGTGGGGCAGGAGGTCGCTCTCTAGATCCCAAATAGCCCTACCAAAACCCAACGTGTCCATCGCCCAGGAGAGGTATAGATAAACCAAGGGTGGATGGATGCAAACGGAGCTTGCCAGGTCCTGCAGAAGCCCTGTGCACCCTCCCCTGGCCAGCAGCATGCGCCCAGAGGAGCCGATGCTCTGATGGCGGAGCTGGGGCTGGGAATTGAGGCGCAGCCGCGGTTCCGGCTCGGTACACACAGGCCGAGGTCGGGCAGCTCATCAGCGTCATGACAGCAGCAGAGGAAGGAGAGCAGGCAAGGGGCTGCAGAGGCCAGCGCTGGGGCTGACAGGGACGGGGGCTGATGCGCGGTGCTGGAGGTGGTTTGGCTGTCCAGGGGGGCACTGAGAGGCTGGGAGGGCTGCGTGCCAAGGCAGGGAGCGGGTGGGCACGTGCCCGGTGCTGTGTCTGCCTGTGGCCAGTCCCCACGCAGCCGTGTGGGGATCCCACATGCTGCTGAGCCGGTGTCATCTGCTGTCCCCACAGGGGCTCTGCCGCTACTCCCGGTCACCGCGGCTGTCGCAGGCACCACAGGTTTGTGCCATGCCGGGGGTGGGCGGAGGGGAGGACGGGGCAGGGGTGGCCATGCCCGGCTTTGGCACCTGCACAAGGACCAGCCCTAACCTCCTCCCTGTGCCTGCCCACAGCCTCGTCCAGAGAGTGGTGCTGCCCCGGAGAAGCCCCTTCCCTCCATCCTGGAGGATGAGGAGGAGCCTGACAAGGTCTTCCAGCACTCTCCCGCCACCATGACCCGCCGCAAGCTGCTGCTGCCCCAGCTGAGCAGCCCGGCACGCCATGGCTCCCTGAGCAGCCTCCTGGGCGATGAGCTGTGCCAGGTCTCAGCCCTGCGGCGCAACTGCCGCTCCCCAGCCCGCTGCAGCCAGGGCCGCAGCCCCTCTCCACAGTGCAGGAGGGATGCCCAGCTCCTGGAGCGGGAGGGCGGCATGGGCAGGAGGCCGGCCAAGCTCCTCATCCCCTCCCTGCATGCCTACGGCCCCCCGGACCTCAGCCCCAGGTAAGGCTGGGACATGCTGGTGGCTTGTCCCGCTGCCACGTGTTTGTGCTGGCCGGGCTGCGTGGGGCCCCCAGGAGGCCACTGGGAATGGTGGCAGAGGGGCGAGGGGGTGACGATGGCCAGCCCTCACCCCCTCCCTGCCCTAGAGTTGTGGATGGGATTGAAGACAACGGGGGGACATCAGAGCCACAAACCTTCTGCTTCAACACGGACCCCCCACTGCAGAGCGTGGCGAGGGACTCCCCCGTGTCAGGTACCTCTGGCAGCTGCCAGGCAAGGCCGGGGGCACTGGCTGCGGGCCTGG
>NW_008794172.1:741915-758590 GCF_000699145.1 Aptenodytes forsteri | reverse complement strand
GCCGGGCGGCGCCGCTCCGGGGGCCCCGCGGTGGGGAGCAGAGCGGGGGCTCGGGGTGAGGCCGCCGCGTCCCGGCTGCGCTGTCGGGTTGCGTGAGCTGGGGTCTGGAGCGAGCCGCCGCCAGCGGGGCGGGGGGCTCCGGCATTCGAGGGTGTCCGAAATAAACCTCCCCCCGCCGGGTCCTGGGCGAGCCGGTCCCGCTGGGTGTCCTGGCGAGGCGGGAGAGCGGCGCTGCCGCGGTGCACCGTCCGGCCTTGCGGAGTGTGGGGCTGATCTCGTAGCGAGGCGTACCCAGGGAAGGGAGCTGTGCTAGTCGGAAAGATCAGCCCGTCAAAGGTGACGGTCTCGAACTCAAGGAGAACGTCGTGTCTGCGTTGCGGAGTCTCAGGTTTGGCGCTCCTTTGGACTGTTTTTCTCCGTGAGCAGGAAGGGCTCGCGCGGCAGCAAGCATGAGTGCCTGCCGTCGGTGTGCTGGGTCTGCCTGGCTGCTGTTCCCCAACTCCTTTATCTCTCTTGTAGTGACGACTGTTAAATGGAATTTGGGGAAGGTGCGGCACCTGTGAGGAGAGATGTGGTATAATATTTTGTTGTAGCTAGTCAGCTGCTGAGGTGGGAACAGAAACTCTAGAAGTCTGAAAGCCCAGCCAGGTTCCCGAGTACAGAACTGCCTAAACGAAGGATTATCTGCTGAAAATAGGTTCTAGTGGAATGGAGACTCTTCTGGCTTGCTGCTGGTGACAAACACAGCCCCTGTGCTCCCCAAGGGGCATTTGTGAAGCGAAATGTGTGGTGCTGCAGGCTCTTGAATGAGGCACAAAGCCTGCAAGAAAGTTCCGTAGCTTGTCTGGAAGGAAACCCAGACGTGCTCAGATGCAAGGCCGTCCTTGGATCTTCAGCGCGGTGGGAGAGACCGCTGCCTGTAAGCTGAGAGCGTAGTCGGTATGTGATCCTGCAAAGGCTAATAGTGCAGATGTAAGTGTAAGCAACGGGTTTGTAGTGCTAAATCCTGTGAAGACTGCTCGAACCTTATTCCTGGTAATGCTCAAGGTGCTGCTAAAATGCCTGGGGCTGGGTGGGGGCTGTGAGGAGCCATGGCAGTCGTAGTTGCTCTCTGCTAACTAACTGTGACTCCTCACTGTAAACTAACTGTGACTCCTCACTGTAAACTGGTCTGCCAGTGAGACTAAATACAGTGTTGACCCGATCTCAGCTGACCTTTAGCTTGTTGCTTTTGTACATGGCTGTTGGAGTTCTGACCTTGACTGTGTCCAAGCACGTAAGGAAATCGGAGGGAAGAGAGTACACTGAGGTACTATTTTAAGTCTTATGTGGAACAACTTGCATCTACTATTCTTAGCTTTTTGTGTGGTGGGTCAACAAATATTTGAGCTGCCCTGCTTATAGCATGACATCAATTCTGCTTTGCACTAAGTTAGGACTTCTGAGCCTACACTAAAGGCAGAACTCCAAAGCTTGGTTGAAACCAAAAAAAAAGATACTTCTGACTCATAATGGCTTGACATGCCATGCTGTTTGAAAGAACTTTCTTGGAATATCCCATTAATATGGGATATAATACTGCCTTGACTCTGAAAATCTTACATTTTTTCAGCTTAACTGGATAATAATGTGAAAGAACTGTGACTGAAAAGGGTGAAGAATTCAGAATAGTGTGTGTAGGCAGCTATGGGATGATGTTGGTCTTAATGCATTCTTGGAGTGAGGAGAGCAGGTAAAGCACGAGCCTGTATAGACCTGTAAGGTTAAGAGCAACGTTTAGATTCAGTAACTGGGTCTCATTGCTGAAATCATCTCAGACTTCTCTCGAGTCTCAGCAGTATGCCCGAACAGTCAACTACTTCCATAGCAAAAACCTACCTCTAGAGGCAATCTTTCCCTCTAAGATCCTATAGGCTAATTTAGACTACATTTGTTTTAAGATAGTGCCAGGCAGTGTAGGTCCCTTGAGGCTGTTTAAGTAGGTGCTGATACCCCTTCAGGTGAGGCAGCAACATAGGCAAGACGAAATGGGACTGCTGAAGAAGGATTTAAGCTACTAGAGAGCAGTAAGGGGAAGGCTAGCTTGATGTGTGGGTATGAATATAGTAAAATAAAACATTTGTCTAGTTTTACTATGAACAGAGTTGGGTTTAGGTCCCTTTGCTTTACTAGTGAAACCAATAATGGATTGGGCAGTGTCTGAAACAAAACTGTCTAGTAACATATTCATACTCTGTGTGCTTGGCCAAACTTAACTGTTGTGATGAGAAGTGGAATTGCCTCTGCAAAGAGCAAAGCTCTTCTGCATCTAAAGAGGGATCAGCTCTAGAATTGCTCTAGGCCCTGCTGGTCGTCAGCACTTGATCCTAACTTCTTAAACTGCCGCATGATTAGCGGATAGGTGGTCATGGCATTTCCCAGAAAAGGGAGGGGGAAAGAATGCCAAGTACTTTCAGACACAGGAAATGAAATGGGAACGTTTCTAATGAAGTGGGTGTAGCCCAAAGTATTTCGGTCAGCATACTTAAAAGAGGGTAGAATGTAGAAACGGCAGAGTCAGCTGTTTTCTTCCCTTGGGGTATGAAGTTTGAAGTCCTCTTATGCAAGTTCTGTTAAGTCATCAGAGTAACACTATGAAAACACTCCAAATGCTAGCCAGAAACAATGAACATTCCTGGAAGTGACAGTATCGGGGAAGAATAAAGCTTCATCTAAATCCTAAAAGGAACGCTTTCCTCCCCTGGAGCACAGGAATGAACTGCTGGAGTAGTTCTACAATAAACAGATAAGAAAATGCTGGTTTTTGTGTTTGCTTTTATTTGGTAGAGCTCCAAATAAGGAGCTGCTAGAGGCAAGAGATCTTTGTGCGGTCTGGAAAAGATATTATGAAGGTCACTGACTCTTTTTGCAGAGAAGACAGCTGTTTTCTGCTTTGCATTGTTAATGATCTTGCCACCTTGTTCACAGAATAGTAGGTGCTATCTAAAGGCACATGTTGTTGGACTTGTAGTCAAAATTAAGCTGAGTCTTTTGAGGGTGTGCTGAGTAGTGGACAATATCAAGAACAGGGGTTAGAAGAACCTTGCCTGAATTCTGTCTTGCAGAATTAAAAACTTGATGCTTTTGTTCAGTTTGTAGTTGGTCCAGACTGCACTCATGAGTTGCTCCTTCAACCTGGCTGTGCCTCATCTTCTGTGAAATAGGACTAAGTTCCTGCAGTATCAAGGATAACTAAAAGTAGGTAAGACCCCGAAGAGGGAGTTAATGTGGGGACAGGGAATATGGAGGCTTTGCTCCCTACAACTAGTGAGAAGCTTATGTGAAATGGAGGTGATGCAAAACTCTTCCACAAAAGTCTTACGCTGCAATTCATACCTTCTCATGCCACTTTTCATTCCACTCTTTTTAAAGCAGTCTTTGCAAGTGTATTGTCTCCATAGCTCAGCTAAGTAGAGTTTGACTGATCAGTGCTGAAAGCTTGCATTCATGGGTCTTCTGTCACTTGGATCTGGTGTGAGTTCTCTTGCTACCGTGTCAACACAACTTGAGGTTTGGTGGCCCTGGTTAGAACATGAGTTCTGGTGTTATCCCTGTTGCTTTCCTGATACATGAGGACCAGGCAGAAGCACTACGCCTCAGCCTGCCCTCACCGCATGTTTCTCTGTTGAGCTATGGTGATCTAATAGGACACTAACTGCAGTTTTAAAAGCAATTAGTCATGCTATTCTGCAGAATTAAAACCCCCACTGGATTAGGCATGGAACTTCCTTGTGCTGCCAGTGTGACCAACATGGTAATAACTATTGTTGCTGATACCTATTCAGCTTGAGTATAAAAAAATTTAGCTCCAAGGTAGCATCAGTAAGTGTAATGTCTTTTTACCTCATGAGATGTTTTCAAGAATTCCTGCTAAAGGATAACCACTTAAACCTAGGAAACCCTTCTGAGGGGATGTGTATGGGGTTAAACTGGCTAGAAGGCAGCTTGAGGGAGCTTTATAACTCCCTTTGAGCAAAGTCCTGCACTTCTTGACTCAGTCGTGCAGGCTGTGATCTTTTCCTAATCTTCCAAAGAGTCAGATCAGCTTTGTAGGATGCATGGGTATTCCTGGCTTCACAGTTTAACAGTCTTAGACCTGACTTGCCTAGTTCAAGCAGGTGACATCTAGCAACTGAGACTTAGTCTCAAACTGAGCAGTAGCTTTCTGTATATAACAATGAGTTCTGAGCTGGTCTGGACTTCAGACGATCTTGTCCGAGCTGCCTGTTCAGGTCGGATCTTCATTTTGACCACTTGTGCTTGGCACTGTGCAGCACCCTGTCATTAGGGCCTCATGTATGAGACCCTGCTAAGTGGCAGAAACTTGGCCTTCATCACAACTTCTTCTCTTGGGTTTGTCTTGCCTTAAAGGCTCTGTTAATCTAGCTTTAGAGATGACCCAAGGAAGATGGCTCCATTTCACTGTGCTTGGCAACTGTCCTTCATAAGACCAGGCTTGCGAAGCAATGGAAAGGCTTCTTCTGCTGGCTTGGCCCTGGATTGCCCAGCTAGATGTAGCTGCATGTTGTACTGTCCTGCTAGCTCAGCTGCACATAGCATCTGCGCTGGATTGAGTTGTAACTGCAGGGTAGCGGCCTTGAAATCTCTGATAGAATTGTTTTTGAAAAGCTGCTTTGAAAAACAGCCAGCTGCTGGGGCTGCTTTGGAGGCCATGGCTCTGCAGATGTCAGGAAACAGATGCAGGTATTAAAAGCACGAAAAGGAGCTGGTATTACAGATTCTACTACACTTCAGAACTGTAGCTACCAACAAAAAGTAATTTAACTTTTTGCTGATGTAAAGCCTATTAACCTCTAAATTAAACTGAGTGTGCCCAAGTCTTTGGGAGGCTTGGGCATGAGACTCTACAGAGAAGTTGTGACTTATGATAGTGTAAAAACCATAGGAGTACATCTGAAACTGCTGTCTGGGCTGACTTAGGTCTGAATCTACACTTTAAGGCTATAGTGCAGCTCCTGACAACTGCAATGACTAGTTCCCCAATTTAGAGCTGTTACTGAAGCTCCAGATTAAAGCCTTACTGATCAAGAGACTAAGTGTTCTTTGTTTGTGGAGGGAAGTGTGTGTTGTCTGTAGAAAGATGAAGTATTAAAACTGATCGGACTTTATGGGTCTGAGGGGCTGAGGTCAGTACTTGCAAGTCTGTTTCCTGGTTCATCTCATCGGTAAGGGCTGGATCTGTTGCTCCTTCCTCTGCAGTGTGGACTCTACTGCAGTAAGGCTTTTGAAGTTTGTTCTTATTAATCATATTAATGTGTTGGAAAACCAGGCTGACACTCCATGCTATGCTAATCTGGGCTAGTGGAGTCTGTGTTGTTCTGATGGGTCTGACACTTGCTGCTGGTCCTGCTCGTGGAAGTTGCTTGTGAATCTGGGTCCTAAAGCTGACTTGCCAGTTCTGGGTGGGAGCAAGGTAGCACAAGCTTCCTGCTAGCGGTGGCTAGCTGCCCATTCAGTGTTAGGTGAAGCAAAACCACTCAGTAACTTCAGGGGTTGCTTTGCCAAGAAATTCATGTAATGCTGTCAGCTATTTAACGAGATAAATACTTCACTGGGGCTTTTGTCTTGAGTATTTTGATTCTAAGCCAACAAGTCCACAGTTAAATGGTTTCTTGCATAGCTGAGAGCAGAAGCAGTCCTCTTGGGTAACTAGATTCTTTGGGATTGGGTTTCTAAATATCGCCAGCTTTCAGAGTAGTCTTTGCTACTGGGTGAACACAGGGCAAAAATATCAGATTCTGAACTTCTGACACCTTAAACTAGGAGCTTCCTTGTGATAGGCAGTCTTGTGAAGCAATTGTCTCGTGCAGGGGTTGATCATGGGGATCTGATAGTAATTGACCTGTGGAGATTGGGGTTCTTGTACTGGGCTGGTTTGTTTGAAATGAGCTCTTGTGCTATTCTCAAGCATCCTATCAGTTCTGGAGAACTGCCTTGCTCTTGGGTAGGCTGGGAATGCAGCAGTGCTGGCATGTGCTTTCTCATGTAGGGCATTCAGATTCTTGAATTCAATATTCATGGGAGCGTACAAGCCCCTACAACAAATCCTGGCAAACAGATGAAGTGTTGAGAGGAGCATAAACTGCAGAAGTGATAGACCTAGAGTTCTTGGTTGTTGGACAGCATCAGGCATTGAAAACTTGTCTTTGATCTCAAAGCAAACGAGAGACCGTTCCAAGAGTTTACAATAAAAAAAATTGGTACTTTTGCCTGTGTGATGCAGAGCTGAGTGCGCTTCAGTAAGCAGGAGGCGGGTAGGGCAAGTAAACCAGCATGTACCTTTTTATGGATCTTGTGACATCACAAGCTGCTGAGTTTCACTAGTTACAAGAAGCTAGTAGGAAAATCAATGCTTGTTAATCTTGATTACAAGAATACCCTGTCATACCCTTCCTTCTCATGGTCTTGACTTCTTGAATTATTATGGCAAGCTGCAACTTCAGCTGCTTTTACTTGTCTGCACAGTATCACTATAGTTATTTTGGTCTGACTGACCCATGGCTTGAGAGTTACCCCCTCACGGGGAGGGGTGCGTGCCCAATTCACTCTGCTGGAAGAGGGGATGAACAGCCTCCCTGAGCATCAGAAATGGCTTCATGCAGCATGAAGCACTCCATTTCTCAAACTGATAATCACTGATCAGTGTGGGCTGATCTAGCGCAGATCCAGGCTGTGTAGTTTAGCTGGCTGTTACTTCTGCATTCAGCAGAGTGGAGTTCTGTTTCTGACAGGAATGTAAAAATCCTCAAAGATGTTGGCATTAGCAAAAAGTGCCAAAGTGATCATCCTGCAATGGAGAGTTCTCACTGTCTACAGCTTTGGTAGTCGCTCACTCCAATTATTTGGTCTTTCTGTGAACATCAGCAGAAATACTAAGCTGGTCATTCTGATCTCGTGTATGTTCTCAGCCTGAGACCCTTAGTGAGATGGCTGCAGTTAGGGTCATCTGAACTGCATAAATTCCACCCAAATGTCCTAAAGATCTGGCAGCTTCTCAGGTGGACATGAAGTCATATAATCCTGCAGGCAAATGTCAAACCATCTTTAGGTGGTGATCAGGTTCTCCATAATTAAAAGTGGTCACAGGCTCTAGCTGCTTGACTACTTGCTCTGATCAGTAGCTCTCCATGATGAGTTGGACATACAGACATGCTTGCTTAATTCTGTTTGAGTTCATGTAGCACAACCAGATGGCGATGTGAATCGAGATCTGTGAAATATAGGTCATACTAAGACTTGAGGATGTCAACAGGCTCATTTCCTTGTTTTGCTCTGGGAATCACCCCTATCATATTTCAGGAGGTCATAACTCAGTAGAGGCATGATTCACGTGGCATTTAATGTGCAGAATGTTAGTCTGAAACAGTGACAGAGCTTACGTACTGCTGATAGACTGCCCTGGTAAATGAATACAAGGTTAAACAAGCAAAAACTGTTCTCTTGCAGACTCTGGTTAGAGGAGAAACTCTAAAAGGTGGAAACTTTTTCAGGCTGGTAGAGATGTAGAGCTGCTGATGTCTCTTGAACCTGGTGGTAACCAGGCTGCTCCTGGCCAGAGCTGCAGAACACTGCTTCCTTGCTGTCCAGCAAAACAAGTTGCTAATTTGCTTCCTATCAAGCTTTCTCATCCTGTCAAAAGAGTGTTTGTCCTTTCTCGGAAGAGGAGGTGGGGGTCCTGACAGTGTTACTGGCCTTTGCAAGGACTCAGCTCTGAAGTGTAATTTCTTCACTGACTTAAGCCAAGACTGGACAGACCACTCAAAGCAATGGCTTCTTCACAGCTTGGGCTACTGAAACATCTCACTGCATTGACAAGTTACTCCTCATGGCTTCTCTCCTACCTGCTAGCTTCAGTGAACGGTACTGGCTTAACAGTGGGTTTCCGACTTGCCTTCTGGTCAAAACAATTTGAGGTTGAATGTCTCTGTAGGTCAGAGTATGCTCAAGTGGTTCTGTGTTTTGAAAGCTGAAGAGGTTCTCCAGCTGATGACACTAATGGGGTATCCCTCCAGATGAGCTCTTGGACTGAAATGGCTGTAGGTTTCCTATCAAACTATGGAATTGAGCTGAAACTTGAGACGTAATTAAAGTAGCCTCACAGCAGTCACAACTGGGCAGGCTTTGCTCTGGAAAGCAGGTATTTGAAACTCTTCTTTGGTAAGCTGCTGTGTTGAGGCAGGCCTGAGCCTTGTTCACAGGACACACTGTTCCAGGTCAGACCCGTTTCCACTTGCTTTAAGTTTCTTATTCATAGGAATCTGGTATTTGCTGCGTAAATGCTGCATGTACTCCAGCGTGAGAGCATACCCAGAGTTTCCTTGGGGGTACACTCAGAACGAGGAAAAACTGGCTTTCGGGGGATTTTGTTTTTGCAGTTGTCTCCGTCAGTAAGATGCTTGGGCTATGAGAGTTGAAGGGAGAGCGGCGGTGCAGAGCAGATGCAGTCAGCTGTAGCATTTGCCATCGGCAGGAAGTGGGAGTTGTGATGAGAACAGGAAATAGGCCGAAATCTGTGTAACTGTGCGCTTTGAAAGCACTCCTGTTCTCTGCTGCCTGCAGCTGAAATGGTTGGGAAGGCACTGAGACTTCACTTGTGGTTAACTGTGGATGTAAAACAGCTTGTATTGCTGCTCTTGCCATGGTTTTGTGCTTCTGCACGGCCCTAGAGATTTGGTGCTGGTGAATTGAGTGCTGGGGAGATGGGATGGCGGTTCTGATCGTGGGTGATGCTACCTGTTTGTGCTGTTCAGCATAGCTGGACTTGAACAGTCTTCTCATGAAGGATGTGGCCAGTAGCCTGATGACCTGCAATGATGTGGGATAAGGACAATGAGGCAGCTGGGACGGGGTGTGGGAAGCATTAGGTGTTGACTCTGCATTTGGATCAAGCTGTCAAGACTCTTGTTTGGTGGTAAGTACTCACTTCCAGCAGGGATGGGGAGTAGTTGCTTTCAGTCTGAGTACACAGCCTGTGCCCAGAGAGTGGCTGCTACCAAATGACTTCCCTCCCTGTGACAGGCTGCTTGCATAGCAATTCAAAGGCCTTCTTCAGGACTGCTCTAAGATGCTGTATTTAATGGCTTGGTGCGAGTGCCTCTAAACTAACAGACTGAATATAGAAACTCCCTTTGTCTGAATGCCTTGTGATCTGAAGGACTGACATGCAGGACTGCTTCCTGTAATGGCTTATGTGGGCACTTGAACATTTCTGTATTGCATTGATAGTCTGAAGTTGCTACCTTGTGAACTTGGGAGAGGAGGAAGGAGCTAAAGGTCAACCTCAGTTACCTCCATGAACAGAGTAATTGTTGTTTTAATAGACGAAGCTCTAATAACACCAATTGGTGTGCTGACTATTCTTTACTTGCCTCGCCCTAGCAAGGTGTGTGTAACATCTACACATAGTGGAAGTGCTGGAGGGCCCACTGGTGGGGAGGAAAGTTCGTTACCAATATCCCTTCTCCAGGGAGGCTCAGAAGACTTAAGATCCTGCTGAAGGAGCTGCTGACTGACAGAAACTGCCTGATAGTGCTGTGGTGCATGCAGTTGATAACTTTCCACTGTGGAAAGGAATCACCGCTTGCCTGTGCTGATGGTGGCTGCAGATCAAACCCATCCTCTAGAACTGGTATGGCTAGTCCATGAGTGTGTCACTAACTCTGACCTCCTCTTCCAGTTGCAACCTGCCTCCAGGTGGATCTTAGTGCAGAACCTGCAGCATCCTTAACTCTTGGCACTCCTGCACTTAGGCCACAATGGCAGGTCGAGGTGGAGCTGCTCGACCGAATGGACCGGCTGCTGGAAACAAAATCTGCCAGTTTAAACTTGTTCTCTTGGGAGAGTCAGCAGTGGGGAAGTCCAGCCTTGTTCTGCGCTTTGTGAAGGGGCAGTTCCACGAGTACCAGGAGAGCACGATTGGAGGTGAGTGCCAACTCCAAATACCTATGGCTAGAAGATGCTGGCCTCACTAATGCAGTCCAGGGGTATCAGAAGTATTAATGGCTATTTCAGTCTGGTCTGGGGTTTTTGTTATAGAGTCAAGCAGCTAATGCTTTAACTCTTGGTTTACAACTTGTCTGTTGGTGTGAAGATCAGCACAGCAGAGAATAATGCTATGGCAACCATGCACTCTGCCTCTCAGGCGTCTTCAGTTCCAGTGCTTTAATTCCTGCTTCTAATTAGAACTGAGGCCTTCAGCTTGATTTATAGCCCTTAATTATCTTTTCAGACCATGACCTGGGATCTTGGGGTTGTTTCTAGCCTGATACTGTTAACTACTTCCACAGGTCTTTCAGATCTAGTAGTTCTTTAGCTTGAAATCATTAGCACAGTGTCACCAATCAAAGGTCGGTTGGCACCTGGGTCTCTGGGCAGTAATACTGGAAGGCGTGTACTGAGAAAAGGCTTGATTTGTCCCTATAGTAATCCATGCAGGGAATAAGTATAGCTGTAAGTATAGCTTATGGACAAGCAGGGCTTAATGCTCTGCTGCAGAGAGCCATGTGGGCAACTCTGCTGTTCTGCTTCAATCTGTATCCAAGGCTGGTTGCCTTTATCCTAGTTGTAACGCATGGTATTATACTTGCTGGAACAAGAAAATAACCAGTTACTAAATTGGGGAGTGCAGTGTGACTGGGCTGACTTCAGTGCTTTGGCACTGTGGTGCTCTCCAAAGCTAATCCTGGTGATGTTGCAGCTGTACTGCATGATCTGCGAGAGGAGGCTAGGGAGGGGACTGGCAGTGCTGCTGCTTCAGTGGCTGTCTGCTGCCCGGGCTCTCAGGGCCACCTTCCTGTCAGCTGCATGGTGGCTCTTGGGTTCTTCTGTGCAAGGAGCTTGATGATACAGCAGAGCTGCAGCTTCCACAACAAGTGGCACTGCACTGGCCTCTGTCTGGGGCTTCTGCTCACTCCCATGCAAAAGCAGAACTGCCCCAAGCTCCTGGCTCTCGCTGCAGGGGCTCTCCAGCTGGAGGTAAGGCAAACATGCACCTTCTCTTTCAGCTGCCTTCCTAACACAGACAGTCTGTCTGGATGACACAACGGTGAAGTTTGAAATATGGGATACAGCAGGACAAGAGCGATATCACAGTCTGGCACCAATGTATTACCGAGGTGCCCAGGCGGCCATTGTTGTCTACGACATCACTAACACAGTGAGTACTGCGTAGGGCTGTGAGTGTTGACTGGGGAGGAGGTGTTTGCGCTTGCAGCTCGTGCTTCTCAGTTCCCTGGGAGAGTGTCTGGGTTCAGAGTCCCTGCAGATGCCTGCCTGCAGGTACTGAGTTTCTTGAAAACTGCTAATAGCCTCTTCCTCAGTTCTGACCAAGGCTGTCTATGCTGATAAAGGATCCTGCTACAAAGTGCTGTAGAGGCAGAACACTTCTTACAGGAAAGACTTGTTCTAATCATATCTTCACTGTGGATTAATAAGAGGCTGCCTTTCCTGACTGCTGCCTCCTGTTTGCTTCCAGGACACATTTGTACGAGCCAAGAACTGGGTGAAAGAGTTGCAGAGGCAGGCTAGCCCCAATATTGTAATTGCACTAGCAGGAAACAAGGCAGACCTTGCTACCAAGAGAGCTGTGGACTTCCAGGTGAGTGGGAATCCAGATCAGTTGCCTGAGCAAGTCAGGAAAGCAGCTTTTTGCTTAAGTGGGGGAGATAGTGGCTGTGTGCAACATGCTTTGAGGGAGAGTGGAAGTCAAGATTATGCTGCTGAGGACACCAGGATGCCACTCAGGGAATTGTAGCCTGCCTTTCCTGTGCACTCCTTTCACAGCACTTGTAGCTCTTGTCTGTAACAGTTATGATGAATGTGGAGAATAAGGCCCACAGAGCACAAACTTCTGTCTTCAGTCTCTTCTGGTGCCTTACTCATCTGGGGCTGTCTTCAGCAGTGTATGAAGCAGCGTCTTTTAGATACAAGATACATGAAGAATCATTCCCAGCTTGTTCTCTACTCTTCACAGCTCTTACCTTGTCTAAGGCAGACTTTCAAGGAGAAGCTCTTATCTCAGACCTCTGCACAGGATTGCTTGTGGTGCATTTACAGTGTGCATTACTCTCCCAGCTAACCAAAGTACAAGGTGTTGTGCTGCTCAGGACATGCTGTGTCTACATTTGGCTCACATGGCTCACAAACAGTCTGTGCTGCTGTACCCCAGCTCAGCTGCTGGGACACCAGCCATGCAGTATGATCAGTGGTGCATGTCTCCCAGCTGTCCTGGCCAGGCAGGGTCAGGGGACTGGGGTGGAATGTCTTGCCTGGGGTGGGACAGGGTTTCTTTGGTGTTTAGTTTGCCAGCAAGTGAAGCGTGTTAAGTCTGCTTGGGCCTCCTCTTGGCAGGATGCCGTTATCGCTCTAATGTGATTGTTTGTAGGATGCACAAACATATGCAGATGACAACAGCTTGCTGTTCATGGAGACATCGGCAAAGACGGCGATGAATGTGAATGAAATCTTCATGGCGATAGGTAACAGCTTGTGTGCAGAAGGATGGCTGGAGTAGCTCTGAGCACCAGCAGTGCAGCCCACTGGAAACATGGGAGCTCCTCTGTCAGCCAGGGTCTGGAGGCTCTTACTGGAGTAGATGGCCAGTTTGCTGTACTTCTGTGAACAGTCACTCACTCCCTGAGTGTTTGGAGCCTTTGCCTTGCAAAGCCTGTTCCCTCTCTCCCTTTATCTGGGGTGGTGAGTAAGGAAGGAGCATGACTGATGACAGCCAGAACTAGAAGTGAGTTTGTTTGCTGTACTTGTGCTGCTAGCAGTGTCCAATCCCAAACTCCTTAAGAGGTGAGGGCTTGGGCCAGAGCAGGGCTGAGCCCAGCCTGTGGTCTGCAGTGGGGAGGAGGTTGGCCTCTGTAGAGGAGCCTACTAATGTCTTGTTTCTTTCTAGCCAAGAAACTGCCAAAAAATGAACCCCAGAACGCTCCTGGTGGCCCAGGTAGGAATCGGGTGGTTGACCTTCAGGAGAGCAGTCAGCCTAGCAGGAGCCAGTGCTGCAGCAATTGAGCAGCCGTTCCCGCCTGACGGAGCCCTTGAATGACGTGACTGGAATCCACGCTAACAATCGCACTTACCGTAGAGCGGCTGCTGCCGGTGGCTGCTGTGATTTCTCCATCCCTTTCTGATCATAGGCTGGAGGGAGTTCTTCCACCTGCACCTTTCTGTACAAATACTAATTCAATTCTAAGTCTTAAGTCACTTTTTTAATATATGAACTTCTACTCTTCCCTCTTCCTGGTGGTGGTGGATGCATGACCTGGTGTCTGCCCAGCCAGCTCATCCCTTCCCACGGGTGAGGGCCAGCAGCACCCAGGTCCCACAGTACTGTAGTTCACTATTGGAAACAAAGGGATATTGAGACTAGGCAACCTTGTTTAAAATTACCCGTATGTAAAAGCTAAGGCTAATACCAGTACGATATGCCTAGAACAACCACTAAACTGTAGCATTATAGTGACAAACTCTGGCTTTTCAGCCATGTATTGACCAAATCAATTATGAGTATTCTGGGGTGGGGCAGAGGGAAGCAAAACTGGTTTCTTCTGTATTTTGTATTGTATGTTTCTTCATGTAACCAATCAGTATCTTGTCAATATAGTACATACAACTAGCTGCCTGTTGTCTTTATTTGTGTTGGACTCTAGCATGCCAACTCTTTTTTTTCTATCTCTGGTTCTGTTGTAATGCACTAATCCTGTTGCAACTTTTGCAAAAATCTTGTATAGAAAATTGTCCTTTTTTTGATGGTTGTGATGCCACTAATGTTGTTAACCCTACTCTAGTGTGAATACACATGGTTTACTGATGTACAGAGGTGGGGTGGGGGAAACCTCGGATAACTTGTCAGTGGAAACAATATGTATTGCAAAAGCCTGTAATTCCACAAAGTATGAAGGGAGGTATTAAAATGGCTTCTGTTGCCAGACTCTAACTGATGTTGGCTGCTGCCTAGTGCCTAATGCAATGTCTTATGCATACTGGTATTTAAGAGGAACTGTCAACCTAGTCTTCATCACAAACTTCAGTTTTGTGTGATTAAAAAAAAATTTTTATAAACCTATCATAATCAACAATGTTCATGTTTCTTAATCAGCTCAAACCAGAAGGAGAGTGGACCAGAACATAACAGTTGTGCTGGAGGCTGAGGTGCGCTAGGCTGCTTGTGGTGTGTACAACACCCAGCTCTTCTGTAGGGATGTGTGGCCTTCCTTCCCTGGGCAGGGAGAAACGTGGGCTGCTTGCCCTCAGACCTCTGCATGCTGTGCCGGCTGCTCCTGCAGCAGCCAGCTCCCCCGAGAGGCAGGAACTCCTTACAATGAGGCTGCAGGTGTTTCAGTAAGTTTGTGGTGTGCTGTGCAGCGGCATGCAAGGAAGTTTGAGGTAAATAGTGGGAATTTTTAGTTGCTTAATACTTCTAGAGGAACTATCTAAACTCAAGTTGGGAAGAGGTGGGGGGACCAGTATGCAGAGCTCAGCTTGACAACTGGACAGGCTTAGGAATACTGTGCTCAAGTATTAATGAACAAAATGGCTCTGTCCCTGGAGGATGATGGCCTTGAAAGATGCTACTCTCCTGTCACTGCTGCATGGACTCGAGATCCTTACACCCATGGGTGAGACCTGGAGTCAGTATGGAAAACAGAGCATCCCCTTGCAGCTCTACTGCTACTATGTGTGCTGGTGGGCCGGTACCATACATGCTTGGGAGAGCTTGAAGATTGTGATGTGCTGGTGCTTGAACCTGCTGCCTCTCCTCAGCTGTGTGTGGCTGCTGAATCTCTGCGAGAGGCACAGCTACAGTCAACTGTGTGACCATCCCTGGGCTGGGCTTGTCCTTGGCTTGCACTGTTGGGGCTCTGAAAGCTCTGCTGGGTACCTGCGAATAAAGTTGTGTGAACAGCCTTGGCTCATGTGGGCTTCATCCTCTATCCAAGGTGCCTTTTGCTCATGCTGCATTTCCTTAAAATCCTGGAAACAGGAAGGGTCTGCAGTGACTCAGTCACTGAGTTCCTGACGTCTGGCTGGAGCACGGGCTGCCTGTGCTGTGTGGGCTCCAGCAGCCTCAGATGGGCTTCACTCGCCTCATGCTGTGGGTGCTGGTTGTTTCCATCCCCTGCAAGGGAGTCTGGCTGCTCATCTGCCAGAGGAGCAAGAGAGGGACCTGTTGGAGAAGGGCTTCCCCAAATCTGAACAATCTTGTGAGCTCAAATCGAGGTGCTGTTGCCATCTGCTGGCTTCTTGTACTTGGTTCCTGGTTGACAGGGCTTCATTTCTGGCTCCTTCCAGGACTCTGGGTCTCCATCTCTGTGAAGGAGCCTGCAATGCCCTAAGGGGTGTCTTGCTGCTGCCTGAGCATGTAAGGGACTCGGTATCAGGGCTGGGGACCTGTTGCTGGATGCAGAATCACGCGGCAGTGCTCTGCAGAGCAGAGCCTCCTTGCTGCCGGCACCGTGCTGCCACGGGGAAGGGTGGTCCGAACTCAGAGCAGCTTTAGCACAAACAGGTGTGCCTGCCTGCATACCTGCTGCCTGCCCAGGCCTGAGCATGGGTGTTTATGGTGGTTACGCACAGTGCCTGGAGATGGGCTTCACCCTCCCTGCTGCTGGGATCCCAGAGGGGGCTCCAGGAGCCCCTTTCCAAGCTGCCTGGGGGGAAAAAATGTGGCTACAACAGGGGCACCCGACACCCAGCCAGGCCCTCCAGCACGGTTGTCTTCCTATTCAGTGGCATTGGCCAGGGAGCGAGGGGCTCTGGAGCTGGTGCAGATGCTGGCAGCAGCATGAGGAGGGGGTAAAGGCAGCATGCCTGCTCTCTGGGACAGCTGCCTCTGCTCCAGCACAGGTGAGTGGGGCTGCCCCTCTCCACTTGGGAGCCTCCTGCCTCCCCCCACTCTGAGCAGCGCTGTGCTCGCAGATCCCTTCCCTCCCTCCGGGTCCGCTGTCGGCCCCGTTTTGTGCTGCCCTGAGGCACCAAGAGAGGTTCTTCCCTCTCTGTGCATCTAGCTCCTCTGGCATCAAGAGCTGAGACCAGGGCCCAAGCCTTCCCATCAATCAACACCATGAGAGTACAAGCAGGTTCTATGCAAAAGTATTTTTATTGGATACAAAAACATTCCAGTATAGTGAAAAAAATAACATCATTGGTGATGGAGCTTGTCTGGGCTAAAACCCAAGACTTGCTGCTATCTTCTCCGGTCCTGCCGCGGGCCATCGCTTCCCCTCCCGTTACACCTGGGCTTTGTGGGTGGCTCCATCCTCAGAGGCTGGTCCGGGCTGTGGTGCTGCAGGGCTGACCTGGATGGGCACGTTCCTCTCCGGCGCAGCCGGCAGGGCCAGCCTGGGGGCCTCGATGCGGAGCTGCCCCTCCTTGGACAGGGAGCATGTCAGCGCCTCGGCATCCACCTCCTCGGGCACGTCCCACTCCCGCTTCAGCACCTCGTACTTGTAGGAGAAGGAGCCCTTCTCGTCTGTGCTCTGTGTCTCCTTCTGCCCCACCAGCACCACCTTCCTGCCCACCATCTTCACCGACAGCTGCTCAGGAGCAAAGTCCTTCACGTCCTGGCAGACGGAGAAGCCCTCCCCGGAGCCCTGGGGCCGGGGTGTGGCCG
>NW_008794172.1:740016-741631 GCF_000699145.1 Aptenodytes forsteri | reverse complement strand
TGCTCCTGCTGCTGCTGCTGCTGGCTCTCTGGCTGTCCCCTCTCCAGTGAGCTGGGAGCGATCTGCCCCAGTGCTGCCGCCCGCGGCTTTTATTCCCCTTCCCAGAAGGAGTGGCCTCATGCCGCACATTACGTCATCCTCGGGAGAAGAGCTCAGCTCTTTCCAGCCTGTTCCAGCTCATTCTTGTTACTCATCCATGAGGAGAGGCACCTCTTACGTCATGCCCAGCATACCTTCGCCCTTAGTCTTGTAGCTCTGCTCTCCTGGCTTATAATTAGCAGCATCACCTCAGCCTTCGAACGGGATGCCTGAGCCGCCCCTGCCAAAAATCTGTGGCCTTTCTATTTCCCAGGCAGGGAGTGGGGCTGGGCTCCTCTCCTCCCTGCCTTCTCCCCCTCGCCTGTAGCCAATCCCCCCCCCATCTGCAGGCAGGACAGCACCAGCACCAGCACCAGCACCAGCACCAGCACCAGCACCAGCACCAGCACCAGCACCAGCACCAGCACCAGCACCAGCAGCAATGCTTTGCCGAATGCACCTTGCACCATTTGCCTCCAGCTCCCTGGCCACCCGGCTGGGCACGGTGAGGACCCTCTGGCCACACGCAGAGACCATCTTCACTGAGCTGCAGCAGGAGATGGAGAAAGCTCGGGAGTTCATGAGCAGCTTCGAGCAGCTCCTGAGCAGCCAAGGAGTCACCGCCATGGAGCGAGCCCCAAGCACCAGCACAGCCCTGACCCAGGGCTCTGGGGAGGGCTTCTCCATCTGCCAGGACGTCAAGAACTTTGCTCCTGAGCAGCTGTCGGTGAAGATGGTGGGCAGGAAGGTGGTGCTGGTGGGGCAGAAGGAGACACAGAATGTCGATGAGAAGGGCTCCTTCTCCTACAAGTACGAGGTGCTGAAGCGGGAGTGGGACGTGCCCGAGGAGGTGGATGCCGAGGCGCTGACATGCTCCCTGTCCAAGGAGGGGCAGCTCCGCATCCCAGGCTCCAGGCTGGCCCTGCCGGCTGCACCGGTGCGGAATGTGCCATTGGGGCGGGGCCAGCGGTGGGGCAGCGCCAGCGCCGATGATGGAGCCGAGCGGGCCAAGGCGTGACAGGGAGCGTTGCAGGGCTGGGCTGAGCCCGTGCTCGGGCACAGCTGCTGGTCGCAGGGCAGGACCATGTTGGGGATTGTGTGATGGCCCAGTGGGGGGGTCTCTGCCCAAAACATGTAGCTTTTTTGATATGTAATAAATATTTGTGACTTTTATCTGTGTGGCTTCTGTGTTTGCTGGTCTCGCCTGGCCCCGTGCTTTGCAATGCTCCTGGCTGTGCCCACGCAGCAGGACGGCAGGATGGGAAGCCGGGCTGTGCTGGCGCAGGGCACATCCCTGGCACCTCTCCCCAGCCCTGCCTTGGCAGAGGAGGTTGTTTGAGGGGCTCCAGCACATGCACAGCGCTGAGCATCCCCGGGGGGGCCCTGAGCATCCCCCCGGGCAGCCTTTGGGCACCCGACCCCCATCTTCGGGATGGTGCTGGGACACTCCCGTGCGGTACCCGCCCGGCCACGAGCCGTGCCGTGCCGTGCCACCATCCCCCCGTGCCGTGCGGTGCCAGTGGCCCCTGTACCGTCC
>NW_008794172.1:739371-739939 GCF_000699145.1 Aptenodytes forsteri | reverse complement strand
CCCCCCCCCAGCCAGCGCCGATGATGGAGCCGAGCGGGCCAAGGCGTGACAGGGAGCGTTGCAGGGCTGGGCTGAGCCCGGCTGCTGGGGCAGCTGCTGGTCGCAGGGCAGGACCATGTTGGGGATTGTGTGATGGCCCAGTGGGGGGGTCTCTGCCCAAAACATGTAGCTTTTTTGATATGTAATAAATATTTGTGACTTTTATCTGTGTGGCTTCTGTGTTTGCTGGTCTCGCCTGGCCCCGTGCTTTGCAATGCTCCTGGCTGTGCCCACGCAGCAGGACGGCAGGATGGGAAGCCGGGCTGTGCTGGCGCAGGGCACATCCCTGGCACCTCTCCCCAGCCCTGCCTTGGCAGAGGAGGTTGTTTGAGGGGCTCCAGCACATGCACAGCGCTGAGCATCCCCGGGGGGGCCCTGAGCATCCCCCCGGGCAGCCTTTGGGCACCCGACCCCCATCTTCGGGATGGTGCTGGGACACTCCCGTGCGGTACCCGCCCGCCACGAGCCCGTGCCGTGCCGTGCCACCATCCCCCCGTGCCGTGCGGTGCCAGTGGCCCCTGTACCGTCC
>NW_008794172.1:734808-738382 GCF_000699145.1 Aptenodytes forsteri | reverse complement strand
CACCGGGCAGAACTGGCGGGGAGGGTGCTGGGCTGGACACGGTCCGGGGGTGCAGGAGCGGGGTGCAGGAGGGTGGTGCAAGGACGTGCATGGGCAGGGCGTGCAGGAGGGGGGTGCTGAGCTGGGCAGGGGGTGCAGGAGTGGCCGTGCAGGGGGTGCAGGAGGGTGGTGCAAGAACTTGCATGGGTGGGGGATGCAGGAGCGGGGGGTGCGAGGACGCATATGGGCAGGGGATGCAGGAGGAGCATGTAGGGAGTGCAGGAGGATGGTGCAAGGGCGGGCCTGGGCAGGAGGTTGCAGAAGGGGGGTGCTGAGCTGTGCACGGGGTGCAGAAGGGGGATGCAAGGACATGCATGGACAGGGGATGCAGGAGGAGGGTGCTGAGCTGTGCACGGGGTGCAGAAGGGGGATGCAAGGACATGCATGGACAGGGGATGCAGGAGCGGGGTGCTGAGCTGTGCAAGGGGTGCAGGAGTGGGGTGCTGAGCTGCGTGTGGGGTGCGGGAAGGAGATGCTGGGCTGTGCATGGCTGGGGGGTGTAGGAAGAGCTTGCTGGACCGTGCATGGGATGCAGGAGCGGGTGCTGGGCTGCGCGTAGGCAGGGGGGGCAGGAGGAGAGTGCCGAGTTGTGTAAGGGAGATGCAAGGACATCCATGGGCAGGGGCTGCAGGATCCTGGGGCTGTGCACAGGAGAAATGTGAGAGATTGTTAGGGTTCTGGGTCATGCAGGGTGGGTGCGGAGGAAAGCTGGGGTGGGTAAGTAGGGATGGGTGGGACAGATGGAGGAGACTTTGTGGGGGGAGTTGTTTGGCCAGAGAAGGTGGCAGCCTTGGTACAAGGCATCGCATGGGCCGCTGTGTGATGGCCTCTCCTGTCCCTTGTCCCAGGCCAATGACGCCTGCAAGTGCAACGGCTGGAAGAACCCCAACCCTCCCACTGCCCCCCGCATGGACCTGCAGCAGCCGGTGACCAACCTGAGCGAGCCCTGCCGGAGCTGCGGCCATGCACTGGGTAACCCCCCTGCGGAGTACCCAGGACCCCCCTGGGGAGGGGGAGCGGTGCTGACCCCCCCGGTCTCACTGTGGCTTTCTCTCCGCCACAGCGGACCACGTGTCCCACCTGGAGAACGTCTCGGAGGAGGAGATCAACCGGCTGCTGGGTATGGTGGTGGACGTGGAAAACCTCTTCATGTCAGTGCACAAGGAGGAGGACACGGACACCAAGCAGGTGTATTTCTACCTGTTCAAGGTGTGTCTGGGGCTGGACACGTTGCGCAGGGGTCCCTCAGCATTGCCAGGGAGCTGGGGCTGCTGTCCTGCTGCTTGTCCTCTGCCTGCTCTGCTGGGAGCTGTGGTCTGTGGCTGTGAGCCATCCCACCAGCCCATCTGGAGACCTGAAATGCTGACCCTGTTCTGGGGGCGACTGCTCTCCTGGCCTTGAATTCCCCTGGGAGGGAGGTTTCCAGGGAAGAAACGGGCATGCTTCGAGGTGGACCCTGGCACCTTCCTGGCTGTGTAAATCGGTGCAGCCCCGCAGCAGTGTTCTGCCACTTCCACTGCTCATGGTGTGCCTGGTCTTGGGACCTCGGTCCATAACTGTGTCCGATGGTGTCTTCGCAGCTTCTGCGGAAGTGCATCCTGCAGATGAGCCAGCCTGTGGTCGAGGGGTCCCTGGGGAGCCCCCCCTTTGAGAAACCAAACATTGAGCAGGTGAGGCCTCTGTCAGGCTCATGCGTTGCACTGATGACTTGTCCTGTGTTTTGCTGCTCTTGCATGGTCCCCTCCCTCTTTGGGGGGCAGCACCGAAGGGTCTGGTGCAGCACCCGGTGCCCCTCCACCATCCCTTCCTCTCCACAGGGAGTCCTGAACTTCGTCCAGTACAAGTTCAGCCACTTGCCACCCAAGGAGCGGCAGACCATGTACGAGCTCTCCAAGATGTTCCTGCTCTGCCTCAACTACTGGAAGCTGGAGACACCGTCCCAGTTCCGGCAGCGCTCCCAAAACGACGATGTGGCCACCTACAAGGTCAACTACACGAGGTGAGGGCGGGAGGGGGTCTGAGCCAGCCAGCCTGGGGGTCTGCCCGCTCCTCCCACCCCTGCGTGGGGCTGGCCCCTGACTCCTGGGGTCTATGCCTCTCCCCTGCTCTCCTCGTCCCTGCTTCCAGTACTGTTGTCCCAGGAGGGATGTGGATGCTCTGGGGTCGCTGGTCCCAGCCCCGTCACTGGAGCGTGTTCTTGTCTCCTAGGTGGCTGTGCTACTGCCATGTGCCTCAGAGCTGCGACAGCCTTCCCCGCTATGAGACCACCCACGTCTTCGGGCGCAGCCTCCTGAAGTCTATCTTCACGGTCACCCGCCGGCAGCTTCTAGAGAAGTTCCGGGTGGAGAAGGACAAGCTGGTGCCGGAAAAGCGGACACTGATCCTCACCCACTTCCCCAAGTAGGTGCCCGATGCGGGGATGGCTGCTGCACCGCTGAGGAGGCTCTCCTCCCTTGGGGCACTTGCACACCGAGCACGGCCGCCTGTGCTCCCCACTGTGTGCGGAGCCATGGGGCTGTGCGTGCCCGGTGCCTGCTCTCCGGCTGACGTGCCGCTCCCTGCCAGGTTCCTGTCCATGCTGGAGGAGGAGATCTATGGTGAGAACTCTCCGATCTGGGAGGCTGATTTCACCGTGCCAGCCACAGAGGGTGCCCAGCTGGTGTCTCGCCCAGGTATCTCAGGGAGCAGCCCCCCCGGCTTGGGGGCTGTAGGATAAAGGACCGAGGTGGTGGGTGAGCCTTGGCCAGTGGCAGCGGCTGGGCTGCCACGGTGTGGCGAGCTGCTTTCTGGCAGTCACGGGCATCGTTGGTCTCTTCCAGCCGCGGTCAGCACCGTTGCTGTGCCCACCACTCCACTCTTCAGCAAGAAGCTCAGCAACAGCAGCTCTGCCGCGAGCATGGATGCCAGCACTCCAGAGCCCCTGCCAGGTAGGGCTGGTGTGAGCCCAACACTGGGAGAGCTGGGACCTTCCTTGGTCCCTCCCGGTGCTGGATGTGCCGCTCTGCTCCACGCCCCAGGGGAGAAGCGGAAGCTGCCCGAGAGCCTGACGCTGGAAGATGCCAAGCGGATCCGCGTCATGGGAGACATCCCCATGGAGCTGGTGAACGAGGTCATGCTGACCATCACGGACCCCGCTGCCATGCTGGGCCCCGAGGTACGGGGTGGGGGGCACTGAGGCGGCACCGGTGCTCTCCAGGGCCCGCAGAGCTGATTTCCTGATGTGCTGGGGCCTGGCTGGGCTCCCCCCATGGAGGGTGTGCTGGGGTCACTGAAACCCCCTGCACCCCCCAGACCAGCCTGCTGTCAGCAAATGCGGCACGGGACGAGACGGCCCGACTGGAGGAGCGCCGTGGCATCATTGAGTTCCACGTCATCGGCAACTCACTCTCGCAGAAGTCCAACAAGAAGATCCTGATGTGGCTGGTGGGCTTGCAGAATGTCTTCTCACACCAGCTGCCCCGCATGCCCAAGGAGTACATCACTCGCCTCGTCTTCGACCCGTGCGTGGCTCGGGGGGTGCGGGGGGAGTTGGCAC
>NW_008794172.1:734402-734721 GCF_000699145.1 Aptenodytes forsteri | reverse complement strand
TGGACGGTGGTGGTGTGGGTGGTGCGCGCAGCGCAGCACGTGGGGTGGGGAGGAGTGGGGCGGTGGGTGGGGGCCTGTGGGAGAAGCAGGATGGTCCTGCTGTAGCTGGGAGAGCACGGGGGTGTCCCCACCCCTGGGGTAGCCCAGACCTGCTCAGCACTGGCCAGCCACAAGCAGCAGCAATTGCTCTGGGCATGTCTTCCAGCTGCCCGTGTCCATGGGCGGGAGGGGACCATGTGTCCCGTCCAACACGGGCTGCCTGGGGGGTGCAAGGGGATCCCTGTCTCACGGCGGCTCCCCCCCGGCTACCGGACGCCAC
>NW_008794172.1:731185-734379 GCF_000699145.1 Aptenodytes forsteri | reverse complement strand
GGCGGCTCCCCCAGGGATACGGGACGCACCTGATGAACCACCTGAAGGAGTACCACATAAAGCACAACATTCTCTACTTCCTAACCTACGCGGACGAGTATGCCATCGGCTACTTCAAGAAGCAGGTGGGTTCCTTCCCCTGGGGCGGCTCCCCTTGGCCCTCCTGCCCACGAACCCCCTCCCGCCTGCCCTCTCCCTCCTAGGGCTTTTCCAAGGACATCAAGGTCCCCAAGAGCCGCTACCTGGGCTACATCAAGGACTATGAGGGGGCGACCCTGATGGAGTGTGAGCTGAACCCCCGCATCCCCTACACCGAGCTCTCCCACATCATCAAGAAGCAGAAGGAGGTACCTCCCGCAGGCAGGCGGCGCAAGGCTCTGCCTGCTCTGGCCCCTGCCAGCTGCCTCCTGAAGGCAGGGGAGAGGTGTGGGGATGTATCAGCCCTTGGGAACTGTCCCTTGAATCTCCCCTGGGAGCAGGCTTGTGGGGCAGACATGGGGCACTGTGGTGGCATTTACAGTGGCCGGGGTTGGCTCTGGCCCTGGGCAGTGGGTGCAGCCGGTGGTCTGGGCCTGTGGGGTCCCACGTCATGGTTTGGGTCCCCTGAGCATCCTGCAGTCCCTGCTCACCTCCCCGCTTCCAACCCACCCTTCCCACTGCAGATCATCAAGAAGCTGATTGAGAGGAAGCAAGCACAGATCCGCAAGGTCTACCCTGGCCTGACCTGCTTCAAGGAGGGCGTGCGGCAGATCCCCATCGAGAGCGTCCCCGGCATCAGTGAGTCCTGCCAGCTTCTGGCGGGGAAGGGCTGTCTGGCAGGAGGTCTCTGTCCTCCCTCGCCCATGGGCATGGGGCAGATGTGGTGACATTGACCCTTGATTTCCAGGAGAAACGGGATGGAAACCGCTGGGGAAGGAGAAGGGGTGAGTGCTGCGCAGGAGGGGTGGGTGTCCTGCAGCAGCTGGGCTGCGGGGGCTCGGCTCAGGCTGCTCCTTGCTCTGGCGCTGGGATGGGGAGGTGGGAGTAGTGGGATGGAGAGAGGCTGCCCACCCTTGGGTTGACAGGCGCTGGTTTTGTCCTGCAGAAAAGAGTTGAAGGATCCGGACCAGCTCTACAACACCCTGAAGAACCTCCTGGCCCAGATCAAGGTGCGGGCAGGAGGGGGACCCTCTGCTCCGGGGTGTCCATCCCCCTGACAGCCCTTGGAGCTGCCTCCCCTGGGACAGGCTGTCCTGGGCTGTGCCCTCAGGGGGCAGGTGGGGTGACCCAGGCACATGGGGAGCAGGACCCCTGTGTGCTGGGGCAGGCAGGGGCTGCCTGCGCTCGCTGGCTGCCTGCGCTCGCTGCTGTAACCTGCCCCCCGCCCTCTCCCCAGACCCACCCCAGCGCGTGGCCCTTCATGGAGCCGGTGAAGAAGTCGGAGGCACCGGACTACTACGAAATCATTCGCTTCCCCATCGGTAGGTGGTTGTGCCCAGACCCTGGGCGCAGGATGGTGGAGGGAGGGCTGCAGACCCCCTGTCTGCGGGGTCTGTGCTGGGGAGGGGGTCTCCTGGCTGGGGCAGTGGGGTGCTGGGAGCCCCAGGACAGCCCAGAAGAGAGAGGACCCTCGGTTGGTGTCCAGCTTCGTGGCTGGGGGGTGCAGAGGCCTGGGGGGGCCTGACCATTCCCCACCCCCAGACCTGAAGACCATGACCGAGCGCCTGAAGAACCGCTACTACGTCACCAAGAAGCTGTTCATCGCTGACCTGCAGCGCATCATCACCAACTGCCGCGAGTACAACCCGCCCGACAGCGATTACTGCAAGTGTGCCAACACCCTGGAGAAGTTCTTCTACTTCAAGCTCAAGGAGGGGGGGCTCATCGACAAGTAGGAGAGCTGGCCTGGATGCACCTTGGCCAGCGGCACCCCCCTGGGAGGGGCAGGGCTCTCCATGGGACCTGGCCCCGCTCTGTGGGCAGGGGCTTCTGGAGGGTTTTGTTGCTGCTGAGCAGCCTGGGGGAGCTGGGCCTTCCCTCGGGCTGGGGGGCGGTGAGGGGAGCAGGGGTGCCCGGTGCTTTTAACCCCAAGCTGTCGGCTGCCTCTCCGGGTGTGAGCAGCGGGGCTGGAGCCGCTTCATTGGGATCTGCCTGGGGCAGGGGCAGTGCTGAGTTCCTGCCTCTCCCTGGGGGCTGGGACCCCCCCCCACCCTGGCACCAGCACTACCCTCCTCCCCAGGGTTGTGCCTTCTGCCCCAGCTCTCCGCAACAGGGCAGGGGCACACAAGTGCTTTGGTTTTCTGCTTCCGTCCACGCACAGGCAGCCCCTGCCCCTCTTGTTGAATGTACGGCAGGGCTCAGCCCTGCCCGCCCCTGGCTGCAGGCAGAGATGCTGCTTTGTGGTCTAGGGTCCTGCTGTGAGGGGGTGCTCTGCCCCTGCACCCCCCAGCTTCTGCTGCCTCTATCAGCTCTTCCCTCCCCCTGGGGGCAGGTCTACCCCCAGCCCTGCCTCTGCCCCTGGCAGGGACCCAGCCCTCCCTGCCCCTGCAGCCCTCCCTGCCTGCTCCTGCTGCCAGCGGGGGCTGCCCCTTGCCTGGCCGGGAGTGGTGAGGGCTGGGCTGCCCTGGCTGCTGCTCTGGCTCCTGGGGCAGGGGGCCCCTGTTCTGCTGCAGCTACGAGCCAGCCTCTGCCCCTGGGTGTGGGGTCGACTCCTGCTCACCTCCCCCCTTGCTGCCCCCTCCTTGTGCCTCGCAGGCTGTGTTCCCCCCCATGCCTCCTTGGGCGCTGGGCTGGGGAGCACCCGACCCCAGCACTGACTTGTCCCTGACCCTCGCTTGGTTGCCTGCTGCCTTACCCCTCGTGCTGTCATCGCTGTGTGGGCACTGGTGATGCTCTGGGGCTCGCTGGCCTTGCCAGAGTGGGACCAGCCCCCTTCACCACATCCCTGCCACTCATTCCACTTGACTGTTGTTTTGGGGGTTTTTTTGTTTGTTTGTTTGTTTTTTTTAAAATAAATGTCCTTGTGCAGACCCAGCTGCATCCTTGTGTCTGGCCCCACAGTTGGCAGCCTGGGATGCTCAGGGGGGATTGTATTTGAGTTGGGGAGAGGGACAGGAGCAGCTCAGCGCGGGGAGGATGCAGACAGCCCCGGGGCCAGGCGGGGCTGCACGGACTGGTTGGGGTGCACTGGGCTGAACCGGGGTGCACTGGGCTGA
>NW_008794172.1:725521-730613 GCF_000699145.1 Aptenodytes forsteri | reverse complement strand
AGGTGCCCCCCAACCCCGGTCCCCTGCCCCAGGGGTAATGGGGTGCCAGCACCTGCTGGACACTGGCTCCCAGGCGGTGGTCCTGGGCAGGGGCTGAGCGGGGTCTCGTGGGCGCAGGTGCACCTGGTGGACCAGCACGCCAAGAAGGAGTTCCATGTGCTGCAGAAGGACTTCAGGGTGACGGCCATCAGCGGGGACAGCAGCCACAAATTCTTCTTTGCCTGTGTGGTGAAGCAGAGCGACATTGTCATCTGCACAGCCCAGATCCTGCAGAACGCGCTGGTCAGCAAGGAGGAGGACATGCGTGTGGAGCTGACAGGTGGGTGCGGGACCCCCAGTGCTGCTCTCCCCGCGGCCAGGCTGGGGTGGGACTGGTCCTGCTGAGTCTCCGCCGCTGGCGTAGCTCAGCCCGCTCCCCTCCCTTGCCTGGCGCAGATTTCTCACTGCTGGTGATAGACGAGTGCCACCACACGCACAAGGAAGCCATCTACAACAAAATCATGCTGAATTACCTCCAGCACAAGCTCAGCGGGCAGCAGGATCTGCCGCAGGTCCTGGGCCTGACAGCATCCCCCGGCACCGGGGGGGCAACCTCCTTCGAGGGGGCTGTAGAGCACATCCTGCAGGTGGGTCCTGCGCCCCCCGTCCTGCACCAAGACAGGGTGCAACAGCCCCAGGCACAGCTTCTCCCGGGGTGTAGCAAGGTGTCCCTTGGGATGGGTGTTGATAACCCGGTGTGCAGGTGCTGGGCAGCTGGGCAGCACAGGACAGTCCCGAACTTGCTGGGGTGCCAGCAAGCACCACGTGCCGCATCGCCCTGGGCTGCCAGGGCTCAGGGCTGGAAGTGGGGTCTCGCCCTCTCAGATCTGTGCCAACCTGGACGCTGAGAAAATCACGTCGGTGCAGGAGGAGCTGCAGCACCTTCAGAGCCACGTCCCCCAGCCCAGGAAGCAGTACGACCTCTGCCAGGAGAGAGCGCAGGTGAGGGGCGGCCGGGGACTGTGTCCCTCCATCCACTTAGCACAGGCCAATCTGAGGAATCACTTGACCCAGAGCTTTGGTGCAGGGGGATCCCGCAACCCTCCGGGTCCTGCCATGCAAACAGCCCCTAACCCCAGGCCAGGTGCTCTGTGCTGCGCCTCCAAGGCTGTCCGGAGCAATGTCCCCGATTCCTCGGGTCCTGAGCCCCTCTCTGCTCCCAGGACCCCTTTGGCGAGCAGCTGAAGAAGGTGATGGAGCGGATCCAGCAGTACATGGAGATGCCCGGCCTGCCGCAGGACTTTGGCACACAGATTTATGAGCAGCGCATCGTGGAGCTGGAGAAGAGAGGTGAGGAGGTGGCAGTGCGGGTGCGGCGGGGCAGAGCTGGCAGCCGTGGGGCCAGACTGTGACCGCAGCATGCCCCGGCCCTTGCCAGCGGCAGAGACATTTTGTCGCAAGATGCGGGTGTGCATGCTGCACCTGCGCAAGTACAACGACGCTTTGCTGATCAACGACACAGTGCGGATGATTGACGCCTTCCAGTACCTCCAGCAGTTCTATGCCACCGAGCGGGACATGAAGGACCCTACTGAACGGTTCCTCACCACCGCGTTTGAGGGTAATGGAGGGCCTGGAGGGGGGGTTGGTGCTGGCTGCGTTTGGGGGGGTAGGAGCTCCCCTGACACCCCACTCGCCTGCGCAGAGAATAGGATGAGCCTGCAGGCGCTTGCCGGGGACCGGCGCTACGAGAACCCCAGGCTGGGCAAGCTGGAGGAGATCCTGCGGGAGCACTTCCAGCCCCCGGCCGCTTCTCGTGGCATCATCTTCACCAAGACCCGGCAGAGCGCCCACAGCCTGCTCAGCTGGCTGCAGGACACGGCCACGCTCAGTGGGCAGCACATCAGGGCTGCCGTCCTCACCGGCACTGGCTACAGCAACCAGACCAGGCACATGACGCAGGTGAGCAGAGGGTGGGAAGGAGCTGGACAGGGTCCTGGGAGGGATCCAGCCCTAACCCTCTCTCCACACTTTGTGGGTGCTGTGGGTGCTGCCTGGGGCTCGGAGCCCTATGCAGCTGCTGAAGCATCACCCCCCTCTCCCCTCAGAATGAGCAGCAGGACGTGATCAAGCTGTTCCGCGAGGGAGCCCTCAACCTGCTCTTCTCCACCAGCGTGGCTGAGGAGGGCCTGGATATCCCCGAGTGCAACATCGTGGTCCGCTACGGGCTGATGACCAACGAGATCGCCATGATGCAGGTAGCTACCCGGGCTCCTTCTGGCCACTCCGCCTGGCTCCATGTGGGGGGCAGCCTGCTGGGACACCCCAAAGCCACAGAGGTGGGACACGGGGGCTCTCGCATCCCACGCCCACTGGCAGCTCCCTGGGGATGAGCCCAGCCCCTGGCAGAGCACCTCCTTGGTGAGGCGGAGCGGGGTGCGGAGGGTGGATCCATCCTTGTGGGGTGGCACGGGGAGGCAGGGGGGGTTGGCCATGGCCCTCCTCTGGTGACCGCAGCATTTGGCCCTTCTGCTGCAGGCCCAGGGCCGTGCCCGTGCCAAGAACAGCGTCTACTCCGTCCTCGCTAAAGCCAGCAGCAGAGAGGTCTCCCGTGAGCTGCTCAACGAGGACCTCGTGGAGCTCATGGAGAGGGCGATCAGAGCGGTGCAAGCCATGCCCGAGCAGGCGTACCGCCTCAAGGTGAGCACTGGGCACTGCCCTGAGCACCAGGAGGGCCGGGCAGCTCCTGCCTGCGTCTGCTGCTTGGGCACAGCCCTTTGCGCCCTGGTTTTGGCCGCCTGCTCTCCCCTCACAGCAGCACCAGCTCCTTGGAGGGGGCAGCATCAGGTGCACAGGGTAGTGCGTGCCCATCCTGCCCTGCCTATCCTGCCCTGCCCATCCTGCCATGCAGCTCGCACTCTCTGGGACAGTGCATCTCTCCACGGCCGTGTGTCTTGCCATGTCTGCCATCTGTCCGTGCCCATTGCCCTGCGCTGACGCCTGTCCTCCCCGCCGTCCTTCTTCCCCCTTCTCTCTGCAGATCGGCGAGCTGCAGCGAGTTGCCGTTGCCAGCTGCCTAATGAAGGAGGCCAGGATCAGCGAGAGGCGGCAGCTGCACAACCCGGATGCTGTTTACCTCTACTGCGTCAACTGCAACATGGCAGTGTGCCGCGGCAGCGACATCCGCACCGTGGAGAGCATGCACCACGTTAACATCAACCCCAACTTCGGGTAGGAGCTGGGTGCTGGCAGGGGCGAGTGGGCAGAGCCTGGCTGTCAGGCATCACTTGCACGAGCTGCGGCACGCTCCACTCAGGATGGGCAGGGGGTGGCAGCAGCCTGCTGCCAGCTCTTTCTTGGGGACAACGGTCCAGGGAGGTTGTGGGGGCTTTGTAGGACTGTGTGACTATGGTAGCACACCCCCCGTTTCTGTCCCCTGGACCATTGTCCTTAGTGTCTTTTGGCCCCTTCCTTGCAGGTTGTATTACAGAGTTTCCTCTGAGAAAATACAGTTCCAGCGGACTTTCAAGGACTGGGAGCCCGGCTGCCGCATCATGTGCAGTGAGTGCAGCCAGGTGAGTGCAGCAATCCCCCCGTGGTTGCAACCCAGTCGGCATTGGAGGGGCAGGAGGGGACATGCCTTGTGCCCCAGCTCCTGGCTGAGGAATGGAGCTGTATCTCCCTTCAGCACATGCCCGTGTGATGTGCATGCTGCACATGCGGGACATGGACATGGGCAGCCGTCTTCAAAGGGGGACATACCCCGGGAGCAAGAAGCTGCCTCCATCCCAGGTGTGCATGGCCCTGCAGCCCGGGGACGCTGTGCCGTGGGCTGCGTGACTGTCCCCTCCCTGCCCACACAGGACTGGGGAATGGAGATGATCTATCGGCAGGTGAAGCTGCCCATCCTCTGCATCAAAAACTTTGTGGTGGAGACGCCAGCTGAGAGGAGGAGGTACAAGAAGTGGAGCAATGTGACATTCCTCGTGAAGGAGTTTGACTACCTGGAGTACTGCTCCAGCACCCACGGCCAGTCCTTCTAGCGCAGGCTCTGCTCAGAAGGGAACTATTCCCAGGCCACCTCCTGGGACAGTGGGACCCTTCCCATCGCCCTTGGCGTGGGACCCTCCCTCCAGGCCTGTGCAGACAGAGAGCCATGGCTCGCTCGTCTTTGCTGGACTGAGCTGCAGCAGCACATCCCTTGCTAGAGCCAGTGACTGCAGGAGGAGGCTTTGCTGCGCCCACGCAGAAAGGACAAGACACTGGGATGGGAAAGCACCCAAACCCTTCCCTGCCTGCTGGCAGCTGCTCCCCATGCCGCTGCCTTCCCCTCCTGCCCCCCAGCGCTGCCAGGCTCAGGGGGCTGTCTCCACGGCTGGTACACCGCCCTGCCAGGAGAACCAGCCATTTCACATGGGCCCAGGACATGGCCCAGCGTTTCTCTGGCAGCTTCTGGTCTGCTTTGTGAGTCCGATGGTCCTCCATTAAAAACGTGTGTGTGTGCTGGGAACAAGGGAAGTGTTGGCGGTTTCATTCATCGCTAGAGCTCGCTGTGCACAGGCAGGTTCGATGCGGGACAGCCCTTGCACTGGAGCCAGACCACCCCATCGCCTGCTGGAGAGCCAGATCCCACCGCACACCGCACTGGCAGCACAGGGGTCCCCAGGGAGGCACCTGTGAGTGCCTGGAGTGAGTTGCATGTGTGGGGCTGCCCCAGTTCCTACCCCTCCCCACAGACACTGGCCTGAGCAACCCACCTCACCTACCCACCCAAGACCAAACCTTCCCGTGGCCCAGAACGAGCCTCAGCCCCTCTGGGGCAGCTCAGCCCTGCAGGAACGCAGCCTGGAGCTGTGGGTGGATTCGACCTTCTGGCAGAAATGAAAGAAACTGCTGAGGCTGAAAGGGGTGTCCAGCACGGTGTGGCTGGAGTCCCCCTGCCTGGGCGCCCGGGCTCGGGGAAGGGGTTGTGTGCCCCTGCCCCTGCACTGACTGCTCCGGGTGTCCCTGAGGCCTGAGCTGGGGCTGCCCCGGGGAAGCAGGGCTCGCCGGGCCCCTTCCTTCCGAGCCGGGGAGGCTGAGGGAGCCGCAGGACCTGCGGCAGGTCCCCGGG
>NW_008794172.1:708024-724738 GCF_000699145.1 Aptenodytes forsteri | reverse complement strand
GCCCCGTCCTGCTGGGCAAGAGCAGCTCCCGCGAAGGGCGAGGGGCGGCTTTTCCACCGGGCACCGATGGCCGCAGGCGCAGGCAGGGGCACCTGGATGCCTGAGCGCGATCTCTATCCAAAACTCGTCCCCTCTCTGGGCAGCCACCCCTGGTGGCACTGCGGCCATCGGGGCTCCTCGCCGTGGGCCGCTGCCGGCAGTTATCTCCAGCAAGGACACGCGCTTGGAGCAAGCGTGCCGCTCCTGCCTGACTTCGAAGGCAGCGGCTTCTGCCATAATGAGGCATAGCCCAGTTTCAGGTGGAGTTAGCCCCGGGGGAAACATGAAACCAAACTACTGTTCATCAGAAACTGGGTAATGAGGCCGTTTGGGTTATTTGTAGCTCTCTGCGGGCTGGGATGGCCTCTCCTACCTCTCCCCAGGCAGAATCCCTCCTGCAGGGACCCCAGATCATTTTGCTAAGCTCAAATTGCCCTGTTTTGTGCTCGGAGAATCCAGGCTGTGAGTTAACCTGATGGGTGCCTGCAGCACTGAGTGGTGTGACCTCTCACCAGCCTAGATGGATCTGGTTGTCCACTTTAGTGCCCAAACCCAGAATTTCTGCAACATTGATCCAAATTTGCCCATTTTTGAGGGGGTGCACATGACCCCATGGGATACAGGGACAGGACAGCATTGCTCTGCAGGACTCTGCGGGTTTTGCAAGTGGGTCTGCATCCAGCGTCTGCTTGTTCCTCCCTGTGCATCTCTGCTTCAACACCAGCCCCATCTGGCTTCTCCTTCCTGGGGGCTCGGTCACCTTGGGCCTGGCGGCAGGGAACAGCCGAGCTGCAGCGATCAGTGCTGCGACCTTGGCCAGCGTCCTTCAGAGCCGGCATCCTTCAGAGCTGGCCTCGCGTGGCTGAGTCCCCAGGCTGCCTGTGGCGGGGCCAGCCCACGTGAGGGTGCGGGGACACACATCCCTGCAACCCCCGTTAATCTGCCCTGGCTGTCATGGGCAGCCTCCTCCGAGTGCGCTGTCGCTGCACCCCTCAGCTCAGGGCAGAGGCAGTGGCTGCCCCCCTCTGATCAACCATTCAGGTCACTCCCGCATCGATTGGGTCTGGAGTGTGCTGATAAACTGGCTTCGGAGCCACAGGGACTCAGGGAGGTTGAAAGTCCATGTCTGACGAGCTCTGCGTGTCATGGGGCTGTCCCAGCATGTCCCCAGCCCCGGCCTGCTTCTGGCAGGCTCTCCCCGTGCACTGGCACAGTGTCTTTGTTTTGCACCGCTCGTCCTCCCCCCGTGGGTCAGACCCCTGGCCAGGGGGGCCCTCTGCTCCACCCCCCTCCTCACACAGCTCAGGGCTGGGCTCCCCCGAGGGGGCTGCACCCTGCCCTGTGTCACCCCGCTCCTGTCCCCCCTGCGGCACAAGCATGGCTGTGCCTCCACGGGAGAGCAACAGATGCACCCGGCCCTTCGGGCAGTGCTGGGCAGGCTTGTCCTGTGATTAAACCAGCCTGAAGCCCCACTTCATCGCTCCAATTGCCCTGTCGATAGCCAGGCATTAGAGAGGGCTGCTGGACCGGTTCTTGCGCACTGACACATCCCCTGTCAATAACGTCTGGATTTAAGTCTGTGGCTCAGAGGATCTTTGCTTATCTCAGCTCCCTGAAGCACTTACGTTCCCGGGCATCATAACTCCCTGCCTGTAAGTGGAGACAGGCACCATTAGACCCACAGCAAACAGCTACTGCAGCAAGTTTTGCTGGCAAAAGTGCAGCAAAGGTATTTTCCACCTGCTCTTTTGCAGGTGAGCTTCCTGCAGGCTGCCAGGCTGGGGCTTGGTGTGGAGACGGGCACAGCCCCAGAAGTGCCCACATCCTCCTTCCCCAGCACCCCTCGTGCCTCTAGCAGACATGTGTGCTCACAGACCTCTCCAGAGCGAGGGCAATGCAATGATTTATTTTTATACAGCCCATTTCATTTATCATCAGTGCATCAGAAAGCGACAATTCACCTTTCAATGCACCAGCTGAAAAAAACCCGGCTCCACTCTGCTTGGCAGCGCCTCAGATTGGCCCTTTCCTGAGGCTGGGTGTTTAGCAGAGACTTAGAGCTCAATCTGTTTAGCTTATCGAAAAGTAGCCCGAGATGTGACTTGATTACAGTGTGAAAGTACCTTTCCAGGGAGAAAACTGCCAGGTATTAAAGGACTCTTTAACTTGAGAGAGGAATAATAAGAACTGAGGGCTTGAAGATAAAGTCAGACAAATTGAAACTCAAAATCAGGCGCAGGTCTGCAGCACGGAGGGCGCAGAGCGGCTGGAGCAGGATCACAGGGCGCCTTTCTCAAAGTGATGCCCTGGCTGGACCGCGGGTGCCTGGGGCCAGGGGTCCTGACCCAGGGGGCTGCTCCGTCCTGCCCCTACGGCTCTGGCCCTGCACGGATGCAGGCTTGGGCAGCAGCAGGATGAGTCTGGTGGCATCCATGGGCGAGGGGGATGGGGGACTGAATTTTGCTTCCCAGGCACATCTGAAAATCTTGCTGTCGCACGGCATCTCTGCCAGAGCCCGGGAGCACGTCAGCCCCCGAGGTGACCTTTCCCGGGACAGCTGGAGCCTCCCTTTCTGTACCAGGGGAAATTCCAGCCTGGTGAAAACTGCGCGTCATGGAGGAACTCGATCCTGAAAACCAAAAGCCCTCTCTCCATGCTGCTCCCACCTCCCCTCTCCTCCACTGCCAGGAGTGCATGGGAGCCCACAAAGTGCATGGGGATGTCCTCGTCTTGCTCTGCTCTGCCGTCCCCACGACCAACGGCTGCACGTCTAATGATTCCCTACCGGGAGTTAATCTTGACTGTTAGCATGTCAGGTTGCCGGCGGATTAAACAAGGGGATTAGCATCAAACAATTTCCCTCCCGCCCTGAGCGGGGAGGCAGGAAATATAATCACTGCGGTTTTATTCTGCTTAGGCTAAAAAAGCTCCCTGGCATGTGGCTGGGTGATGCCAGCTGTGCCGGTGGCACAAGGAGGCACGTGTCCAGGGTGCTGCAGGGGCAGCGCTGCCTCTGCTGCACACAGGTCCCTGCCGGCACCGTGATGGGGATGCCGAGACCAGGGGCTGCTTGTCCCCGGGGGGCTCGGGGAGGTGCTCCTGCTGGGTGGCACTCATGTAACTGCTGCAGCCTGCACCCGGGGTGCTGGGTGCAGCTGTGGCTGGATCAGACCAACCCACTGCCCAGATGTGAGGGGCGCATGTGTGCAGCAGCTGATCTGCTGGGCTCGGGGCAGGGGCTGCAGCCGTTCACCAGATGCCCCCGAGGAGGGCACAAAAGCTGGGGCTGGAGAGGGGGAAGCTCCCAGCCCCCAGGCAGCGACCGAGCTGCCCCAGCAGCTGCAGGCCTGGGCTCAGCTGTGGACAGCAGAGGATGGAACAGCCTTGCAGGTGCAAAAACAAATCTGTCTTCCCAACAGCTACCAGGTTCCAGAGCCAGGGGACGGTGACACAGCTCTGATCCGGTGGCTGTGGCGCTACAGACTGGCCAGCTTTTATTCCAAGCTTCCTCCCCACCTGCGATCACAGGATCCACTGTCAGCATCGGGGCACAACACTGCCCTCTCAGAAACTATATAAAAAGTAAAATAAACTCTCTAATCCAGGGTATGTGTTTGATAAAGAGAACTCACACAGCTTGGCTGGTGGCAGGGGCAGAGCAGCCAACCCCGTGCTCGGCACAGAGACTCGACATCCCTTCAGACCAAAGCGCCGCGGGTGAGCAGCCAGCCTCACATCCCTGCATCCTCTTTGGCCCAAATCGCCTCAGTCCCTGGAGGTTACTCAGCTGCTTTCATCTGAGGAGCATTTCCAGGGCAGCCAAGTCCCTGGTCAGCTGAGGAGGATGGGACCCCTCGCTGAGACCAGGCAGCGGCTGGGCTGTGGGCTGGCAGAGGGGCGAGTGCCCGGGGTGAGCTTGGCATGGCACTGCCTGCAGAAGCGTTGCCCTGGGGAAGGGGGTGGCCTGGCAGCGGTGGGTGGGCTGGCGTGGGGCTGCAAGGAGTTGGGACACAGTCATTTGCTTCCTCATCAGATGGCTGAGAGCAGCAGAAACCCCATGGAGATCTCCCCCCATGGCCCCTGGGATTCTGGGTCTGAGCCGGTGCAGGGGCTCCTCCTGCCCCGGAGGGGAGATGCTGCTGCGAGTTATTCCTGAAGGGGGATTTGCTGCGAGTTATTCCTGAAGGGGGATTTGCCATGTGTCTCCTCCTCCAGCGACGGGCTGCCTGCTTCTCCCCGACTCGAGACAGGACCCGGCGAAGCCATGGGCTGCTCCCCAGCAGCAGCACAGGCAAGATGTGGCTCCTCTCCCTGCAGCTGCCTCCCCCATGCCACAGCCCCATGAGAGGGAAAGCTCTCCTGCCTCTCCTGCCTCTCTGGGCTTCCTGCTTTTAGGGAAACTCATGGGAACCTCCTCGCCCTAAGACCAGTCAATCATCTGAAATCGGCCAAAAGGTCCTGGGTGGGTACTGATGCACGGGCAGATGCTGCCCCGTGCATGCACACCTCACTTTTCTAGGAAGCCAGGCTAAAAATACTGTCCTAGGGCTGTGCAGCGAAAGACTGGGCAGACTTTCAGCAACTGGAAGCCCGAGTGATTTACAGCCTGTAGCCAGTGCACGGTCCGAGCCCCGCTGTCCCTGGGGCTGCGCAGGGGCAGGGACAATCCCAGCACGCGTCAGCCAGGGCTGAGGCCAGGGCACATCTCCGTTGGGCAGAAGAGCAGGAAGGCTGCAGGTATCCCCCTTCTCCAGTGCTGCCGGGGGGGTTTGCCTCTCTTATTCTTGCCATTTTTTAGGTGACTCTGCATTTGGCCTGTGCATCGGCAGGACGCGGGGAAGGGAGGGGATGCAGCACGGTGGGGGTGAGACCCATCCCTGATAGCTCGGCGGGTGCCGGCACAGCCTGGGGCCCGCGGGGACCTGCGGCACGAACTGCAATATTGGAAAATTCCCAAACAAAATTTCATGCACTAAATCTCAGGGCTGCGATTCTGCTGAGACCTGGCTTTATAATTGGATCTGTCAGAAACCCGTCACACTTAACGTGCAGCTGCCAATACGCCGTGTGGCTCCTCGCCGCACTCCACGGCCGGCGCTGGCTCTGCCCCTCTCCCTGCCCCTCGGCAGGCAGAGCCCTGCGGGCAGTGCGGGCTCCCCAGTCCAGCTGCACTGCCCAGCCGGGAAAGTCCTGACGTGCCCATCGCCCCAAGTCCTGACGTGCCCATCGCCCCAACCCACTGCAGAAACATCCCCAACTGCTGCTGCCCAGCCCAGCGTTGGGAACGGCTGCAACAGGAGTGCTGCTCATCCCACCCATTCCAGACACCGACCCCTCGGCATTCAACATGCCAACAGCTCTCCCCTCCCATTCGGAGCAGTGGACTGGGAATACCCGGTCTCCTGCCCCATGCCGGTGCTGCTGGATGCAGTTGCGGGTTCCTGTATAAAGAGGCAGGAGTTTTTGCATGAGGGCCGTGGGCTGCGCTGTCGCCATCGGCCCGGCGGGGGCTCCCAGTCCATCATGCCTCACACACCACCCGGCTGCTTCTCCTCCTGCAGCTGTGGTTATTTTGGCAGATGGTTTTTGTTCATTTGTTTGTTTCCCTCCCACGGTTTCTCTGCTATTACCCAAAACGGGGCACGGTGGGGCAGTGGCGGTGGGAGAGAGCAAGGAGCTGCTTCTCCTTCCCATCCTGTGCGGGACCACATGCCACTCTGCAATTTGAGCAAGTTTTGGTTTTTAAGTCCTTTTCGTGTTTTATGCGAGAGGGCGGCACTTGCCAGGCTCTCAGGAGAGATGGCACAGGTAACGTGGAGGCTCCTGTGTGCCGGCTGTGCAGTCGGGCAGGTCTGGTTTGTACTTTCTGTCACTGAAGCCTGGGATGCTCAGCAGCTTTGGGGGGAAAAAAAATGCATATTTGAACATGTTCCTGGAAGTTCTTCAATGTCATTTACCCTCCCCGACGCAGTGCAGAGCCTCGGGCTGCACAGTGGGACGTTGCAGCCCCTTGGTCAGGTCGGGCTGTGCCTCCCACCCATCCCCAAAGCCCCCACAGAGGGGCCGGGGCATTCAGGGCTTCTGAGGAAACATCCAGGGTTTTCCAGGGAAAGGTCAGAATTTCTGGTTCCTCTCTCTGCCCCAGGGGCCAACAGTTAGGGCCAGGCACTGGGGAAATCTGGCTGCCTGGGGTTTTCCAGCTTGAGGAAAGATCCAGCTTGCACCTGAACCTCCGGTCCTGGGAGCGGGGCAGTGCAGGCCAGCCCCTGCTTTGGCTTGGTGACGGCCCGAGTTTTGCCTCGAGGTGCCTCAGTTTCCCTCTCCACCACCGGGGAAGGAAGTGGGAGGGTGCCGGTGCCGGCGAGGCCACAGCAGTGTCAGCGAGGCGTGGGAGTCCAGCAGCCTGTGGCCACCAGGGAGGAGTGTGCCTGTGTGTTCTTCACCTGAGTAATCAAAACCTTTATCCAGTGTTTGATTAAAGGCCACAAAACATATTATCTTTGATTCTTTCGCTTTATTTTTGTTCCCTTCATTTGTCCCTTGGAGATGAGGGTTGCTCTGGTACTTATTAGTCACAAAGCCCTAACCTCGCGCTGCGTTCTTGCTATCTGAGAAATGAATTATTAATGGTGCATTAAACAGAGACTGGAAAGGGGCCCTGGGACACTGATAATCAGGAGCTAATTGAGGAAGAAATGAGATACCACTCCCATTGCAGAGCGAGGACTGTGCAGTGCTGCGATACCGAAGGTGACCCTGCTGCAACTCCTGGGCCGACTGCTCCAGGCTCTGCCTGCCCAACGCTCGCTGATGGGCATGCATGCTCTGCCCTGGCCGGGATGCTCTGCCCTGGCCAGGATGCTCTGCCCTGGCTCGGATGCTCTGCCCTGGCCGGGATGCTCTGCATGGTCCCTGTGCTCTGCTGTGTCCCGTGTGTCCTGTCTGACGTGGAAGACTGGAGCAGGCAGGGCACTGGCAGTGCCTGTATCTGTGTAGGCAGGAGGGTTGCAGCAGTGGGTTTGCACGGCAGCCGCTCCTGAAGGGAAGATGCAGTGAGGCACCGTTCCTCCCTGTGCTTCAGCCAATCCTGGATGAAATGGCACTGCCGAGGAACGGCCCTGGGGATGCAGGGGGCCCGGGAGCAGCGTCCCTGGCTGTGGCAGCGTTTGGCAGGAGGGACGAACGTGGCCGTTGGAATCAGGGGATTAGCACAGATTTTTTCCAGGCTGCCCACGAGCCTGCAGACAGCCTAGCCCAGCGCCATGCCGACATGCCAGTTGAGGCCCGGCAGAGCTCGGCTGCGGGGTGGTGCGGGGAGGAGAGGATCTTTCCCAGGAGACCGGAGGAGCCCCACGATGCTCAGCCCCCAGCCCCTCCGGCATGGCAGAGATGGGAGATGAAATCCTTCAGTCTCGAGGCAGAGGCTGCCTGAGCAGAGCAGGAGGGCTCATACCCTGATGGGTTGTTTATTTATTTTCCAGTACGTCGCCTGGTATCAGCCGTGTCCCCGCTTCCCTGCCTTGCTCTCGGGCTGGTACAGGAAGCTGCCTGGCACGCCGGCAGCTGGGGAGCAAACAGCAGTGTCAGCAAGCAGGAAGGTGCGTTAATAAAACCCGCAGCCTCGGCTGCGGCGAGGGCTGGCACAAGCTGGGGGGGGGCTGGCATGCACTGGGGGGGGCTGGCACACGCTGGGGGGGGCTGGCACCCGGGGCTCAGGCAGGCAGCAAGAAGAAATTGGACAAATGCATTCAGGCCCCTGGAAAGCTGCTGCATCCTGGATTTTCGATGGCATGAAGCAGCTCTGGGGGGCTGGCCGGGAGAGCCTGACCACAGGGACAAGGGTTCTTCCTCCAGGCTTCCCACTGGTACTTGGCAGCAGCCCAGGTGCCCAGGGTGGCACCTATGCTCACGGCCAGCTGCTGGCACAGGGATGATGTCCCACCTCGGCAGTGGCTGCTCAGGATGCTGGATCCCGCTCGGAACTCAGCTGAACTTCTGCACAAGTGGCTGGGGGCTGAACAGTTTCAATCATCTTTTATTTATTCTCTTTTACTGTTTTTCTACACAGCTTTGAGCCACGGGCCTGTCAAATTTTTCCTCTTCCACCCCAGCTCCATTAAAACATAATAAATGTCTCCTTTTAAGCCCGAGCCAAACGGCAAACCTGTGCAAGCCGTAAAACTTTCTGCAGCGGCTGAGGCAAAACTGTGAAAAATGCTGCGGCATGAATGATGTCCCCGTCTCGCTGCTGGGGAACTGAAAAGCTCTGAAATGTCCTCTCGCTATCAGGGCTGAGGGCTTGGGGCGCAGGCAGGGGCAGCCGGTGGGGTTGGTCCTGGGATGGCAGGGCATGACCAAAAATAGCATTTATTTTCTGTTATAAAACATATTGTCCATATTGCTAAAGCAGTTGGGGTTAATACTAGAAGGTGTTGAGCAAATCACAGCTTTTCTCTGTGCCTCAGTTTACCTCCTGGAAAAGGGGGTCCTAGCAGCCCCCCCGCAGTGCAGGCAGCAGGGCAGGCAGGGCAGCTGAGCCCCTGCGCCCAGGTGGGGCCGTTCAGCCTCCCCCACCCCAGAGCTGAGGCTTTAAAGGTGAGTGGTGCTGCTGTGGTGCTGGGGATGGTGGTGGTTCTTGGGGTTGGGGGATGTTGGGGGGCAGGGAAGGAAAAAAAGAGAACTAGGTTTGTTCTGTGGGGAAATGGTTATTTCTGCTGCTGGGATGGAGTTGGCCTCGGTGATGTTTCCTGAGCCCTGGAGGCAGGAGAATCCTTTGGGAACCAGCGAGCGTGTGTGGCTGGGGGAGCCTGGGGGCTGGGGGAGCAGCTGTCCCCCCTGGCATGGACCCAGACTTCTTCCTGTGGGCCTGCTCCTGCCCAGCCAGTCCAGCCATCCCCTGCGAAAGCTGCTGTGATCCCCCAGCCAGAGCCCTGTGGGGGGCTGCCCATGCTGCCAGCATGATGCCCCCACCTGGGCTGGGACCACTGGGCTTACGGTGCTGGTTCCCTGCCGCCGTGACCCAAGGAACCGCCTGGGGCTGGTGCTGCTCCCCCCAGGGCTCCGGCATGTCCCCCTGCTCCATGCTGTGAGGGCTCGCCCTTGCTCCCCTGGGTCTGGCACCATGTGCTTCAGGGGTCCTGCTGGGATGTGGCTGCCGAGTCTTGGGGGCTGGAGAAAGATGGGGAGAAGCCGCTGCCATCGGTCGCCCCGGTCACGTGCAGGGGATGCCTCTGCTGCTCTGCACGTGGCCAGCATCAGCCTGGTGCAGCCCCAATGTGTCCTGCTACCTCCCCTCTCCGAATACTGGTGGTGTTTTGGGTTTGAGACCTGACTGTCCCACTCCCCTCCTGGCACTGGTGGGCTCCACTCCGCTCCCCCTGAGCGCCCGGTTGGGGCTCCCCGCTCCGGCTCTGCTCTGACGTCACGCCAAAGCAGCCGCAGTTGATCTAGACTCCTCGCATAAATATTTATGCACTGATGCAGTGCTCTTCTAAATATAAAGCTTTATCTGGAATTTCATTTAAACATTAAGTGTAGATAATTTATTTATAATTAATGTAGACATCAAGTCCCATCTCTGGAATGCCTGTGAGCTTTCATTTATAATTGGGAGGTAAGTCAGAAGCTAGAGGCTGGGCCTCTTATCAGTTTCATTTTAATTTTCCTCCCACAGCAAATGAAGCTGGTGCAATTCATCTCATTAGGAGGAAGCGCAAAACTCCCCTAAAATAACAGTTTTATAGGGAACATGTAATAAACCCATCTTTGTTCCTCTCCTTGCCTTTGATAATGTTACCAGGGCTCACAGCTCCCTTCAAAGTGTTGCTCTTCCTTAAAAATAAGTCTATTAAAAATTAAAACTACTTTTCTGTATAATAAAATTTACTCCCTGCAATTATGCAGAGGGGCTAGTTATCTTCCTTTTGTAGATTTTAATTAAAAGTTACAATGGGAAGGAAGGAACAACTGCCATAAAATAATAGAAGTCTCTCCACTAACGATGAGTTATTGGTGCCTTTTTCACTCAGCCTTGCAGGAGCCGATGCTGCGGCCGAGGCAGCGGTGCCCAGCGCTGGCACGGGGCTGTGAGGGTGAGTGGTAACGGGGCTGCTGGGCGAGCAGGGCTGGGGCTGCGGGTGCCACGGGGAGGGAGCAGTTTCCAGGAGCTGGTGCTGGGGGTCCCTCTGTTCTCCCTGCACCTGGTGAAGGGTTTCCTGCACCCATGGGTGCCTGAGAGGGAGCAGTTTCCAGGAGCTGGTGCTGGGGGTCCCTCTGTTCTCCCTGCACCTGGTGAGGGGTTTCCTGCACCCATGGGTGCCCGAATGGGCGCTTAGCTTGGCAGAAAGCCCGTCTCGCACTGAACCCCCTGGCAGCGCTGGCTCTGACCTGTTTGCGCTCTCACTTCTGTGTCCTGGTTAGAAAACGGGGCCTGTTCTGTTGCCTGCAGCACCCATGGGTGCAAGGTGCTGGTGTCGGGGTGATGGTGTCTGTGCAGATCCTGGGGTGCAAACCAGGCTGTCTGCACAGCCCGGCTCTGCCAGGGGCACGGCTGCCCCAGGGGTGTGTTTAATCTCCAGGGGCGGGGGGGTCTATGACCCCCCCAGACGCTGGGTTCCTCCCAGTGGCACAGCCCCACCGGCGGCAGCTGGAGTCCCTGAGCCCTTCCTTGCAAAGTGTGTTATGGCAGAGCCGTGCCGCAGAAGCCGTGCGATGCACTCATCTGGCCCGGATATTTTACAAAGCTAAGAGGGACGATCAAAGGCAGCTCCACACTTGCACTAAAAATAGCGGGTGCCCGGGACAGAGTGGAGGCTGCCGGCAGGAGCCCGCGGTGCCTCAGTAACCTGTAAACACCGAGCGTCGCCCACAACAACGCCGTTGGGACTAGGTTGTCCCTGTTGCTTGTTCTTGAAGTCACAAAACAGCCCCATCTCCTCTCAGGTGCTGCAGGGTGACAAGGGCGGGTCCTGGACTGTGTGCATGGCCGCTGGCTCCATCCCATCACGGGGCTGGAGCTTCCCTGCTGCGGGACAGCCTCCAGACCGCCCCGCGGGACCAGGGCTCCCGCACCAAGCGCAGCTGCACCGCCTGGTTGGCCGGGCTCCCCCCGCAGGGACAGACCCTGTGCACCCGGTGCAGGATCAGCAGAGCTGCAGAGCATCAGCTGCTGCAAACATTCAAAATTCATAAACTAGGTCCCCAGGACCAAGGGATGGACGGCCTCCATCTCCCCAGTGTTTCTGTGATGGATAGTGCGCTCCTCTTGTTGCCTTTTGTTTTCTAAAGGTTTTGCTAGCGTGCTCCTTGCCTCGAGATTTTGTAGGCTCAAGTTAGGCATCTCTTGTGCCCAGGATTTTGATATGCCCCAAGATGGCTTTGAGGTTTTCATCCTCCCTTTTGCTTCCGACCAAACAACCCCAGTGGTGCAAGGGTTGCAGTGAAACAGGCAGGTGTCTTGTGTGCTGTGGCAGCTGTGACGATACGGGCGTTCGGGTGGCCGACCCCTCTGGCACCTGGGCTGGGTCACTGCCCTTGTCCTGCTGCCCCAGTGATGTGCTGGTGGAGCCAGAGCTCGGTGGCAGAAGTGCAGCTGTCACCGCGGAGGTAAGGCATCCGTTGAGTGTGGGGACAGATGCACAGACAGGTCACTGACTCAGTGCTCTTGCCCTGTCCTTAAAAGCAACAGGAAGGTGCTGCTGGACCACGGGTTGATCTTCAAACTGCACACCCTGGAGTGCTGCTGGTAACGGCCTTACCTAGCAGAAGAACGCTGAGATTTAATTAACGAGCTAGTTGCAAAGTGCTCGTGTGGAAAGGGCTGTATAAATGGAAAAGCTTATCCCATTTTTACAACTCTTACAGAGTGCAAACCTTTGCCCCTGAGGACACTGTGGGCTCCTCCGAATCCAAATGCGGGTGTTTGCCGGGCTGGTGTCCTCCCTGTCTGTGCTGACTGCCGGGTCCGATCACCGCATCTGGCCAGAGCCAGGTAATCTGCTAATTCAGCTAACGGGCACAGCACAGGCGTGAGAGCCAAGATGCTGCTATTGCTTGGGGCTGGCGCAGCTGCGCTCACCCTGTGTTGGCTTCTCGCTCTCCTCGATGGTGGTGGTGCTGCCGTGCCCGCATCCCGGTGTCTCACCGCCCACACCAGCAGCATGCTGTGGGAATTTAAGGTGAACAACCCGGAGCCCACCAAAGATGGGCCCTCACACCCAGGCTATCGACCAGGACCAATCCTGCCCCGTGCTGGGGGGGGGCAGGTAGGGTCAGTGCAGCCTCGGCACAAAAGCAAGGACGACTTCCCGCGGGCCGGGGCTGCCTGTCAGTGTCATTTCTTTAACCAGTTATGGCTGTTGAGATGTTCTGCTGCCTGTCTCCCCATCTCCTGCCCCCTTCTCCTGGCTGTAAAGATGCTAACCCCCATTGATCTGGATCTAAAACATTTATGAAATTTTTATGGGCTTTTGAAAAGATTTTAATTCCCTGACAGTGCTGCTTTCACCAAAAAAAAAAAAAAAATGACTCAATGAGCAATTATAGGCTTAACAGCTGCTGAACGGCCACGGCAGCTGCTGGAGCAGCTTGGCACGGCTCAGCGCAGCGGCCGAGGAGCCAGCGAGGCTTCCTGGAAAGCGATGCTGGGAATGAGCCGCCCCGTGCCGACCTCCCTGGGCTGCAGGACCCCGGCTCGGTTCCTGCGGCATGGCCCCTCCTCTGCCCACCCATCTCCTGTGGGCCTCAGTGCCCAGAAGCCCGGGTAGGGAGAGGCTCTGCCTGTCACAGGTCCCCTGCCGCATGGGAGGCAGTGATGCTGGGGAAGGGGATGAACAGCTCTCGGCTGTGGGACCCTGGCAGGTGCTGCAGGAGGGGACCCTCCTCCCCTCGGAGAAACCTTCGGGCCCTCGGTGGCAGCTTGCCCAGAGGAGGCTGGGGCTGGGGGGCTCTTGACCCTGGGTGGGCTCTCTTGGGGGGGCACTTTGGCAGCACCTGAGCTGCCGACTCATGTCTCTACAGGGCGCAGCAGACCCTGCGCAGCCGTTTTGGGGGGGATCTGTTGCTCATGAATCATGCACAAGTTGCTGCGCTGGCAGCGGCAGCCGGTGACGGCACCGGCTCTGTGCCCCGGTGTTTGCAGACAGGTTCTGTGCGGGGGTGTACGCGGGTGGGGACCAGCAGCCCAGGATGGCTCAGCGCCGGAGGCTTGGGCTGCACGCTCAGGACTGCTCCTTGCAGAGTCTGCCAGTGTGGGAAGGGCTTTGCAATAATCAGCTGCTTGAAATTGCTTTCAGAGACTCTCGCTTGCTGTGTCTCCTGGTCCGTCACAGGTGCTTGCAGTGGTGCCTCGAAGCAGGCGTAGCTGAGGGGCTAGACTGTGGTTTTCGAAGGTGGGCTCTTCCTCGTCGTCCCCTTCCCTATCTAGTGGTGATTTGGGACCCTGATGCTGCACAGGAGCCTGGGGCTCTCCGGGCAGGACGTGGGCAGGGCTCATGCTCCTATGGCTCCACGTTTGGGACTGGAAATATCCTGATGGCATTGTGTCCAGTGCAGCCTTCAGCTGCTCCGTCACCCCCGCCCGGCACCTGGCTCACCGGCGAGGTGGCACTGTGGTGTCCCCGGGCAGCGCCAGCACCTCCCTGCACGGTGAGATGCTTGGAGCTGGCGGGGCTGATAACGCAGCTCCCTCACTGCCGTGAGGATGTAGACCGTTGGGTTAATTGTGAAACAACTTATTTACTTGAACTCCGCAAACACGAGCAAAGGTGAAGCTTTGGCCCTGACGAGTGCCTGCTCCCCAGCGGGAAGAGGCTGACACTGAAGGAACATGTTAGAGGAGCAAACTCAAGCCGATGCTGGGGCTCTGCACTGTGCTCTGCCCAGCAAAGCCGCTGCGTCTGGCAAGGAGCTGGCATGGAGCTGGCCAGTGGCGGCTCGCAAAAGGCTTTCTCCCTGGTAGGCTTATTTCTTCTCTTTTTGAATGCAAAAAGCTGCTGTAAAGAAACGAGCACGGGGGTGGGAGAAACTTTGTGAGCAACTGCAGCGAGATGGAGGATTTGCATGTGCTGTTCCTTCTGCTAATCTGTCCCACAACATTTCTGTGTGGTGCAGCTGGAGACGACCTTCTCTTTGTTTAGAGATTTGTCTTCATTTTCAGAAATATCTGCAGCAAACTAAGAGGTTTAAGGGCGATGAGTCTCCGTTGGCCTTGGCACAAGCAATGTCTCGGGGAGAAGCTGAACTAAACACAAGAAAAGAGGTGTCTCCGGGAGGATTAGCCAGCATTGCTGAGATGCATATCGCATTGATTGCCTTGCCCTGTCTTTGTGCCCTGTTTCTAGATGGGAAAACAAGTTTACTTGCAGCCTGTTAGAATTTGTTTTGAGCCAGCTGAGGCTGGGTCTGTGTGGGAAGGAGACAGGAGCGAGACAGGGCTGGGCAGGGTTGTATGGGAAATAAAGAACAGATCGTGAAGTTAACATCAGTGAAAATATTTTCATGAGGAATTTAATCAGCAAAGCACGTTTGCATGATGGGGAGCCAGCACCCGGCAGAGCTGGGCTCCCCTCGGCCCGCGCAGACCCGGGGGGTCCTGCTGAGGACAGTTTGCATGAGCCGATTGGATCCAACCCTCCGGCTGGGAACAGCTCCCTCCTCCCTCCCACCCGGCATTCTCACTCATCTTTTTGACACAGCAAAGTGTCGCCGGCTCGGTCCCTTCATAGGGACAGGCTACAATAGGCATGAGTTTAGCTTAATTCAAAAAAATCCCTGCATGCAGGCTTGCTAAATATACCATGAAAACTTCAGGAGATGGGAAAGACGGCAAGAGGAATATTGCATTAGACTGTAAGCTATGTGAACACTTGCCTTTGGGAGGGGGAAGCCAGCAATTACGGTGGAGGGGGAGCGACTCACCCGTGCTCCCCAGTGCTGGAATGCTGGGAGACGTGGGCTGGGCGAGAGGCCTCATCCCTGCGCTTCCCTGTTCCCACGCCTGGAAGGGAGGAGTACGGCCCCCTTCCTCGCAGTGTGATGGAGGCAGGATGAGGCTGTAAGGGTTAATGTGAATGAAAAAAGTCTGTGGAGGAGCTGCAGCCCTGTCTCTGCTCCTTGGAGAGGAAGGCTACACCGTAATCGTCAAGTTCCTGACATCTAAGGTAATGAAAGGTTTGAGATCCATTAGAGTGCCTGTAATTATTTATAGGGAGGAAAAAAACATCCTACATTGTAAAAATCAGATGGCATGGCAAATAAATGCACCAAGATTTGGAGAAATGATTCTTAAAAACCGAAGTAATTTATAGTAAGAGCCACACCGAGGCTCGGCGGTGCCCCACTGCTGAGCCTCGGGACCCGACCCTGGCTCCAGTGGCAGCGAGGAAAGGGGCTCTTGGTCTGGACAGGCATAATCCAGGGCTGCCGGGCCATCAGCTTGTATTCCAAGATCAGGAGGCCTAGAAATAGCTGCTGGAGGGGAACACAAAGCCTGGTCTCTCTGCTCCTGGTTTCCACCTCCCTGGTAGCTGGGGGGCCCTCGAGCCCTCCTGCATGGTCTGCCCTCACTTCCAGCAGCCTCCACCCTTCTGCCAGCGACTTCACAGGGCTGATCGGACTTCTTCATCTTGGCACCAATTCCACTTTTTAGTGGAGGCAAAGCAGCAGCGGGCGAGAGCTCCTGGAGACGAGAGCCTCTGAGTTAGTCTGTTCTGGAGGAGAGTGCTCTTGGCCAGAGAGCCCAGGAGGGCAGAGCAATTCCCTCGCAGCAAGGCTGCAAAGCTTAATTAGCAGTTTTGCGAAGTGCTTTGAGATCCTCTGCGAAATGTCCTGGAGGGGGGCAAAATGTGATTATATAATGTGTCTAGACAGTATATTCCTTGGGGCTGGGAGCAGGTCTTTTTTATATCTGTTCTTCTATGTCAACACTGTGTGGCCCCGCTTAAAGGTTCTGGGAGCTGCTAAAATATTAATAACAACGACAACGATGGGAAAACACATGCTTTTGCACTCAGAAAAATGTTGATCTTAGCACAACCCAGCTATATGTCAGCAAAGAAGTCTTTGCATGGCGGGTGCCTTGCGCTCCAGCTATGATGACTTAAGAGCACACAGCACCTCCCTGCAGGCCCCCACCCTCCATCCGCTCCTGCCCGGCTCTGTTTCATCCTCCTGGAGCAGCTGGGCTCCTCCAGCTCTTTCGGAGGGGCCGGGCTGTCCGGGCAGGGTGTTCTCCTGCCATGCTGCGAGCTGTCCGCACAGGAACCGCAGCCGCACTCTGGGTCAGACCGGGGGCTCTGCCACCAGCCAAGCCCTGCAGCCCCCGCGGGGCCAGTGGTGACACCTCCCCTGTCCCCTCCTGGAGAGCCGGGCTGTCTGCTGCCGCTCGGGGCTACGGGACTGGGGACCCTCGTCCCAGAACCCGGAGATGAAGGGGAAAACTCGGTGGGCAGGACTGAGACCCGACCCCTCCGTGCTCCGTGGCGCTGGTGGCACCGGGCATCTCTGCGCCCCAAAATTGGGGTGCCCTCCCCACAGCCCTGCTGGGTCACCCTCCTCCGCGTGCCCAGCCACAGCACCTTACTGACCCCCCCAGATCCCCCGGAAAGGGCCTGGGGAGCCACTGCACTCCCCCGGGGGTGCCCCGGCGGCTGTGGCAGCACAGCCGGGCAGGGGGTCC
>NW_008794172.1:703682-707442 GCF_000699145.1 Aptenodytes forsteri | reverse complement strand
CGGCGGGGGGGCGGGAGAGCCCCCGGTCCCGCTGACCTCCCCCTCGGGAGGTGTCAGGTCAGGAGCGAAACTTCTTCAGAGGAACTTTGCCGAAGCCCCGGTTGCAGCCCCTTCTCCCTGCGTGGGGCTGCCTTTCCTCACGCCGAGCAGGACCTGCGTGGGTGTGCAGCGGGTGGTAGTGTCCCCCAGCTCGTCTCTATCAAGGTGTCCGCGCCATTGGGGTGCACGGTGTGGGTCTGCCGGCAGTGCCTGGGCCTGGGTGGCGTTTGCCAAGGTGCCTGCACACAGCCGGGGTGTGTGGCATGACTTGGGCGGGTGGGCAGTGGGGCCGTGTCCGTGGGCACCGCCTGGGCCCCGCTGTGCTGCTCAGGGTGTTGCGGTGCGCACACCCTGCGTGTCCCACGGCTTGGCTGCAGGGTGCCGGTGGCTGCTCACGTCCCTGCTTTGACTGAGGCATGGAGAGGTTTGTGCTGGAAATGGAGCCGAGGCTTTCTGGCTGTCTCCACAAGGGGTACTCGGCTTTTAAAGAAAAGGACTTTTACTGAAGCCTTACAAAAGTGCTTTCTGTTAGCATTTTGGGCAGTGAACGCTGTGTCTCGGGGTTGCTGCAGCCCAGGGCAGAGCGTGGTCCTCCTGACCAGGCACGCGCCTGCAGAGTAACCCGCCGAGCATGAGTGGATACAGAACTTGGATACAGAAGCAGCATCCTCATCTGGAAGATCGCCCGCTCCCTCCTTAGCTTTTATCAATATACTTTGCTATTAACTTGAAGCAGCAGTGAGTTATCGCTGAAGCTTTTGATGATCTGTGCAGCGGGTGGGGTAGGGCTGGAGCTCTCCTCTGCCCGAGAGCAAACCCCGCGGATCCCGGAGAGCGGGGGCATGCCTGTGCCTGCCCTTGACAGCGTAGCGGCAGGGCTGTTAGTGCCCATCACGCTGGATGTGCATGTGGGAAAAGAGCTTCTTGCACAGAATCTGAAATCCCAGCTCTCCTCGGCACGTGTGGCTGCTTTTTATTTTCAGAGCAAAACTTAAAAGTGTATCTTAAATACAGGAGATGATTCTTCATGAAGGTAAGGGGTCTAGGGCCCAGCTTTGCATTCCTGGAGGCTTAAGGGGCTTCTAGGTTAAGTCACCAGTGTGAAGGGGATCAGCATCACCTCTGTTGCCACTTCACTGCTCGAGCTGCCTGCTCCCGCAAGAGCTGGACGTGTCCGCGGGTCCTGTGCAAGCTGTCAGCACCCCCTGCCCTGAGTGGAGCACGGCAGCAGTTTTCAGTGAAAATGTGAGGCAGGAGCTGGCCTTGTGCTGCTCAACACTGTGCAAAAATCATCTTCATCTCCGTGATTATTTTGGGTGTCTGAACGGGGAGCTGAGACATTTTGTGTAAGCTGCTGTGTCTGCATGTGGGGCATGGTGCCTGAAAATAGCATCAATGGGCAGTGCCGCTGTATGCGACAGTCCGCAAATAAATGAGGCTCTGTCCCCGGCTGCCAGCCTGGCCAGGAGTTTCTGCAGCCGACACAAGTCAAATCCACCATCACTGACTTTTTTTTTAAGTGGCTGCAGGTGTTTTCTGATGGAGCATCCAGCCCAGCATTGGCTTCTCTGAGTGATGTTTGTCACTTGGCTGAAACGGCTCCGTGGGGATGGGAGGAACCGCTCCAGTCCCTCAGTAGCTGCCGATGTGTGCTGACGAGAAACTCTTCTGCCGTATGTAGAGTTCAGAGTCGGGCTGGTGGTAACGTGTGCTGTGGGGTTTCTTGCTTATTCTGTAATCTGCCACGTGCATTTAAAAAAAGACTCGTATAATCCTGGATGTGGGTCTCTGTATGTAAATGTACAGAGCTTTGCTATGCGTTATCAGAGTGGTGACATCACACCGAGCTGTGCCTTCCCTCTGTGCATCTTGTGCACGAGCAACCCTGAGCTCTTGCATTGCGCTCTGCTTGGCTCGGTCTCTGGAGCGGGCTGCTCACGCTGCTGGCTGCTCGAGTGATGTTTGGCTTTGACAAAACAGCCAGCCTCCGGTACGAATAAATCAGGGGGTTGGTTTAATAGTCCTGAGAATAACAAATATTTGTTGGGGCTGGTGGCTCGCTGGCCTCGGGGCCTTGTCCCCATCGCTGGACCATGCAGGACGTGTGTCCCAGCCATGGTGGGTGATGGTCGGGGCCTCAGCCGCTTGGCAAAGCCTGGCGGTGAACCCGTGCAAGGAGATGCCATCCCGCTTGAGCATGTGTTGCCAGCTGGATAGGGGCTGCCTTTCCATCCCTCCCCTCCTGCCTGGTTTCTCCCATCTCTTTCAGCACAAAGAGGCGAGACACCCGACTCAGATGTGCTGAGTCTATTTTTGCTGGCAGGAAAGAGAACAAATACTGCAGAACCTGAGGCGCAAAACTGAACCGGCTGCACAGCAACATTGCACCCAAAACTGTGGGGTTTCACCTCCCGCTTGCAGTGCTCCCTGCCGGGTTGTGTTTGGAGGCCGTTTCACTCTCTGTGTTGTTTATTTGTGGTTGGTGTTGGGTGCCCAGTGTACCTGGCCGTAGCGACACGGGACAAGGCTCCTGTCAATGTGCCAACGGGGATGGGGACAGGGCAGAGCTGCCCCAGCCCATCCAGTCTGCACCCTCCCACTTTTTATTCGTGCGGGTCGGTGTTCCCAAGCAGAGCCTGGAGTGACACTATAGCACCAGGAGCTCGCCTGGCTGCGGCTGTCCACAGCCATTCCAACCCAAAAATACTCCTCAAGCATTGCCCCAGCATCCTTGAACATCAGCTGGTGGCTGGTAAAGGCACCCTGGTCTTGGGACGGTTATTTAGTATATTTCTGGAGATCTCCCCCTTGCATTGGCTTTTATCTGGCATTTCTGGGGAGATCTACATATTTCTAAAAGTGCACAGTGTAAGTCTACTACTGAATAAACAAGGATCTTTGTACAGGTGCTCTCAATCGAGAACTGAACGTGTTAATCAAGTTGCTTTATACTGTTGAATTTCCAGGACTGGAAGCAAACCTGTCCTGGAAGCACGGGACAATCTCCAAAGTGTGCTGGACTTAAACATCATAGGAACAGAGAGCTCCTCTCTGAGCTCCGCATCCTATCAAACTAATTTCTTGCTCCTCAGCTCGACTGGGGCTGCTGTTTGAATTTGCCAAACGCAGAGCCCACAGTTCTGCAGCCCTTTAATCATTCCTAGGGAAAATAAAAATGCAAAAATGTGCACCCGGAGCAGAGTAATGAAGCCCATGAGGGTCTATTTGTCAATTTAGAAACAATATTGTGATGTACAAAGGCTGTTTCTTAGTCTGATGTTCTGAGATTGCCTCCAAAATAGTGTCATAATTTATGTGTCAGGAAGCCCCTGTCAAGAATTATATCTGTGCTCTCAAGGAAATCCAGTCTGCGGCTGCATGGTAACAAGTGCTCATATTTTATTAGAACCACAACAATTTACTTGCAAGTCGCAAAAGGGAACCTGCATATTTAAGGAGCCTCCTCGAGCCTTGAGCTGCTCTGCAGGTGAGCTGCAGGCATGGGACGTACCCAGGGAGGGTGGCAGTTTCCCATGGGAAGCTCGCCCGGCGCTCCCCTGGGATGCCATGGAGGCAGGGTTTTGTCTTTCAGAGGCATTACAATGTTCTTCCGTGGCCAAATTGCCGGCATGCCCAGCCTGGCTGGGGCTGTGGGGCTGGACGGGTGCTTTCGCCCCCCCAGGGCCATGGTGGTGGGGCCGGCCGGGCTCTTGACCCGCGG
>NW_008794172.1:689227-690550 GCF_000699145.1 Aptenodytes forsteri | reverse complement strand
GCTCCCCTGGCTGCGGCTGTCCACAGCCATTCCAACCCAAAAATACTCCTCAAGCATTGCCCCAGCATCCTTGAACATCAGCTGGTGGCTGGTAAAGGCACCCTGGTCTTGGGACGGTTATTTAGTATATTTCTGGAGATCTCCCCCTTGCATTGGCTTTTATCTGGCATTTCTGGGGAGATCTACATATTTCTAAAAGTGCACAGTGTAAGTCTACTACTGAATAAACAAGGATCTTTGTACAGGTGCTCTCAATCGAGAACTGAACGTGTTAATCAAGTTGCTTTATACTGTTGAATTTCCAGGACTGGAAGCAAACCTGTCCTGGAAGCACGGGACAATCTCCAAAGTGTGCTGGACTTAAACATCATAGGAACAGAGAGCTCCTCTCTGAGCTCCGCATCCTATCAAACTAATTTCTTGCTCCTCAGCTCGACTGGGGCTGCTGTTTGAATTTGCCAAACGCAGAGCCCACAGTTCTGCAGCCCTTTAATCATTCCTAGGGAAAATAAAAATGCAAAAATGTGCACCCGGAGCAGAGTAATGAAGCCCATGAGGGTCTATTTGTCAATTTAGAAACAATATTGTGATGTACAAAGGCTGTTTCTTAGCCTGATGTTCTGAGATTGCCTCCAAAATAGTGTCATAATTTATGTGTCAGGAAGCCCCTGTCAAGAATTATATCTGTGCTCTCAAGGAAATCCAGTCTGCGGCTGCATGGTAACAAGTGCTCATATTTTATTAGAACCACAACAATTTACTTGCAAGTCGCAAAAGGGAACCTGCATATTTAAGGAGCCTCCTCGAGCCTTGAGCTGCTCTGCAGGTGAGCTGCAGGCATGGGACGTACCCAGGGAGGGTGGCAGTTTCCCATGGGAAGCTCGCCCGGCGCTCCCCTGGGATGCCATGGAGGCAGGGTTTTGTCTTTCAGAGGCATTACAATGTTCTTCCGTGGCCAAATTGCCGGCATGCCCAGCCTGGCTGGGGCTGTGGGGCTGGACGGGTGCTTTCGCCCCCCCAGGGCCATGGTGGTGGGGCCGGCCGGGCTCTTGACCCGCGGCACGGGCAGGGGACAGGGGCTGAGCACCCCAGGGCTGTGGGCAGCGGGGGGCTTTGCTCTGCAAAGCTGTGGGGCAGAGGGGGGAGCTCCCCCGAGCACCCCTGGCTTCGCAGGGTCTGAAGGCAGGGAAGGGTCCCTCTGCTGTCAGAAGGCTATTTATAGTTGGATTATTTTTTTAAAAAAAAACACCACTCTTTTCCCCCTGCAATGTAAACAGCCTTTTCCCCAGAATGAATACCCGGCCGAGTGCCAGGGAAGATCGG
>NW_008794172.1:673282-689197 GCF_000699145.1 Aptenodytes forsteri | reverse complement strand
CTCTCGTGGGGCCCCGGGGAGGTGTTGCCCGCACACGTGGGCTCCTGTGCTGCAGCGTCACGAGGGCAGGGGCGAAGGCAGCAGAGCAACATGGGGACCCCCAGCTCCTGTGGGGCCGAGCAAATCACCGGGCCCTTCCCTGCGGGGTTTAAAGCTCTTGGGGCTGCAGAGCCCGAATGGGGTGAGTCTGGGCTGAGCCCCAGCGCTGATGGGGTGGGGGGGCAGCCCAGCTCCGGCAGGGGCTCCGAGCCCTCAACGTGGAACAGATTTGTGCTGCTTTGAAATGGGAACGTTCCCGAGTCGTGATTTTCCCTGGCCTAATTATGGAAATTTTTTAATTAGTTGATAAGAAAGATCACTTGGAAATTGCAAGGGAAACATTTTGAGGTTAAGTCCTAACCCGTGCCCGTATCTGCCTGAAGACGGGAGCTGCTCCGGCTGCATGACCCTCTGTAAAGGCTGCAGCAGCCGGGGTGCTGAGGAGGCAGGGCATCCGTGCCACCTCCTACGGGCTCCTTTGGCCAACAGGTTTGATCCTGGAGGAGTTAAACCAATCTGGGTTTTGCTTGGTTTGGCTCTGAGGCCAGGCTGTCATTTCATACTCCACGGGCTCTGGGCTCGGCTGCAGAGATACTTTTCCCCCGCAGAGAGGAGGTGCCCACAGGATGGGGGCTGCTGGGCTCCGCTCGGCGCGGCTGTGGGGAGTGGAGGGTCCTTTGCCAATGTCCTTTGCGGTTCCCGCTGCCGGCCCATGCCCCGTCTTGCTCCAGGCACTCTCTGCTCCATCCGAACGGATGCTCCACACTGGGCTGGTTTTCCTCCCCTCCCCGACCAGGCAGACCTGGTGGTCCGGTGGGAGCCTGCGCAGTGCCGGCTTTGGTCTGTGTGTGTCAGCATGGCACGCACACCCTGCCGGCCCCCCAGGCCTGCTCCCGTGAGCGGGACTCCACCTCGGACCCACCAAACAGGGGATGGGCTGGGGCATCTCTGGGAGGGATTCGGGCTGATGCAGTGCTGCGGGGCGGATGCCACCGGCTGCCTGCCTGGCAGGGCTGTGCCCAGCGCTGTATTTCCAGTTTGGGTATTTCTGGCTCTGACATCTGATCGCTGGCTCTTGCTCCGCATCGGCGAGGGATGAAGGAGCTGTTGAATGTGGGGTGGGTTTTGCCAGTGTAAGATCAGAGGCTGCTTCTCACCTTCCTTTCACCTCCTGGTTCTTTGAGACCTCTGCTGCCTTTGAACTGGGAAAAATACCGCAGCCCACTGCAGTGGGGAGCAGCAGGTCACCTCTTTGTAAAACTGCACAGCAACGGGCCAAGAGCTTTTTGGGGTTATTTTTTTTTCCTTTGTCTCTTGGAGCAGGAGAGATGTGGGACCGGTGACCTGGGCCTCACAGGTGCCATGGTGCTGCTGCCCTGGCTGCCTGGCTGCTCCCCGGACCCCACCGAGCCCAGGACCGGCGTGGCAGAGGTGCCAATGGCCACCAGAGTGGTTACTGGAAACCAGACCTCCAGATCAGGACAGCAGCTTTCTGGCCAGCTGCTTTTGGAAGAGGGATGGAGCTGGACAGGTCCTGGCCTCATTCTGCCTGGGGATTCATCCCGGTGGCAGGCGGGCGAGGTACAGTGCCCAGAGGGATTTCTGGTCTCGAAACACTTCAAGCTCTCTCCTCCGGGCAGCAGCAGTTCCCAGGGGTGGTGCCCACGGCAGGACCCTGCCCTGGTGCTGCAGCCTTTGGGGGGGCTGGTTTCCCAGAGTTTCTGTGTGTCTGGCCAGCAGCCCGCGGGCTGGCAGGGCTCACTGCAACTCTCCTGCTGGCGAGCGGAGCAGGAGCCAGGTCCGTCCCCGCGAAAGAGGGATGCGTGCAGGGGAGCTGATCCCTCTTCCCTGCCAGGAGCTGGGGAGCTCCTTGCCCGGCTGCTCTGCCCCATCGCCATCCCACTGGCCAGCGTTGCGTGGCCTCTGCTTCCCAAGGGGAGACTGCAGCAGCATCGCCGATGAAAAGGACGAACGACCTGGCTGTGCCCTGCGAGGCACATCCCTGAGGCACAACGACATTGAACAGCCCCTGTGCTCGCAGAAGCTGCTTCAGCGCCTGGAGACGGGCTTGGAGCTCTGCATGCAGGTGTTTCTCAGTGGCCCTGACCAAGCAGCTCCCTGCAGGTTTTTGTGGATGTGGGTAATTTCTGGCACCAGACATAGCGCAGAGCTTTGGCATTTGGTTCCCCACATGAATCTGCTTCAGTAATTCTTGGTGAGCCTGGGCAGTAATTTGTGGGTACGGATCTTCAGCAAGAATTCCCGCCATGTTAGTGGAGAAATAATTGAAGGCTTTGTGCCACTGCTTCATCCAGCACCAACACCATCCGCTGCGCTCTCCTCGTTTAATCTGCAAGTCACAAAAAAGAAGAATGGTGGCTGAGAATTAATATTTTTAAAACCAAGAACCCTGCTCTGGGACAGATAGAGGCGTCAGGCCTGGCCCAGGGGACGTGATGTCCTGTCCCCACCGGGGGCAATGCCAGCCCCACGAGCCCCTGCCTAAAGCTGTGCCTCCGGCAGGGCTGGGCTGGCCCAAGCGCTGCTCATTGCTGAAGCAGATTTCACCGCGTGGTTGCATCTGGTGAGAGACCTTGTCCCCCAGCAGGATCTAACCCACCTCTGGAGGGGAATCGGTTCTCCAGGACCTTTCCGGCTCTTCGTCCTTGTGCTGAGCCTGGCGGAGGAGATGCTGATGGGGACCATGGTGGTCCCTGAGGATACACACCTCGTGCCATGCTTCTGGAGAGCGACGCGGAGCAGCTGGGAGCCTCAAGTGTTTCGCTGCGCTCCTGCCTCATGCACCCCTGGCCTTTGCAGGGGGTCGGTTGTTTATTGGGAAGAGAAACAACTGCAGCCCAGGTGGGGCTGGGCTCCTCCAGGGTGTTTTTTTTTTTTTTTTTTTTTTGAAGTGTCACTTTTCCTGTCACTGTTTGTCATCTGCTCCCCTCACCCTGCCCTCATCCTCCCAGGGAACACGTGCTGCAGGGGACACACGCACAGTCACTGTTTATCTTGGTCAGGAGCACTGCTGCTTTGCATTTGTTTGAAGTGCTGGAGGCATCTCAGCACAGAGCCCGACTGTGCGCTGGGGGTTGGAGTTTCTCCTGAGGAGCCCTGAAATGTTTTTAGGAAAGAAAAAAAAAAATCCCAAACAAAGGAAGCTTGTTACCGAGCTGGCAGGAGACGGGGCAGCGGCACAGAGCGGGGTCCTGGCAGGATGAGGGGGGTGAGACCCTGGGGGCCCAAGCAGCGGGTCCCCGCCCCAGCAGCAGAGCCCTCCCCGGCAGCAGAGCCCTCCCGCCCATCGCTGGGTGCACTTCGTCGCACGCAAGGGCAGAGCCTATAAATATCCCAACTCCAAATTTTCAAGAAGTATTAGGAACTCTCCAGGCTTATTTTTGAGCGCTGTTATGAAAGGGCTTTAGAGGATTAAAGCATGTCCAGATTAATCTGTGCTTCGGCAGCGCAGGGTGCGGGAAGGGCAGCTCTGACGCCCTGGGGACATGGTGTGGGGGGTTCACCGGGGCTCCTGGGCTCACCGCTCCCTGTCCCACTGGGGTGTGGGGTGGTAGCAGCGGTCGGGCCATGGGGCCGGGGCTGGCAGGGCAGGGAGGGATGCTTCAGCAGCTGCTGTGTTTCCAGTCCCCCTCTCGCCCTCTGGCCTCGCTGGGCACCCCAGACGCAGTCAGCATCTGTAGGGTTGCAGATTTTCACAGCTCAATGTCAAATTTCTGTCCTCTCTGGTTTTCAGAGGAGGTAATTAGCCAACAGGCATAATAGCAATTTAATAAGTGTGTCAAATTAGCGAGCCAGTCTTGGTGTAGGGCATGCTGTGCCTTCGGAGGAGCCTTCCACGGGGTGGGGACATGGCACGCGGCCTTTCAAATGGGAACACAGCAACCCCCTTGTCCAAGCTGGGGGTCAGGCTGTTCATCCCATCGCTGCACGTGAGCTCGCTCCTGGCTGGGAGCTGCTGTGGAGCTCAGGGAGGGACCTGGGATGGGCACCCCGGCGTTTTAATCCATGCCGGTATCTTGCCTCCCTGGCCAGATGCAGAGGGGAGATTATTTGTGCTGCTCCGTTACCACTGGAAGGCGTGCAGCGTTGTGGGGCTGGGAGCTCGCAGGGCAGGATGAGTGCTGACTTAGGCAGTGGATGAGTCAAAGGGATTTACAGGAACCCGGCAGCCACCTGCACCTCCGGATGCTCGCGTGACGCCAGTGCTGCTGCAGTGCCTGTGCTGCTCCGTGTGGGCAGGGGACTCCGGGCAGCAGCGAGCTGCTCCTCTGCAGCCCCAGCCGGAGATAACACTGGCTGTGAAGTGACAGAGATAACAGCAGGCAGGGGAGGATGGAGGCAGCTGCCTGCGCCAAGGTCTGGGGCGTCAGGGCCGGCGTGAAGCCACAGTCCTGAGCAGGGTCCCCGCTCGGCGCGTCACCTCCGTGCGGAGGGCGATGGGGAGAGGCGCTGGCTCGTGGCAAAGTGCCAGCTGCATCGCTACTGAAGAGCTGTCCCGTTTGAATACTAATTAGCACGCGGCGCACAAAGCCTGTTTTGGCTGTGGATGGATCGAAGGGGTGGCCGGTCCTGGGGGGCTTGTGCGGATGGGGGGGGATGTGGCCATGGGAAGGTGGTCGCCGGTCCTGGGGGGCTGCAGAGGGTCGTGCGTGGGGCCGGGCAGCGGCCGCGCTGAGGCAGGCAGGGTAGTGGGCTCTGCCCCCAGCACAGGGATGCCTTGTGCAGGCAGGGCAGGCAGAGACACAAAGATGCCTCTGTGGAGAATTTGGCCTCTCTCTGCCTGCCCGGCCCCCAGCAGCGCTTTGATGGGGTGTAAATCAGTAATCAAGAGCAGGAAGTCCTCAGAGAGCCCAAACCTCAGTGGCACAGGGGTCTCACCCTTTTCCCAGCACCACTGAGCCCTGTCCTGCTGTGGAACCATGCACGGGCCCCCCAGCACCCACGGCCGCGGTCCGGAGCCCTCTGCCCATTGCTGAGGCGGGTGCCAAAATTTCTGCCTTTCTTCACCTGCTGACAAGGCGTTGGAAAAGGGAGGATTTTTTTAAAACATAAACCAAATAAAATTAGGTCTTCTGGTAAGGGATTAAATCGGTGCCCTTAGCTGTATTTATAGAAGGTTCAAAAGTAAATCTGTTCCCAGACTGAATAAATATTTTGCTCAGGCAGGCGCGATCTTCAGTTCATCTGTCTTGGAAAGACTTGAGTGAGAGGGGAATTGATTTTCTTCAGCTTGAACAAGGCAAGCAACTCTCAAACCCAGATAGATAGTGAAGTCCCATTATCAGCTAAAATGGGGAAGCAGCTGGGAAATCATTAGAGAGTGAGAACGAAGCCACTTTAGGGAGGCAGCAATTCCCTGTCCCCTCCCTGCCCTCCTCCCAACGGCTGGGGCTGCCTCCCCTGGGAGCTGCTCTGGGGCCGTGTCGGTCCAGCCCATGAGAGCGTTTGGCAATGCTGGGTGATGGTCTGCCATCAACACCAGCAGCTCCCTGGGGGAGATGGGAGCAGCCGGCACTGGCCACACTGGTGCAGGGACCACCCGCCAATGGCCCTGTGCTGGGGAGGTGGCACGGGAGACCTGGGGGTGGCTGAGCCGGGATGGAGGAGGATTGGTGCAGGCGTGGTGACGATGCCAAGGACATGGACCTCAACCTCTGCTTCTGTACTGATCACCCAGAGGTCTGGAAATGCTGGCAGCTGGGTTTGCACCGCTGGGCACGGAGCCACCCAGGGCTGGACCTGGCTCTTGCCACGTTGGGCTCCGTTCAGGGCTCCAACGACTGATGTGCTGAAGCTGCCCTGTCTGTAAACATGAGAAGAAATTCATGACATGTCCCTGTCACCATCCCCAGCCTGCCGGGACGTGGTCATTCGTGTGGTCCTTGGGCTGCCTGTGCAGTCTGGGCAGGTCCGCTGCCCCCGCGCTGCTGCTGCAGATGGCACAGGCAGAGGTTCTCTCCGGCAGTGTTCACCCTGGTGTTGGCTTGTTTCGCAGCAGAATTCCAGCTCAAAGAGCTTGTTAATTCAAGCCGGCACCTGGTGTTTTCAGACATCAGTTACTGCTAAGACAAGAGCTTAGTGCTTTGCTCTTGACAAAAGCTGCTGCCGGGTCAGCTCCACCACGGCGTGAACTGCGCAGCGAGCGCTGCTGGGGCTGCCCGTGCTGCTGGGGCTGCCTGCGCCTCCCTGCTAACCGGGGCTGTAGCGCTCCCCTTTCCTTTTCCCAGGTCATAAAGGAAAAAATAAAAGGGGGAATTAAGAAAAAGCCAAAGCCCTTGGCAGCATTGTCTGATTTCTTCTCCCTGTTTTCCAGAGGAGAACTGCATCAAGCAGATACTTGTTCGCAAAAGCTCCCCAGCCCAGGTGGGCAGCCCGGTGCTGGGACGCCTAGAGGAGGGGGTGGGAACGGTGGCGGTGCCAGGCGAGGATTTGCCGTGCGAGCTCTGTCCGCCCCATGCTAAAAAAAGCCACGAGATGAGCAAAATTATCCACTGAGTCACTAGTCATTCACCCGCTGCTTTAGTCACCAGCTTTCCCACACTGGGGGGACGTTTGCTGCTGAGGGGGCATAAACTGAATTGTAATCGTGTTAAATAGATGTGGCCGAAAGAAATAAAGTGCTGCTGCTGCACGCGCTGCTTCTGACACCAGATGGATCATCGGGCTCTACGGCCACTGGAGGTGCTCAATTAATGACGATTCCCTAACGAAACCATTGATTAATAGCGCCTGCGTGCTGCGGCGCCCAGGTCTGCTCCCCGCGGAGGTGGTAGCAGCGGAGCAGCTGCTGCCTGTGTCCCGTGACAGCACAGGTCACTGCGTCCTGGTCCCTGCCCTCCCTGTCCCTCTCCGCGGGCATCGCAGTTCCTGCCTGGGGACATGAACTGCTTTTCCATGGGGTGCTGGTGTGGCGGGAGCACCCCCTGCTCAGGAAGGGGTGCTAGGGGTTGGAACCGTGGTTAGGTGACCATGGTGGAAGCAGGTCTGACATCCTGGGACTCGGGAAAGCAAAGCTGCCTCCTGCCCCCATCGCCTGAGCCAGAGGCTCTTGTCCTTCAAGTAGAAAATCCTGCTGGAGAGCTGGGATTTGCTACACTGCTTTCTCAAGTGTGTGACCTGGAAATACTGAGGAAGGACTGAGTCAGGGCTGCAAACCTGCCTGCGAAGGCATATGGTAGGAGCCAGGGCTGTGGGGTCCCCCCATAACACAGCTTACTCCTCTGGCCTGGGGAAGCCCTGGTCCCCTCCTGCTTGCCCTCTTACCTGGGTGCCAGGAGGCACCTTCTCCTGGGGGACTGCAGCGCGCTTTGCTCTGTTGTTTGCCCCAAAGCATCTCGGATGAGGAAAGAGAGATTATTGCTCAGGTGTCAACACGTTTGCAGCTGCAAACGCAGAGAGACGGATGCTGGCAGGGCTGCCACCCCGCGCTGCCTGCGAGTGCTCGCTGAGGGGGGGCCGGGTGGGTGTCACAGTGCTGGAGCCTTCAGACAGAAATAGCTCCCTGCACAGCCCCATTTCCAGGGAGCCTGCAGGGCCAGGGAGCGGGAGGCAGCAGAGCACGGTGCTGGCACATGGAGCCTGCGGGGAGCTCGGCATTGGCTGCTCCGTCCCTGGAAGAGGCTCACTCTCACGGGGGGTTGATTGCTGCAGGAAAGAAGTCTGCAAATCATGTCTGCCTGCATGGAGCAGGGGCCTCTCTGGATTTGGTGCAAAACAGCGTGGGATTGGGCTATGGATGGGCCTTAATCTGCTGGTCCCGTGCCACCTGCGCTAGAGGGGACCGGCTGGCACAGGGGGTGTCCTGTCCTGGAGCCCAGCCTCGCCACGAGGGATGCCCCAAGGCAGGCACAGGATGCTCCTGGCTGGGCACCTCATGGCATCTCTGATGCCCATCTGGCTCCCTCGCCGCTCGACCTGGCCGTCCCCATCGCTGCTGTCCTCTGACCTGCCCCAAACCAGCTTTTCTCCCATCCTGGGTGGGTGCTGGCATGGTGGGGCTGGGCTGGGCAGTTCTGCTGCGCTGCGGCTCTAAGCTTCCCCGGCTGCCGGTGCCTCCCTGTCTCCCCCAGTGCCCAACACGAAGAGCTCTTTTAGCCGAGTAACCCCGCCGTGCCGGAGCCAAGCACATGTGAAAGGGCCTGTCTTAGAGCAGGAAAAGAGCCATAAAGGGCCTATTTATGTAGCTGGCTCCTTGCAATGTTTTCAGACACAGCCCTCGCATGTTTTCATAACAGCAACGCCTCCACCTCTCACCAGCTGCCAGCAGAGTCCTCTGCTCGTGTCTGCACGCCCGGGGCCCTCGGTGGCCGCGGTCGGTGCCGGGGCAGAGCCGGGCTCAGTGGGGCGGGCACAGGGCGCGGGCTTGCTGCCTGGCATAGGACTGGCATGCTGCGCGCCTGCCGCTTGGTGATGCTTCAGCTGCCCTCCCCGGTTAGCGAGCATCTGGGTAGTACGCAGGGCTGCAGCCAGCGTGGGGGCATGTGTGCTGGGACCAGAAGGAGGAGCCCCTCTCCCACCCTCCTGCTTGTCCCTGTTTGGAGTGCGTGCTGCATCTCTGGCTCCCATCCGCCCGTGAGCAACGCTTGCCCCGGGGGAGCGGTAAGCTCCAGCGATGGGCTGGCTGCTGGGGTTCTCGTTGGGATGCCAGCCCCAGCACGTGCCCCCGAGGTAGCCTGCAGGACCGTGCCTTGGCTGTCTCCCCTGAGCCCGTCTGCAAGGGTGGCACTGTGCCCACTCATGAACATGCTCGGACCCTTGGCATGGACAGGCTGCGTTGTCTGGCGGCCGTGCATCCCGGGAGGCAGACTTGCCAGCACCTCTGCCCGGGCCACCTCGCCACTGTGTTTCCTGTCACCTGGAATTCGCTGGCGGGCAGCGCCGAGCACAGGGCTGCATCTCATGCCCGGCTGGAGGAACAGCAGCTCCCAAGCTTTGCCCTGGGAATGCCCCTGCGGAAGAGCCAGCCTCTCCTCTGGCCATTGCTCCTGTGCTGCTCATCGGCCGTGCACAGGAGTTGATGTGAGCTGCCCCATCTGTGCCCAGCCCTGCCATCCGCCCTGTGTCAGGCACCATCCGGTGACAGCAAGGCAGCCCCTGCGGTGACAGCGCTGCAGTGATTGCAGTGTCACGCATGCCAGGCGGTGTGGGAGGCAGGTGAGCAGCAGAGGAGGGAGGAGGGAGATCTTTCCCGTTCAGCACCGATGCGCGGGAGGGAGGCAGGTCCTGGGTGCCTTGGCTTGCACGGTGCTGAGCGAGGCTCCTGCGGGTGCCCCAGCACCCTGTGGGGACCCCGTAATCGCTCGAGCGCTCTCCTGGCCACGGGGCAGTGACGGGCTCCTTGTCCCCTTTGGCGTGGTGTTGCAGAGCGGGTGCAGAGCTGTGGCCCCCGAGCACCCGGGGCTGGAGTGGGAACGGAAACGGGCAAAATTTCACTAAGTGCTGGGGGTGAGTTCCAGTCCCATCACCAGTCCCTCCTCCTGCGCCAGCCGAGCCTGAGATGGGACCCGAGTGTTGTGCTGTTACAAACCTGCCTGGAGCCTCCCACCCCCGTGCAGTGAGCCGTCTGCAGCACATACCGTGCACAGCTCTGCGTGCCCAGGGCCGGCTGCTCGCAGCCCATGTCCACATGTTTTCCATGGCAAGGAGACAAGTAACTTTTCATGAGTCCATTTACGAATTCCTTTTAAACAGGAAAGCTGACCCACTAGAGCTCATTAAATAACGTTAATGGTGCTGCCCAAATAAATATTAGAGCTGCCACCTGCACTGCCAGCCAACACTTGCTGCCTTCTGGCCTTCTCGGAGCAAAGGTTCTCAGTTTAATTCGACACACGTGCTTCTCTCCTGACACTGGTGACCTCTGCTACAGCAAAGGATGCTCACGCTGCAGTGACTGGGTTCCTACAACTTTATCCTGGTGCTGCAAAAGCAGGAGAGTGAGTCCAGCCGGCTCACAGGAGCCATGGGCTGCCAAGCTTGAAGATAACCGAAGAAACCAAAACAGTGTGCGGAGAGAAGGCGACTAATTCAGGCCATGCTTATTACTGAACTGATTAAACCTGAGCTCTAAAACTCTTTGCCTCTTCCTTCTGTCCTCTAGCCAGCAAGTAATGTATAACTTCATTAATCCATATCCAGGAGACACTGAAAGACATGGACAATTAATTATCATCTGTCCCGTTTAATTTCCCTGCCTGTCAGTGATGGCTTCCCAGCAGTTCACAGACAAGTCAGCGTTTCAAGACGTGAGCTGAGACTGAAGGCCAGCGCTCCTGCAGTGCAGCTCCCGCTCGTGTAGCTCTGTGACGGGACCCTTGTGCCCCCATTGCTCTTGGGGAACCTCTCAGCGGCATCTCCTGGTCCTTGCTGCCGCCAGGCTCGGGGGGCTTGGGCATGCCGTGCTGCCCCTGGACTGTGAGACCACCCCGAGCAGGCTCGAGGCTTTAGGGGCTTGACGACTGGAAGGACCCAAAGTGCTCCCACATACCAACGTGCGCCCCATCTTTCCCAGCAGCCTGGGAATGTCTCCGCATTTCTCCCCGGCCGCCCCGAGGCAGAGCTGTTCTGACACCTGTGAGATTTTGTCACGGTCTGGAGGGTTTAATAATTCTGCCAAATCCACACAAACACTCTAAATTACCTGGCTGAGGCAAATCTCCCGGGGGGGGCTGGCTGCTTGCTGGTGCCTTTGCCATGGGACCGGGCTACCTCAGCCAGCTGGGCCAGCGCCACGGTGGCATTTGGGTGCTCCGAGCAAGTGAGAGGTGTCGGGGTGCCCTGGAGGTGCAGGGTACAACAGGGTGAGATGAGTCACCCTGTCACCCGAATACCTGCTGTGGTGGAACCTCCTGAGAGCTGCTGCTGCCAGCAGGGAGCCCAGGGGTGCCTGCGGTCCAGCGCTGGGCGATGCAGCATCGCGCTGCTGGGCTCTGATCCCCCTCGGGGTGGCCAGGCCATGCACCCCAGGGCCTCAGAGCAGCCAGCAAAAGCTGCAAGACCTGGTGGAGAACTGGTAGCTGACAGTTAATAAAAATGAGTAAAACCAATTAAAAGGAAAATGACTGAGCTCCCACCTCCTGCGAGGCGGCTCAGATAAGGGGTGAGCCGCCTGAGCTGGCGGTGATGGGAATGGCCAGGCTGTCTCAGTCTGGTCCCCCAGCCTCGGCTGGCTGAAGGGGGTTCTGGGAGGGGTTTTGATAAACACCTCGAAATTTCTATACACAAATAAAAGGTTGCAAAAATAGCATGCAGATGGAGGCATTGCCATGGCTAATCTGAAGGCAAAAAGTGCTGACTGTGTGGTCCCTCTCTAGCCCAAGCATGAGACCGGGGCGGATGCAGAAGCGAGGGATGGTTTCAGACCCCGCTCTCTGGCTCCTCTCCTCCCCACGGCTCCAGTGCTGTCGCACTTTGCCTTCCTCAGACCTGTCCTTCCTGCTGGCAGTGCCGGCTCGGCCATGTCCCCCTCCGCGCTGCCCTGAGCGGGGACCAAAGGCCCGTGCGTGGGGCTGATGCTCCCGCAGCCCCGAGGACGGCAGCAGTGGGTCCCGCAGGGCCCTGCCCATATGGCGCTTGCCTCAGATCCTGGTTACTAATTGCTCTGCGGAAAGCATTTCTCACAAGTTTCTTTCATAAGAAATGGTAAGCACAGGCTTTGATTTAGCTCTCCTTTTCCTTTCTTCCTTTTTTTTTTCCCCCTTCCTACCCCGAATGAAGAAACCCTTTTGATCACGTCGGGTTCAGACTCTGTAACAAGCTTCTCTGTTTGTATTGTGGGGTTGTCAGCGTGATAACATGACAACGCGTCTCCTCATCGTCTCACACACAATGAATTATTTCTTCCACTCTTTCTTTGTACCATCTCTGGGATAAATTACTGCTTCCAGTATTAGCAGATGGGCTTGTCAACCAGTGAAGCATCCTTAAACTCTTAGATTATATGCTGCCCAGCACAGAGTGCCGGCCACTGCGGCTCAACCAGGGCTGCAGTAAAGTGTTTGTGTGGGGAATTGTCAGGCTGGCTTGAAAGCAAATTGCTTTGCCAATTTATTTTCTTTCCTGTGTATGAACATATTTTTCTTAAAGGGATGTTGTCACATTAAATATGGAACTGCCAACTGCAGACATTAAAAAATCATGGGTCGTCCCATTTTCCTTCCTCCCACTCTAAATTCTAAGAAAACAATAAATTCGGGGTTCTTTTTACTTGACATCTGCCTTTCAGCTAGAGATGCTTTTTCAAGCTCTTCCCGGCAGTCGGGAGGTTTGGGAACTTCAGAGTCATGACACGTGCTGCAGATCTGGGGCAGATCGTGCCCCAGATCGTGCTGATCCAGGGCGGATCGGCGGAGGGGCAGCCCCTTCTGCTGCGTTTTCAATGAGGTCAGGTCTTTCTCTCTTGGTCCCTTCTCACCAAAGTTCAGGGCTTGGTAGCCAGCGGTCAGAGGGCAGACCTGAGAGCAGTCCCAGTGATGAAGCACTCTCAATGAGGTCAGGTCTTTCTCTCTTGGTCCCTTCTCACCAAAGTTCAGGGCTTGGTAGCCAGCGAGTCCCAGTGACGAAGCACTCGGGGAGCCTTTCGTTCCCACTGAAGCTGATGGGACTAAACTGTGTGCTGGTAAGGAAATTTTCCCCAAATTTGTCCTTGAACACATATTCATCATCTTCAAGCCCAATCCTGCTGCCTGGACCCCATGTCACATCTGCTGTGACTGATGCAGAAAACCCTACTCCAGCCTTTACCTTTCCAAGCACTTTTTAGGGGCATTAATGAAAGTAGCTTTGTTATATTTTGACAAAGTTTCATTTTTAAAGTGTGTTTTTATACAGCAAACATATTGCTTAACTGGGGAAGTAAATCAGGCATTTGTCAGGACTGAACAACCTTATGGTAATTCCTATAACATATATCTGAGAGATCTGTTTGAAAACAGGTTTCATTTTTGGCAAGGTGCTTTTCCTTCTCTCTGCTGTGCTGAATCCCCTTGTCAACAGCTGCCGGTGGTGGGTTACACCCAGCTCAAGGGCAGCCCCAGCTGGGCTGAGTTTGGGAGGGGTATAAGAAGGGGAGGGGAGCAGGCCTGGAAGGTTTGGGTGGGGGTGTCCTGCCTAGCATCCCTCCTCCTGCACCCTGGCATCCCTGGACAGGGCTTGCTTTGCCCTCTGCCAGCCTGGCCCCCCTGTGATGCTCTGGTAGGTCCTGATGTGTTGCTTTGTTTGGGGGGGGATCCTGGCTTAGGAAGAAATTGCTTTGGTGGTGTTTGGTGCAGCTCCCTCTTGAGTTTACGCTCTTCTGAGGGTGATCCTGAGATGTACGGAGAGCTTCTGTTGAGACATGGGTGTTTCAATCCTGGTGGTTAAAATACATGCAATGTGGAAGTTTCAGAAGGCAGAAGTAATGCAGTCTCTTGCCAGTCTTAACTTTTTAATGAAAATAGCTTTCAAAGCTATGCTTTAATGGCAGGCTCATGGGTCAGCAGGGCTCAGCTTATTTACTGCCTCCCCCCCAACCGCTGAGATCCACTGCGTGGGCTCCAGAGCCTCCTCCAGGAGATTGGGTGTTTGATAACTTTTATTTAATAAAGCACTGGGCTTGTTTTGATGGACTGATCCAAAGCACTACATGGGTTTAAACAGATTGTATTGCAAATATCTTTATTTGATACCCCTTCAATGACTGGATTTCAAATGTCACTTGCTTAGCGCTATGAAATATTTAATTTAGGTTGTAATACAGTAGCCTGCAAGAGCTCCAACTTAAATTGGAGGTCTCCTGTGTTAGCCAGCAGCTATCTGCAAACACACTTTAGAGCCAGTTTCTGCCCTGAAAAGCTCCTGACCCAGATGCGGGGGTGAAGGGAGCCAGGAGGGAAGACCCTGCCTGCCTTTGCTGCGGGTCCGTGCTGGGACCCCGGCCCGTCACTGTAAGTTGTCGTGGTGGGCGACCCCTACCTCTGCCCTCCTGGGGCACACATGGGTGGGGGAACATGACTGCCACTGCCGCCACCTCGATGCTTGTGGCTGTGTGCCTCTGGTGGTGGCTGCTGCTGGCCCAGCCTTCGGTGCCCACAGTGGGGGTGGTGGCTCACCAGGAGCTGGCAGCCCCTCGCCTGGTAGTGGGTGCTGAGGTTAGGACCACACTGTGTAGCAGTGGCAGAGCTGCCTCGGGCATGGTGCATGGGCTGGGCATGCAGAGCTGGAGCCTGGTGGGTGCTGGAGCCTGGTGGGTGCTGGGCTGTGGCCACATCCTGCCCGGGCGGGCTGGCTGGGATGCTGGCTCCGGGGAAGGATCTTTTCTCACCTGGGACCAAAAGCTTTGAGCAGTGGTTGCCTGGTGAGGCCTCTAAGCTTTGCTTTCTCTCCTTATGTGGCTCTAGCACAAACCCAGCCGTAAGGAAATTTAGTTTGGCTCCACAGAGGGAGCAGCACTGGCTGGTGCTCTCTGAATTGGGCCTTTTAATGTTTAATGTGATAATCTCGTTCTGAGTTCTGCACATGTGATAAGTCATCTTCTCCAGGAACTTGCTTGTGGCAGCTTCAGCGAGAGGGGCATGAGGTGCTGCCGGGGCTTGGACCCTTCCCTGTGGCATAATGTGTTTCTCTGTATTTTATTTTTCAAGATAAAATAGCTGCAGCAAGCTCAGTGAGGAGACCAGTGAGGGTCAGGATCAGGGCAGGGGTTACTTTGAGCAGCACCCGAGGGACAGTGCATTTGGGGAACTCCAGTCCCAGCAAAGCTGCACCACGTGTGGCATCACCTTGTTGTTTATGGGTCTGTGCAAGTTGCCATGAGGGTTGGGGCTCCATTGGGGTGATGGGAGCCAGCCCTGTGCCCAGAGGAGACGTTGCCATCTCACAAGTGGTGTCTGGATTTGATTTCAGGGGGATTTGAAAAAACCCTGTTTGTAGCAAGTAGGAAGAGCCAGCGAGGAACAGCTCGGCCAAGACTTGCCCCGTGGCTGCATCAGGTTGCACTCCTTGGGTCTATTTTAAGAGGCAAGCGGCGCAGAGGTGGGGGAACAGCCAGAGCTGTCATCTGCCAGATCCCTTTGGCTGGGCAGTGCTTCTCCGGCAGCCGCTCATGATTAACGGTGTGCCAGGGTGACATCCCTGCTTTCTCCCCCAATGCTCGACTAAGCTGCCTGTTTTATTCCTCTCCTGCCGTGACGCTTCAGATTCCCACCTTGCCGGCTCCTTCCTGCCCGGATGATGCCCACGGGCAGCCAGCTCAGCCCTGGTGCTCTGCCTACCTGCATCCTCCAGGAGCTTTGTGCCCTCCTTGAATTTTGGCATCGTGCGAGGCTTGGTGGGGTGGGGAAGAGGGCTTGGTGCCAGGCAGCTGCACCAAGGGCGGGCACAGCCTCAGCTCACCGTGGGTTTGTAGTAGGTGGCTCTCCCCTAATCTTTGTGCTGATCACAAGAAACCTGAAGGATTTTGTGATCTTGCAAGCCCCGTGCCAGGCGTCCCTCAGCTGGCAGCATGCGGAGCAGCCAGGGAGAACAGCAGCCGGTTTGGATGATGAATCGCTGGTGCCTCAATTTTTCCTCTCCCGCTGCTCCCTTACGCTGTGCTAACATTTACAGCTGAACCCCCGGGGACAAAATGTCAGACTCCCTGCCTGTGTTTGCTTTACTTTTTTTTTTTCCTGCTGGTGTGAGATTGGGTGGGTCACTGCCGGGGGCTGCTGGGACCCCACCGAGCCTACCCCGGGGGAGGAACGCTGTGCTGTGTTTGCTTTACTTTTTCCTGCTGGTGTGAGATTGGGTGGGTCACTGCCGGGGGCTGCTGGGACCCACCGAGCCTAACCCCGGGGGAGGAACGGGACCTGGCTGTGGCAAGTGCCCAGGACAGCGTGC
>NW_008794172.1:666737-673228 GCF_000699145.1 Aptenodytes forsteri | reverse complement strand
TTTTTTTTTTCCTGCTGGTGTGAGATTGGGTGGGTCACTGCCGGGGGCTGCTGGGACCCCACCGAGCCTACCCCGGGGGAGGAACGGGACCTGGCTGTGGCAAGTGCCCAGGACAGTGTGCTTGTCAGTCCCAGCACCATCTCATTTATCATTCTAAAAAGACACAGCCCATGTGCCCTGCCTGCCCTGCCACCACCATGTTTTATCTCTCGTAACCCCACGCTCTGCCTGGTTGGTCCCTCCTGAAGCTGATAAATCCACTTGTTACCAATGTGGTGTTAGAAGCTGAGGGATTGCAGGACCCTGGGATGGGAGCTGAGAGCCAGTTCCCAGGTTTTGGTTACTGGGACAGATGGGTATGTTTTCTGCACCACTGCAGAAAAGCAGCGTTGTTCCCTCCACAGCATCTCCTTCAGTTCAGGTTTTAGCTGTTCTCACTGTTTGGGAGCAGGGCTGAGATCTGCTGATTCAGGGGACACACAGCCCTGCAGTGTTAATGATCTCTGGTGTGCAAACAAGAGGACAGGCACAGCAGTGCTGGCATGCCCGTGCAATGCCCTCTGTGTGCCTGGGATGTTGCAGGATGTCCTGTTGCCCTTCAGTGTGTGGGAGTGGGGCTGAGGGGGACATCTGAGGGTAAGAGCCAGCCTGGGTGTTTGGGGGGCTCAGACCTGAGGTCTGAGGATGGTCTGAGCCCCCTGCATGTCCCCATGCCGGGAGCCACCATGCAGCCCTGAGCTCTTTGGGAGGGCTGGCTCACACTAATCCTTGCTCTGACAACGGATGGTTTATGCACCGATCCCAAAATGTGATTCGCTGTGGCATTAGTGGAGCATGTGTTGGGGTGGGGGGGGGAGAAGGGGGCTGGTTTGATGCCATGTTATGAAATGCTGAAAGTGATGTGGGCATGGCCAGGGCCCTCTGAAATCTGTGGTCTGTCCTCATCTGCTCAGCTCTTAGTCTGGGACATAAGAGCATCTCCTGATGCCATAGCTGGTCTCCTGGGCCACCTTCATCCCAGGGGGCAGAGCACCCATGTGCTTGCTGCAGCCGAGGCCAGTTGCCTTTGCATCCCTTTACCAGCGGCCAGTGCCTCTTTATGAAGCTGCATTGGGAATTTTCTGGGTCTGACCTTAGAGGCGGCCCGGGAAGCTCCCCCATCTCCCCATTCACCAACAGAGCTGATGTCGGGTGCGTTTGCCTGCTCTTGACTCAAGGTAGTTCCTCCAGTGCAGCCTCCTGCCAGCTGGCGCCTGCTCCCCTGTGTGACGCTCAGGGCTTTTTGGAAACTTGCTGAGCTGCAGACACCCAGCTCGTACTCACCCCGGCTCTCGACTGGAGGCTGCTGATGAGGGCTGATTTAGTGGTGATCGAACCACATCTGAAGTACTCCTTGAAATACGAGACAAGTGTTGGAAACTCTCTGGGCGTAGGGGCGTCTGCTGTGCTCTGACGGCTGCGGCACACGGGCAGGAGCCGGCTTGGTGGCTGCGAGAGGGCAGGGCTTGGTGCTCCCTTTGCTGGCGACCAGGTAAGAGCCTCCCCGCGCTGGGCTGGGGGCACCAGGCGCTGCCTCTTCCGTGTCACTTTGTCCTGAACCCAGCTGGATGGGTCAGCTGGAAATCGCCTGTGCTAGCGGTGAGGGGTCTACACAAAGGCAGGATGGTGCAGCTGCCTCCCCCCAGCTGGGCCCCTCTGCACCCCGGGGTTCTGGGGCTCCCTGGGGGCTCTAGAGAGGGTGGCTGGGGGTGCCTGGTGCAAATACCCGCCTGGCCTCTGTGTGCGGCAGTGATAGGATCACGGAGCTGCTCCACGACTCGAACTGCCCTTCTGCTGAGATTTACACCTCCAAGCGTGGTATAACTATTAGCTAATTTGCACATTCAAGCCAGTTTTAATGGGGACATGCTATCAGCTCTAATGGCAAATTTCAGTAGAAAAGAGTAAACTGAGCCAGCAATGAGATGCAGTGATTTCAGTCGCGCTCGGGTAAGGGTTTGTGGTATTTTCTGGTTTTCCTGTGCATCTTTGCAAATGCAAACAGGGCCACTGCAAGCAAGATCATTGCTTGGGGGGTTTAAGTGAGTTTTGCGACAGCTGTTGGTGCTGACTTTTATACTAATACTTCTACTTCCATTGCTTTTATTTACTATTATGTGCACTCAACCAGAGGTAAGGAAAGCAGATTCAGTGTTATGGAATCATGTGAACTCAAATCAGATTTTTATTTTAGATTTCTTGCTCTCTTAAAGTTCATCCAAACTTTAGGTTAAGGTGGTAGTTTCCCTGGTTCCGCATTGCTGAATGGGACAGATCTTCAGATTATCAATTTTGATGCTGCTTCAGCTCTGTAGCAAAGGTGGTTTTACTTGGCTGGAGGTTCTGGCCCCATGTGTTGGGTCCGTTGTGTTCAGGCCCAATAAAACACCCATGGGACACAAATTGATGCCGATGGCAGGAGGGAGCCTGGGGGTCCTTGTTGTGGTGCAACTGGGAGAACGTCCCTGGGCAGATGCTTGGGCTGCATCAGCATGGAAACCCCTGGCTGGGCTGCGTTTAACTGTGCTCTGGGATGGCCTTGCTGGGTCTGTCCTCGGGTTATCTGGAGTATCAGAATTGAGGCAAAGGACCCAGCGTGTATCAGCACCCACGCTCTCATCAGGATTTCGTAGTTTGGCCAGAACCCTACTGTCCTGGTGACTTAGCTCATGCCTAGCCAGCTGCTTTTCTGGGTGCAAGCCTATTCCCTCTGCTAAAAAGCAGCTATGTGGAGATTTTGGGGGGCCCCAGCATGGAGGGTGGGTGGCTGAAAGATCTCTGCCACATGCCCAGAGCTCCAGCTCCTCCTTTGCAGTCTGAGAGTGTGTAAATGTGTCAGCACGCTGCAGATGTCTGCTGGCATTGCCCTCACTAATCCCCCTCGCTCCTCCCTGCCGGCATCGGGGGCTGCTGTTGCCTGCAAGCTCCTGGCAGAGCTGCCCAGCAGAAGGTGGCCAACTGTGGCACAGGGCACCGTTTGGTCCACCTGCCCAGCCCAGGGGCTCACCAAGACTTGACCCTCCCCGGCTGCAGAGGTGAGGGATGCTGTGTCCCTGCGCTCGCGTGGTGCGTGGGCAGCTGCAGGCGCGTGTCAGCACGGAGCTGTTCTCTCTTCAGCCTGCGTGGGAAGCTGTAGTTTCTGAAGAGTTGGGTTCATGTTTAGGAGCCAAAGTAAAGGATGTCCCAGCATGGGGCGGCTTCAAAAACTCGTCCACTGACTGCACAGAGCAGCCACAGGGATGTCCCCTGCGGAGGGGACCACAGGGCAGGGCAAGCCCAGCTCCCACAAAGGGAGCCTGGAGGCACCAGTGTCTTGGGAAATGGGGTCTCACTGCCATGTGCATGCCAAGGACAGGGCAAGGCCAGGCCCTGAGTGCTCAGGCGACCAGTCAGGGTTCTCCAGGGGCTGAAATTAATTTGGGTGGTGGCATCAGCTGAATGGTTACCCTGGAGCCCAGGGATGCAGTGTCCCTGGGGCCAGTGCCAGCTTTGGGACAGAGTCCTGGTGCCCGGGCCCCCAGTGCAAATGCATCTGGCCTGGCCCCTGGGAGGAGAAGTCACTGTTGGTGGGGAAGTGTGGTCCATGGGGGGCTGAACTGGGGTGGTCAGGGAAGGGAGCGGCAGCTACAGAGGTCCTGGAGCAGATGAAGTGGTGTGTCCTCACCTGGCAGAGCCTTGCTCTGCCACTTCCCTTCCACCTGAACGGATGCTCTCTGGAAAGGAGCTGACTTCTGCTGTCATGCACCCTCTATAAACCACAGTGTTTCTTATTTCAGATATTTAATGCCTAGATTTTAAATTCTCTCTAACATTTGTCAGCACTTTACAGCCTTTTGTAACATGTTTATGGTGTTATTAAAAAAAAGAGAGGGAGACACCTGAGGTTATGGGCTACTGTACAAGAGTATAAAACTGACCTTAAAATTATGAACTTGCTGTGCAGACCCGCCTGCCCGACAGCCTGCTGTGCTGCTCGGGCTGGGGAGACCAAGTCTGACTGCTGGGATTGACGGGATGGGGGGATGGCAATCCCAGAATCAATTTGTTGTTCTAAGTGACTGCGAACAATAAGAGCAGTGAGGACTAGGGGGGAAAAGCTCCCTTGGACTTGGAGGTTGGAGTGCTGCAGTCCTGGGCTGGGGCTCTGTGTGTGTCTGCAGGGTGTCCGGGGCTTGGGGACCAGGGCTGAGGACAGTGGGGGACGGGATGGGGGCTTGCTGTGCTGGGTGGGCAGTGTGTCCTGGAAATGCTGCGCAGTGGGAGGACAGGCACTTTGACACAGTGCTTGCTGCTGCGGTGACACCCAAGCTGCTCTGACCTTCTTTTATTTCAGAGAGATTTGGACATCTGTCAGGGAGATTTTTGTACCCGGCAGGAGCCTTTGGCCCTGCGGGGCCGGCGCAGCCCTCGGTGGCTCCGAGCAAAGGGCAGCAAAAGTGCAAATAGCTGGGGGGGCATCGTGGGCCTGGGGAGGTGTTGATGCTGATCAGCCAGGTGAAATCTGGGCAGAGGTGGGTGAGTGGCAGTTCAGCCCCCCCATCCCAGTGGAGCCCTGTGCCCCTTGGGAAGACCACCCAAAAGAGGAGGTTGCTCATGGTGCTCTATGGAGAAGACAAAGGCTTGGCTTCATTGACCCTGGGGTGGGATAGGGCAGTGGAGCTGGGATGCAGTGACCCTGTGCCTGGTGCTGGGTTTGGCTCAGGGCCCCTGAGTCACCTTGGGGGGGGTGTCACTTAACCTTCATCTTGCCTCAGTTTCCCCTCCTTCCCTTGCGTGGGCACCATGAGTACAACCACCACGTTAGAGACGGTGTGAAGGCTGTGCTGGCCATGGAGAGGACTTCTTAGGGACCTCAGCCGAGGTAGGGGGCCCATATTGAGGTGCTGGGTGCCAAATAGCCGCCCCCCCAAAGATCCTCAGTGCTTCGCTGAAAAGGTGAAATCTGCCCCAAAGTAGCTGTCAGTCAAGGGGACACAGGTCCTCACATGTGCAGTGACCTGTCCCAGCCATGAATCACCAAATTTATGGTCCTGACACCTGAGAAGCAGAACAGGCACAGCAGAAACTAAGTGAATGAGACAAGCGTGCGTGCAATTAGGACAGACCTTTTGAACACTGCAACAAGAGCTGGGACAGGGAGCTGCTGTCTAATCAAAGCAATAGCAGTTTCTTTTTTTTTAAGACAAGGGAGACTTGGGATACTTTGTCCACATAATGTTCCAATTTTAGCTCTGCATCCCAGGATGTAATTGCATTAAAAATACCCGGGGAGGGGGAGGATGCCAAGGGCACCCAGGGACCTGCCTCCACTGGCGTGTCCCCACCGGCGCTCCACATGTCCCGCTGCGTCCCTGAGGCCCCATTTCACATTCCCGATGCTGATGCCTCCCAGATCTGCTTTCCGGCTGCTCCGCTAATGGTTATTCTGGTAAAGGCCCTCTCCGCAGGGTCCCGTGGGGCTCCCTGCCCATCCAAGTGCGATCAGGCATCGATCACTGCGAGTTTGGGGGAATGACCACAAATGACGTGGTTTGGTTGGACGGGGCAGCTCTGCTGCTGAGATCTTTGCTCTCAGTGTGGGGCAGCTCCCTCCTGCTGCTGTGCCAGCCCTGAATGTGCCAAGTCCAGGAGGTTTCATGTGAAAGTCAGCTGTTTTTTTTGTAAATAAAATTTAGGGGTTTTTTTGAGCCTTTCAGGGCTGGGTCATGCTTTTTTTTTTTTCACTTGTGTCAAGCACAAGGGCTGTATGCTTTCTTTTGTTGTAATTGAAAGGTGAAGCTGGAGCTTCAGGAAAAATCCTGAGGTCTCTAGAGAGAGTCCAGGGTTAATAGGTACTGGAGGGCTGCGTGTGAACTTCAGGCTCCTAAATTCTTCTGCCAAAAAGTAGATTTACTTATTTTTAATGTAAAGCTCCTTTTAGTTATGCTGCTTAGTATTTTAACTGGTGAAGCAGGAGTTTAAGGATCTTATTGCTAATGTTTTTGGCTAGTCATGGAGTAATTTAGGCTGGAAGGGACTGTTGGTGGTTGGTCTAACCTTCTGCCTGATGCACAGCGGCTTCAACCTGCACATTGCTCAGGTCCTGATCCATCCCCACATACAGACACCCTCCCTGAGCAAAAATGTTGGTAATTCCTTCAGGAGATGGTGGCAAGCACTACAGTGGGCACGGGGTGATGGCATCCCCTGGGGTGACACGAGGCTGGCTCTGCTTCCATGCTGAGCAGGGTTGGGGGGCAGCCTGGGTCGCCCTCCATCCCTGCAGGTCCTGGCTTTCGCCTCCAGCTCAATTAACAGCTCATGGAAAAACCTCCCGTTACTTTTTGCTAAATATAACTATTGAGGGAGATGCTCGTTGTCACCTCCAGGGAGCTGGAAAGAGCAAGATGGGTCTGGCGCCTTGAAAATGCCAAAACCCGCTGAGGACCGGGGAGTTCGCCGCACGGGTGGGT
>NW_008794172.1:657659-666364 GCF_000699145.1 Aptenodytes forsteri | reverse complement strand
GTGGGCAGCCCCCACCGAACCCCCCCACGCCGGGCTCCCGGGGCTGCCCGGGCTCGCTGCTGAGGAACTGGGGGCGCTTCTTGGGGTGCTCAAGTTGCAATGGGTCATCTTTGGGGAGAAATTACTGGACTTGTCCTGGAGAGGAGCCTGCGGGAGCTCGGCCTGTCACCTGCTGCAGCAAACACGGGCAGGGAGGACTGAGCTCGCAGTGGGTGCAGGATGGGGAAACACGAGCCGTGTCCGAGGGGATTCACGGAGCCTCCCACCATCAGGAGCGGCGGGCTGGGGCTGCTGGCTGAGGTTTTCCAGGATGGTGCCACACCAAGTCATGCAGGGACAGCCGTAGTGGTTTAGGCTGCCCGTTGCATAAACCAAAGCCTCTGGTCTGGTCCCTAATGCCCGAGGTGTGCACAGATGAACCCCTGAGCAGTGTCTGCGCAGCCTTTCCTGAGGATGTCAGGGGCATCTCTGCAGTGCACCTTTGGGGTCTATCTGGCCACCCACAGACACCCCAGTCCCCTGCTCTTGGCCCCTCGGAGTGTCTTGGTGCAGTGTGTGTGTATTTGTAGCCAGCAGCTGCCAGCTCCAAGGTGGTAACTGGATCGCAGGGCTTGGGTGACCTTTGTGCCTCTCCGAGGCTCAGTTCTGGATGTCCCACCAGCTCCCAGTTTGGGGTCGGGTAGTGGGGACAGTGTGTCTGTGAGGTGAAGGTGTTGTGGTTTAACCCCAGTCAGCAACTACGCGCCACACAGCTGCTTGCTCACACCCACCCCTGATGGGATGGGGGAGAGAATTGGAAGAGCAAAAGTAAGAAAACTCATGGGTTGAGATAAGAACAGTTTAATACTTGAAATAAAATAATAATGAAAAAAAATTGTAATGGAAAGTAAAATGACAAGAGAGGAACAAAACCGGGGGGAGGAAGGTGATGCAACTGCCCACCAACTGATGCCCAGCCAGGTCCTGAGCAGCAATCGCTGCCCCCTGGCCAACTCCCCCCAGTTTATGTACTGAGCATGATGTCGTATGGTATGGAATATCCCTTTGACCAGTTTGGGTCAGCTGTCCTGGCTGTGCCCCCTCCCAGCTTCTTGTGCACCTCCCCACTGGCAGTGTATGGGAAGCTGAAAAGTCCTTGGCTTAGGATAAACACTGCTCTGGCAGAGTATGGGAAGATGAAAAGTCCTCGATTTAGTATAAACACTGCTCAGCAACAACTAAAACATCGGTGTGTTATCAACATTATTCTCATGCTAAATCCAAAACACAGCACTGTACCAGCTACCAGGAAGAAAATTAACTCTATCCCAGCCGAAACCAGGACAGAAGGCCACAGGAGGGCCGGCTGATCCTAATCCTTCCACGGGCAGCTCTTCCACGTGGTGTCCCTGTGCGGGTCTGGGACTCGAGCTCCTGATGAGAGCTGGTCCCACAGAGCCCTCCGTTTAGGACAGGCACCTGCTTAATGTGGGCGAGAAAGTGCTCGTGGCTCGAGGTGCTAGTGCCAGTGTCTTCCTCCTGCTGCGGTGGGGATGGGCTGCAGGACACCAGAGCCGCACACGAGTCCTTCTGGTTGAATTTTTTGCCTGCAGACAGTTGGTTACCATCCCAGCTCTGCCTTGGGCCAACGTACGGTGCTGTCCAGGAGTGAACAGAAAGACTTTAACTGACATGAGGAGTGTTGTCTGGTGCTAGAATCTTGGAAGAAGTGGGTTATTCCCTGCTCCGGCACTAACCTCCTAGGAATGCTGCTGCTCATGTCTTCTTGCCTAATGCAACTCCTTGCAGAGACGCAAATGCTGTTGCTCTTGCTTGGGGAGTCCCCCCAGATCCAGGCAGCCTGGGCACCCCACAGGCGTGGGACCTGTGCTGGGTTTTCCTGCCTCACCTGGCCCCCTGTTCTGGTCCCTCTGTCCTCACAGCGGGTCTGTCCTTCCTCCCGCAGGCATGAAGCGACCCCTGAGCCCATCCCACAACCCCGAGAATGGGGTGCGGCTGGTGGAGGCGGCCAGCTGCCCGCCGAGCCAGCCTGAGCAGCGCATGAAGCGGGAGAAGAAGCACCAGTCGTTCACGCTCTGCGAGGTCTGCAACATCCAGCTCAACTCGGCCGCGCAGGCGCAGATCCACTACAACGGCAAGTCCCACCAGAAGCGCCTCAAGCAGCTCAACAAGGGGAAGATGCCGGCAGCCCAAGGTAGGAGCCCATCCATCAGGCTGAGGTTGCCCAAAGGCTGCCCTTGCTCTGGGACAGCTGCTCCGCTGGGCTTGGTGCGCTGGATTCGTGGGATGCTTGGGAACGCTGTGTTGTGTCCTCAGCGTCTGTCCCTTGCTGGTCTGCCTGAACTCCGGGAGCTTCCCCACCCCACTGTCACTGCCGGTCCTCAAGTGGTTTTGGGGCCTGAGAGCCCACGGTGCTGCGCTGGATGGATGGACACGTGTGGGTCCTGTCAATGTGCAAGTGCAGTTGCTGGTACTCTGTCTTCATGAACATCTTCTTGGGTTTCCGTAGATGACTTTTGCAGATGGGATGAGCGCATCCAAGGGTGGAGTGGCTGTTGGCTTCTGGGTTACTGGCTACCTACTTTCCAGGTGCCATCTTGACCCCGTCCCACCAGCCTCCTGCCGTGCACGTCTTCTGTAACTGTGCTGAGTTTGGCTGCTGTTGACTCAAAATGCTGCTTAGATTTTGGTGCTGAGGGTTAAGGGTGGACCACTCAAAAGCTCTCAAGCGACATTTTCAAATATGGTTGGAGGTTTTGTTGGAAACTATGATCTTCTGAACCTTCACCTACGTTTTTCTGTTGGGGTGCTCTGCACTGGCAACCCCCGTTAACCTGCTGTTCCCTGTGCTCAGATACTCTGGCAGTATGTAGCTGCCTTGGATCCCACTGGCCCTTTGACATGTAACATCTTTGGCAAATTGTCCTGTTGTGCTGGCTTGTGGTGGGGGATTGTGCTTCTTTCTTGCTGCCCAGGGAGGGCTCCTGTGGTGTGTTTGCACAGGGGAGGTCACTGGCCTGAGTCCCTTGTCCAAGGGCAGCTGCTACCTGCCATTAGCTCACTGGGGTCCCAGCGAGTGCTGGGATATCGCCTGCTGCGACGCCAACGCTTGATGGGCGCTACAACAAACCAGACAAGCTGAGCCATCTGGGGTCGATGTGTCTAACAGGGTCGATCTGTTCCAGTGAGAAGGAAAGCACCAGCATTGCAACAAGGGCAGGTTTTGTTTTCCATTTAGAGACTGTTTTTCACAAAAGCCACTTAGCAGAAGTGGCAGCCAAGACAGCTCCGTGCTTGCCCTTGACAGGATGTTTTAAGGTCCGTGGTTTTGTTTCACCAAGTGTTTAGGTGATGGGCTGAATGCATGGGACCTCGGGCACTGCAGTATTAGGAGGTAAAGGTGTCTTTTGTGGGATGCCCCTAATCACCTGTATCTGAACTCCCAGGGGTGACATGCTCAGCGGCCTGTTTTACTTGCTGGTCATCCATGCAATGTGATGCTGGGGACATAGTGGTCCAAGGCTGCTGTGAGTTGGGGATGGTTTCTCTTTTTGGATGGTGGAGCTCCTGTTCGTTGTCTAATTATTATGGAACACCTCTGTTGTGTTACAGCTGGCAAGAGAGCAGCCCAGCGTTGTCCCTCCAGGCAGGCTCAACATCCACTCGATGTTGTTAGCAACTCCATGAGGTGCAGAGCTGCATATTAACGACTTGTCAGGCTGCAGCACAAGGAAGGAGTACATTCTCTGGTGGCTGGACAAAGCCTCCGCTAAAGAGCAACGAGGTGATCCCTGTCACGCTAAGCCTGACTAACCAAGTCTCTGGCTTCCTGCCTGTTTTTTCCCCGAATGTCACCCTGGTGAGGGTAGTCTTCTCTAAGCCCCTCTTGTTAATTCTCTGGGGGCACTTTCTAAGCGTACGAGAAGGGCTGGCGCTTACCCCTGGGGGCTCTGTGGGTGGGTGGGTAGTCCTGGCCCCTCGCCCGTCAGCCGTGGCAGGGATGCTGGCACACGGCAGGTGCTGCGCTGCCGGGCAGGAGCTCGTGCGAGGGCAAAAGGACTGGTTTGCCCGCTCTGCAGTCTGTTGGCATTTACCTGACCTGGGCCTGTACAGCTGACTGCTGCAGAGTTTCTCCTGCATAAAAGTAGGGAAATGTGCCCACAAATGTCACCCTGCAACAATGATTGACGTGCTATTAAGCAGCAAACCAAGGGAATTTGTTCTTCCTGGGGCTGGTGCAGACACCTGTGCCCAGGGCAGTGCCCAGAGCCCGGTGTCCCCAGCCTGGGGCTGGGGCCAGCGCTTCCCCCCTGGCACCCTGCTGCTGTTCGAGGAGGGTGTCGCTGGCTGCTCCGTGGGGAGCAGCGGTCATGGGGGGTCTGGGTGCAGCCCTCTTCAAGCTACAGGGAGCGTCCGACTCGGTAACTGCCCTCCTTTCCTTACAGACTAATTACAAGTTGGATTAATGAGCTGAGGTCTCCGAAGCACTTTGTAGCTAATTGATGCCTTTATCTGGTGTGAGTGTGACGAGAAGTTGAGGGGATGGGGAAAAGGCAGGAATGTGCTGGAATCCTGTAAAACGGTGTGTTCGGTGCCGGCCCCTTGCTCCCAGGCACCCTGCGCCCCAGCTGGCCTTCTGTGGCCCACGGCGTGCTGTCCCCCAAGGAGCTGCTCTGCTGAAGAGCAGTAAGGGGTTGGAGTCCAGTCCCAGTTTTGTCAGGAAATGTTTGTTTAATAACATCTGAAGGGTTGGCAAACAAACCTGCAATGCTTTTGCAAACAGCAAAGCAGCAGTGGGTTGCAGGGTGGTAAAACCTGCTGTGTCCGGCGGCCCCCCCAGCCCTCTTTAGTCGGAAGGGTGATCACAGCAGTGTCCCATGTGTGCACAACGTGCGATGCTCTTCGGGCATCAGGGTGGCTGTGCTCAGTGCCTTCACTGCTGTACTCATTGGTGGCTTTTAGCACATCTGTGTTTGGGAGAGTCCTGGGTATGAACTCCAGCACTTTCCATCCTGCTGAACACCAAATTTCCTCAAAGGCAGAAAAGTGCTGACGGGACCTGGCTTACAGCCGGGTCAGGAGGATGCTCATACCCAGCAAACTAAGAGGGTGGGTAGCTGGGTGCTGTGGTTGGTGCCAGGGCCCTGGCTGCGGTGCCCTGGCCTTGGCAGACCCCTGGGGAGCGGCCTGTATAAATACCTGCTCTTGCTAAAGACCGGGCAGGCTGGAGCCATAAATTCCTAGCATGGCAATGGTCATCTGTATGCCAAATCCTGCCCTCCCTGGTGGTGGTTTTGCTTGAGCAAGGTCTGGGATATGCAAAGGAGCTAGTCTGTTTATCATCGTTTACTGACAGATGGAAATATCGCCTGCTATTTTAATGGGAGCAGGGCTCATAAATTCCAGCCTGCAGCTTCCAGATTCTCCCCCTGGACCCGGTTGTGGCTCAATGGGAGACTGTCCAGGGATGTATTTCCTACCAAGCCAAAGAATCTCAGAGCATGCAAGTATGCTCTTTGTACTTCTGCATCATCCCTGACCTCCGCCAGCATCCAGGGCTCCAGCAGGCAGTCACAGCCCTCAGGGCTTTGCTGTGCTGTCAGCCTTGCACACACACACTTTGCTCTGGCATTTAAGCTGAAGTTGGCTTCTGCTTGCGCAGGGCTGCGATTTGCTTATGTGGGGAAATTGCAGGCGGCATCTGCTCACCTCACCTCCCCATCCCTCCTGCCCCCCCAGCGGCAGTGGAGAAGTGGCACCCGTGCAGGACGCTGCTCCCGCCGCAGCCTGCTCCACGCATCCAGAGCCGACCTTCTCCCCCACACTTTTGTTCAAAAATGTAATTTCCAGCTTTGTCACTGGGAACCTTTCCCAGCCTCCTGAGGCATGAGCACGGGAGGGCACGTGGCCACGAATGACAAATTAGGGCTGGAAACCGGCTGATGCGATGCCCGTGTCCCCTTCATGCCGGTCACCGAGCGTGCTGCTGGCACTGCGGGTGCCCAGTGCCACCTGGCCCTGCGTCTGCTGTGCTGGGAGAGGGGCTGACTTCCCCCCTCCCCACCCCCAAACCCAACCATCCACCGCTGTCGAGAAGAGGGGACCAGCCCTTTCTGCCTTGCCCAAGTGAGCTAAGGACAGGCGCTGGAAAAGCTCCTGGTCTGTGCTCCTGCCTGGCCTGCAGCGTGCGGGCAGAAGGGTGCAGGCAGGGCTGGGTAGAGGTGATGGTTGCTTGGGCTAAGCCCGGTGCAGGGGGGCTCTGCCCTGCCCCATCACGCTCTTTTTGGAGCCCTTCACCAGCTGAACCAGCACCTTTCGGTGCTGAGGAAAACGCACCTGCCTGCAGTCACGGGAGCAGTCGCCCCTTCTTGGGCAGCCCGGCGCGTGCCCAGCCCTTGCTCGGGCAGGTCCTGGCCAAGCTGCTTGCTCCAGCAGTGGCCTCAGCCCAGCACAACCCATGGAGAGGGCAGGCTAACGTGGGTCTCTGATAACGTGTCAGCACTGGGGGAGCCTTGGGAGGAGAGGGGATGCTTTTTAAAGACAATAGATTAAATAATTGAGTTAGGCAAAGACGGGATATTCCTCTGAGCTGGAATCTCTGTCTCGCACTGACATCTACAGCTACATCAAAGGCAGCTTTCACAGACGCTGCTCCATCTTCCCCGTTTCCCCTCTGGCTTCTCTGATCAGTTATTTCTGTAAAGGCTGTAATCGCTTGCGTTTCATGGAGCAAAGCTATGGAGGAGCTTAGCTGGCAAATAGATGTGATAATCAGTATCATTACAATTTAATAGCTTTGTGCCAGAAAGACCCCCAACTTAAAAACAAATTATTGTTCATTAGGCATTTTCTTGCAAGGCAAATCATAGATTTCTGTTGTCTCGTGTTGAATTGCAGTGCAGCAGCAATTAGATACGGGATGTCCACAGATGAAAGATGTTTTCATGTTGCAGATGCCAGTTCAAATCCAACTGGGTCAAGAGTGATTTAATTACTGCCTGTGATTTTCAAGGGTGCCCAAGTCATCTCAGTTTGCTCTTGGTGTCCTCGTGCTCCCGCGACCAGGAGCTGGACCCCCTCGTTCTGGTGCTGAACAAGCAGAAAGAGCTGTGCCTCCCCCCAAAACAGGGAGTGGTGGCTGCTGGCACAGCCTCCAGCACTGCTTTTGTGCCAGTGCAAATTGCTGGGTGAGGGCAGGGGATGGGGGACAAGGGTTGCTGCCTTCCCTTTTTCCTCCTGGATAATCTCAGGGGCTGCCCATCGCAGGATGGACTAAGCTGGAGCATTTCAGGAATTCACTCCCTTGCTGTCTACTGCTCCCAAAAAAGGCCCTTCCACCAGTGTCCCAAAAAAGTCACGGGATGTAAAGAGCAGCTCGTGTTCCCCTGCTGCTGGAGCTGGCGTCCCCGGGCCCTGTCAGCTCGCATCTCACTGAAGTGCGGTGGGGAAAGCGCTCTCCTTCGTAGCAGGAGTCTCCCAGCTTCCAGGGCAGATCCGAGCTGACAGCAGCTCGTACCCCTCCCTTGGCCGGGGGCAGCGGGTGCTGGGGGCAGCGGGAAGGACACCCTGCCCAGGCGTCCCTTGTGCCAGGAGGGTGCGTGCAAGCCCTGAAACCGCCTCAAACCGCCTTTCCTGGCCCTGGGGGCTGGTGAGCTGCTCCCCTAAATCCAGTGCCAAGGCTGGGTGGACACGGTTGGGCCAAAACACCCGGAGCCAGCTGTGCACCCGCCTCAAACCACCTTTCCTGGCCCTGGGGGCTGGTGGGCTGCTCCCCCAAATCCAGTGCCAAGGCCGGGTGGACAGGGTTGGGCCAAAACACCTGGAGCCAGCTGTGCGCCAGTGCCAATCCATGTCACAAGCTCTTCCTCTGCTCCACGTACCCCTGTGGCGTTACATACCCATAACCTCTCTGTGGCTGCCCGGTGCCATCCCCAACCACCTTTCCTGGCCCTGGGGGCTGGTGGGCTGCTCCCCCAAATCCAGTGCCAAGGCCGGGTGGACAGGGTTGGGCCAAAACACCTGGAGCCAGCTGTGCGCCAGTGCCAATCCATGTCACAAGCTCTTCCTCTGCTCCACGTACCCCTGTGGCGTTACATACCCATAACCTCTCTGTGGCTGCCCGGTGCCATCCCCAAGCGCTCGCACTGGAGTTCCCTGCACTGCCGTCCCCACCCGCTTGGCAGCACTGCACGGAAATCACGGCTCCTTGCAAAGGGGAAGGTACTGTTTTCCCCAATTAGCTGCTGTAATGTCTGTCTGTGTGCATTTGCAGAGCAGAAAGGTTTGAGATGAGCAGGGAAATTGGTGTGACAGCTTCAGCATCGCTGGGCCTGCAGCGGAGGGGACGGGCCCCTGGGAGGGGACATGGGGACCCCATGGGAGCCTGTGCCGCTCTGGGAGCCGGGGAAGGGCTGGCGGCTGCCGGTGGGAGTTATCTTGTGTTGCACAGGGGGTGCCAGCCGAACCTCCTGATTTTGGCAACGGGCAGAGGAGCAGGGAAATTGGTGTGACAGCTTCAGCATCGCTGGGCCTGCAGCGGAGGGGACGGGCCCCTGGGAGGGGACATGGGGACCCCATGGGAGCCTGTGCCGCTCTGGGAGCCGGGGAAGGGCTGGCGGCTGCCGGTGGGAGTTATCTTGTGTTGCACAGGGGGTGCCAGCCGAACCTCCTGATTTTGGCAACGGGCAGAGGCTTCTGTGGGGGCT